>NC_044034.1:286521468-286821586 GCF_901765095.1 Microcaecilia unicolor
CAGCAGCAACAAGTCCTAGAGGCCTGGAGCACTTTTAGTGGATACCACATTGCACTTCAGGCAGGCGGACCCAGGCCCATCCCCCCTACCTGTAACACTTTTGCTGGTAAATGGGAGGCCTCCAAAACCCACTGTACCCACATGTAGGTGCCCCCTTCACCCCTAAGAGCTATGGTAGTGTTGTACATTTGTGCGTAGTGGGTTTTGGGGGAGGGGGTTGGGGGCTCAGCACCCGTGGTAAGGGAGCTATGCATGTGGGAGCTGTTTCTGAAGTCCACCGCACTGACCTCTAGGGTGCCCAGTTGGTGTCCTGGCATGTCAGGGGGGCCAGTGTACTATGAATCCTGGCCCCTCCCCTGACCAAATGGCTCGGATTAGGACGTTTTTGAGCTGGCCGGTTTTAGTTTCCATTATCGCTAAAAAAAAAAAACCGCCCAGCTCAGAAACGAACAAATCCATTGCATTTGGTCCGTACAAACCGTATTTTCGAAACAAAACAAAGACGTCCATTTTTTTCGAAAATAAGGTCTGTCCCTCCTCTTCACGTACCCGTTTTCGGACATAGACGCCCATGGAGATAGGCGTTCGCGTTCGATTATGCCCCTCCACTATGTATCTTTATGAAACATTAACACAATCTTGCAGAATGTGTGTCTACATTGATGGCCTGCTCAGGAACTGGAGTAAATGTTAACACAGGGGCCCTTTTATCACCCAGCGGTAGGGCTACCGTCGGGTTTGCATGCAGGAAATCAGCCCTAATGCCGAGCCTGATGGTAGTTCCTGATCTGCCACACGCCATTTCCAGCGCTAGAATATAATTACCACATGGCCATTTACTGCCTCCTGCAAAAAAAATCACTTTTACCTGTGGCGGTAAAAAGTGGTCTTGGCACCTCTGCAATGCCACACACACCAACACCACCGTGGTCCACCTTTTACTGCCGCTTGGTGAAATGGCCCCAAAGTATGCACATCTGTTTGCATTTTATAAAATATGTATGTAAAATATGACTACCTGCACTTCACCCAAATCCCTCCCCTGGACAAGTCTATTCTAAAGTGACTTAACAAGTACATGCCTAATTGCACCAGACATACTTTTAAGCATGAGGTAATTATATAAAGGTCCTTTGCCTTGAGTAAAATAGCATTTTATAAATGAAAATGTTTTATAGAATTATCTCCTATGTTTTCCAAGTACCTACTCTTATGTGTGTATATGCTGGGCAATTTTATAAGTGCTTCCCTGAGTACATAAAACGCTGTTCTACATGCTCAAGTCAGTTAGAAAATTACCCCCATAGGAATAGATGGGAGACATTTATGAGGGAACGCTTCTTTTTTTAAACTTCACTCTTTTCTATTGAAAATTGTATCATTACAATCTTGGAACAAAAAAAAATATACGAGCCAGTATTATTACAGAAAAAAAAAGGGGGAAAAGAAAACAAAATACAATGGGAAGAAAAGATGGATAGTTCCAAGTCCTATTGCCATTGCTTAGCTCCAATTTCTATTGAAGTTTATTAGAGGGTATATTGTGCAAGATTGAAGATTCTCCAACTGATATATTTTAATAGAATACACAGTCTTGTAATTGTTAAGGTATTCCTCTAATGGTTTCCAAATTTTCTGAACTATCTTTCGATGCCTTTGCCTGCTGCTACCAACTCATATTTATAATAAAGAACAATAGTCTTCTGCCAAAATGTCACATTATTTTTTTGATAATTTTTCTAATTGCTTAAGATTCGCTGTATTACTCTGGTGATTAATATATCCTGTATGTGGGATTCATTACAAGAGATATTCAAGCCTTCTAAGAAAAGTTGTGGGGAAAGTTTTAGGGCTCCTTTTATAAGCTGCAATAAAGATAGGCCTTAGTGCGCCTGTACGCAGGTCTTTCCCACATGCTAAGGCCAGTTGTACTGTGGCTGTAAAATCCCTGATTTTCTGTTTTTTTGCATTAATGGCCATGCGCTAATCTTACCACAGGAACACTTACTGACACCTGTTTTGTAGGTGGTAAGGGCTCCTGCATTATCTGTGCACTAACCAGTTAGCATGCGGTAATGTAGATAACACCCACTCTCCAGGGCTGCCGAGAGACTGGGCCGGGTGCCCAGGGCAAGGCCGCCCCCAGAGCCCTGCCCCTGCCACCTCCGCCCCCCCCCCCCCCTCCTGAGGTCGCCGTCGCCAGCCCCCTCCGTCCACCACCGGGCTGGGCCCCCCTGAATTCAAAATCATAGCACCTCATCTCGACCTTGCGCCATGTGAAAGAAGCGCAGCAGCAGCAGTCTGCAGATTGCCTCCCTTCGGGCCTTCCCTCCCTATGTCCCACCCTCATCTGACGTAACTTGCGCGAGGGCGGGACACAGGGAGGGAAGGCCCGAAGGGAGGTGATCTGCAGACTGCCGCTGCTGCGCTTCTTTCACACGGAGCGAGGTCGAGGTGAGGCGCTATGATTTGAATTCAGGGGGGCCTAGCCCGGGGGCGGGTGGAGGGGACTGCAGTGCCGGGCCCCCCTTGGAGGCCCAGGCCCGGGGAATTTTGTCCCCCTGCCCCCCCCCCCTCTCAGCGGCCATGCCACTCCCTGCCCCTGACATGCTCCCTAATGCTGGACTTCAATTTTGGCACCCATTATCATTTGTACCCTGAGCCAGTGCCTCACCTAATCCATAGATTGAGTGGCCTTGGCCCTGGGTATGAGGGTGTTCAAATGACACTTAGTGATAGCAAAAATTTGACTAGTAAAGAGTTTCTGTGAGGGAAGAGTATTTAGTTAAGAAGAGGGTGGGAAAAGTGGTCCCTCCCTAGTTTTATTAGGGTAAAATGATGGCTGGTAGAATTATGTAGAGGGAACAGTGGTCAATATAGGAGTGTGGGCCTGGATTTGCAAATAACAATCTAAAAAAAAACTGCAGTGCTGGCTCAGTGCTCAAAGTAAGTTGCTGACAGATCCAGGCAGTGCCACATGTCATTGTCAGCAATAGAAAGAAAATTAGCAGATGGCCTGTTATCCTCCATTTGCTTACAGGTTCTGCAGTGGTTCCATACCTCACATAGGTTCCCTTAGTAACAGGAAACCTGTTCAGGAAGTAGGGGTGGGACCACAGTAGGACACATCAATGTATGCAGGCTTAGAGGCCTTGTGCTGATTTTCGTTGCTGATGAGAATCTTTGCTTCAACAGCCAGAAGAGAGAAAGTGAAGGGAGTGGAGGGAAGACTGTGGAAAGAGGCCTTGGGGACAGGCCAGGGACACAGACCTCTCTGATTAAGTAATTTTCTTACTTGTAGGTGAGATGAGAGTGGTGTCCCAGTCCTGACATTCACAAGCTTGCCAGCTCAAGTTACTTTCAGAAGAGGAGGTGGCTGTCTTGCCACTCAAGCTCTTGGCCTTTCTTTTTTGCAGCTGCAGAATTAATAGAAGATTTGCTTGCAGGACTGTGACCTGTGAGTGATTCTTACCAGGAGAATGTTGCTTCTGTACTTCCTCTTCTACCAGCAGCTCTACTGAAGTGCTCTTATCCCACCCCTAGATCCAGTCTCCCACTGTTGTGGCCACTTTTTCCCAGTAGACTGCACCAGCAGCCTGCCACTTCTACACAGCATTGCCCCCGACTTCCATTAGTTAATCACAGCAGTGTAGTTCAGAAGTCTTCCAGTCCCTCTCTCAATTTTAGTTCACACCTTTCTGAGCAGTACCAAACCCCAGGAGCAGTCCACTCCAGTCCCTGTGCACTGAGTCTCAGGTGCAGCTCTGCAGTCAGCCTCTCCTACTTCCTAGAGACACAATAAATGTCTCAGACCACAGCAAGAGTTGCTTAGCACTGCCAGCCACCCTTAAAGGCACCAAGTTCCTACAGCTTGGAGTTGGGCTGTTATAACCTCTGACTGTTGATGACTCCTGTCAATATTTGTGCCACCTTGATACCATGCTGCAGTAAGGTAAGGAGTCAAAAATACACAAAAGCAAACCTTGTTCACAGCACAATTACTGAAATGTAGCCTTCTTGGGGGAGGAGGCACTCATTGCTGTGGGCAAAACATTTTGGTCTGAGGACCACATTGTTGGCAGTGACTGAATTGGGAAGGGGGTGGGAGTCAGTGGAGTTCTTTCTTTTTTGACAACATGTGCTACTAACCCTTAGGCTCCCATGCAATCACTCTCTCACACTGTACAGCAGCAGGATTCTGTTCACTCTCTCTCACACACACACATTCTAACTGATGAAAGGGTATTCTGTTTTGATAATTCCTCTGTGTACATCTGTGTGCTGCACAAGCCGGCATGTTTCTAACTATAACTGAGATAAAATAACTGTGAACAATGACAAAGTGGATGCAGCAGCTGCTAGTTTGTTTTGGACAAACCAATATGGTGGCTGCTGGGAGCACCGGCTTCAACTTTTTGATGTCATGCTGTCTTCTGTCATCAAACCTCTTTGCTTGCAGCTCAGCCCCTTTTTCCTATGATTAGAAGCCTTTCCATTGGCTGAATCCTACACAGCCTCTACACTGGAAGGGGAGCATTCGAGAGCTGTGGAGGGGCATAATCGAACGGGGCCAGCCATCTCTATGAGCGGCCATCTCCGGGGCTGGCTCCGTAAATGGGCGGAGCCAACTGTATTTTCAAAAAAGATGGCCGGCCATCTTTTTTTTCGACAATATGGTTGGGGCCAGCCAAATCTCGACATAAATGTTGAGATCACCGGGTTTGAGATGGCCGGCTTCGGTTTTCGCCCATAATGGAAACCGAAGCCGGCCATCTCAGACCCGGCCAAATCCAAGCCACTTGGTTGTGGGAGGGGCCAGCATTTGTAGTGCACTGGTCCCCCTGACATGTCAGGACACCAACCGGGCACCCTAGGGGGCACTGCAGTGGACTTCAAAAATAGCTCCCAGGTACATAGCTCCCTTACCTTGTGTGCTGAGCCCCCCAAAACCCACTCCCCACAACTGTACACCACTACCATAGCCCTTAGGGATGAAGGGGGGCACCTAGATGTGGATACAGTGGGTTTTGGGGGGGTTTGGAGAGCTCAACATTTACCAGCACAAGTGTAACAGGTAGGGGGGATGGGCCTGGGTCCACCTGCCTGAAGTGCACTGCACCCACTAAAACTGTGCCAGGGACCTGCATACTGCTGTCAGGGAGCTGGGTATGACATTTGACGCTGGCATAGAGGCTAGAAAAAATATGTTTTTTTATTTTTTTTTTTTGGGTGGGAGGGGGTTGGTGACCACTGGGTGAGTAAAGGGAGGTCATCCCCGATTCCCTCCGGTGGTCATTTGGTCAGTTGGGGCTCACTTTTGAAGCTTGGTCGTGAAAAAAAAGGGACCAAGTAAAGCCGGCGAAATGCTCGTCAAGACCGGCTTTCTTTTTTCCATTATCAGGCAAAGCCAGCCATCTCGTGAGCATGCCCCCATCCCGCCCCTGCCCCGCCTTCACTACCCTACCAACACACCCCCTTGAAGTTTCGCCGGCTCCACGACGGAAAGCAGTTGAAGCCGGTCAAAATTGGCTTTCGATTATACCGATTTGGCTGACTTCAGGAGATCGCCGGTCATCTCCCAATTTGTGGCGGAAGATGGCCGGTGATCTCCTTCAAAAATAAGCTGGATAGTGAGCTAAACTGTGAAAAATATCCATACACTTAGCCATACTTCTGGCTTTGAGCCAGATAGTTTATAAATATTTAGAATCCTGAAAAAATCCAGACAGTTGGCAAGCCTAACCTCCTGAATCCTGTTCATATCTGACAGAGCCCCAGGCACATGCCTAATTTTCCTTTCCCTTAGTCCACCAGCTCTGCTTATGGATATCTTCTATCAGATCCTTGTTCAGCTTCTTCATTTGTGCTGGAGGTCTGTAGACAACACCCTTGATTTGGACAAGCAAGTTAACTTCTTGAAGATGCAAGCGTGCTACAGGGCGGTGAAGTGAAAAAGTTGTCACTCATAAAAACAGCAGCAGCTAACTCAATAGGGATATTTTCTCTGAGCTCTGAGGCTCTAGGCAAGCAGGCCTTCGGGCAGCAATGGCAGAGGCAGAAATGCTTGAAGCACTTTTGAAGGCTTCACGTACAGAATGAATGAGTATCACATTCATCAGCCTCCACTGCATGCAGCTGGGGCACCAGAAAAATAACACATTTCTTTGTTCATTCTTTCTAAGCCAATGATATTGGAAATAAATTAATACATAGGGAGTCACCAATGTCTGCCTGAGGGCAAAATAACTCTGAAGGTTTAACAGAACAAGACCAAATTTGGTATGGCAGAAAAAAACTGTGAAAAGACACATTGAGTTTGAAAATGGGCCAGATAACATCAAGAGTTCCAGAGAAATAAAGTCTCCCCCCCCCCCCCCCCCCAAAAAAAAAATGGCCCAATTATACATTTCGATTGGAGAAGTATTCCACATCTGCAGCATAGAAACTTAGATACATTGAAACACAGCAGTTAGGGAATAGATCCTTTCAAATTGTGTCTCTCTGATCACACATGCCCAGAGAGACCACATGTACATAGATGCATACGCATAGAAGCACAGACACAAATGGATTGGAAATAATTTCATGAGGTATGCTCCACATGCTTTCATCACCGAGTCTCCCACTCCTACCCAAACATTGCTGTTCCCTGTTGGGCTTGCTCTTAGTGATTCAGATGCGTATTTCATTATCTCTGTTGTAAATTTTACACTGAAACCTGGTAACTGAACGGCATAGTTTTCTTCATAGTTTCTATATATAGTAGCACCTAATGACTGAACTGTATAGTTTGCTACTCTTTGCTATGTGTACAGCCTCCTAGTGGTGGAGAAGCACTGCAATATCTTTTGCATTGGGACAATTGCACCCCATATTTAAACTGTAAAATTCATCCTTTGACATCTAATGGTATATTATCATGTTTGATTTCATTTTATTATTAGTTCTAACAAATAAAATGTTTGGATACCACCACATTTCCAAACCATACACGCACTCACATTGGAATAATGAGCCATGCTCTTCATGCTTTGACAACTTGTTGATTAAATGTGGGCTGGAAAGCAACAAATAAAAACTTTAAACAGATACTTTGTGCAATCTTTGGAATTTCACTGTTTGAGTGTGTGTGCTTCTTTCTAGTATGTGAAGCAAAATTCTTTGCTAAACTACATTTTTAAAAACCTCATCCAGAAGAGCACAGCAAGGATGCAAATAAGCATTGTTTGTTAAGAGTATAAATAGTATGGCTAAAACCTTATGCATCGTTCCCACCCATGTTAACTTTGCCCCCCCCCCCCAAAAAAAAAAAAATAAAGCAGGTCTAACTATACCACCACTTGGGAGAAGACTGTGTGTAGAAGGGGGAAGACTTAAGCTGGGGAAGAAACAGGGTAGCACTCCCCTCTGCACCACTACTCAATAATTCAGGAAGTAGGGCCCACCCCACAAAAGATACTTATGGGCACTAATGGTCAAAATATGGCCCTGGGGGGAGTATTTTTGCAAGGAATGGCTGATCGTGGAGAAAGGCTGCTGAGGGCAGTGGTTGCTTGTACTGGGGGAGAAGAGTAGGTGGCAGGGATAGTTACAGTTTAAGGGTGTGTGGTAGGAGAATATAAGCTTAGAGGGGATTATTTAGAAGAAGAGTAAATGATGTGAGGAAACTGGTTGGTGGAGGAGGAGACTTATTTGGGGGAAGAGACTGGCTGATGGGGAATGCAGATGGAAGTTAGTGGCTAGTGAAAGACGGGGGGGGGGGGGGGGGGAGGAGTGGTTGTGAGTCTAGCCAGACGTAGCATAACAGTTAATCAATATGGCACTGACCTCAGGCTCATTCAGCGCCATTTTGAAAATAGGAGCAGCAAGGGAAGAGCTACTTGTGAACACTCTCTTGCTTCTGAAGACATCTCAGATTGAGTAAGGCATTGGGGGAAGTAGGGGGTGTTATCCCAAAACCCAAGGACACTTTTTTTATTCAGGTGCTGGAATTTTTTTCCCTCAAGGACTGGGACTGGTTTCAAATTTGAAGAACAAAATAAATACTTAAAATGTAATTTATTTTTCTTTCATTCACTTTCAAAATGAAATGAAATGAAACAGGGAATTTCTTTGAATTCTGTGTTCCTCTTCAGATTAACGAATGACTATTACCCGGTTATTCTGGCCTGACCAGAGCAAGGTCCTAAAACTGAAAATTAAATTCAAAGGCCAGATAGTAAGAGAATGTATGATGTGGTTGTCTAACTGTTTCTCTGACTTTTGAACTTTATAGGATGCTTGCTTGGTAATCAAAGGGATGATGGTGGTCCTTCTCTCACACACTTTATTTATGGGGCAAGAGGAAAACCTTTAGTATGTCAGCTTGAATAGAGAGACTTCTGTTCTACGTACCTGAAATCAGTCAGATCTATCATTAATCCATACATTTCCTCCCTCCTATCCAAGGCTCTGCATTTCTTTTATAGATTGTTTTTGGGATAAAATCCTTATTTCTTGCACCTTTAAATCAGATCAAATGATCCCTTTCTGAAGAGCAGACACCTTAATGCCTTGTATTTATTTCTTGTTTGTGTCTTGTTTATCTGTCTTGACTAGATGGTAGGTTCTATGGAGGAGGGACTGTCTATTATGTGTGTCTGTATAGTACTGTTTCACGTTTTGTATGCACTTAACAAATAAAGATTATTTATTTATTTATAGCATTTATACCCCACATTATCTGAAACAAATTCAGGTTCAATGTGGCTTACATCAAACTTTAAAGCAAAGTACAATAAGGATTAAACAAAAGTAAAAGACAATAAGAGGTATAATATAGCAGCAAAATGACTCATTTGAAAATAACAAACTAGCTAAGAGAATAACAATGGCCAACAGTAGCAAGGAATTCACTAACTAAAAATGCTTTTAACAATTTATAAAAATATAGGTAATCAGAAACACGCCTAATTGATTTTGGGAAGGAATTCCATTGTTTAGGGGTCCTTTTACTAAGGTGCGCTGAAAAATGGCCTGCGGTAGTGTAGACATGTGCTTTGGGCGCACACAGAATCATTTTTCAGCGCACCTGCAAAAAATGCCTTTTTTAATTTTTTTTCCAAAAACAGACATGCAGCAAAATGAAAATGGCCGCATGTCTATTTTGGGTCTGAGACTTTACCGCCAGCCATTGACCTAGCAGTAAAGTCTCACATGGTAACTGGGCGGTAATGACCTACAAATGCCAAATACCACTTGGCGCATGTAGCTGACATGCGCTGGAAAATAAAAAATATTTTTCGGGTGCGCGTAGTGGATGTGAGACAAAAATGAAATTACCACAAGGGCCACCCAGTAGCCGTGCGGTAACTTCATTTTGGCGCATGTTGGGCGTGTATAGATGCTTACGCGGCTTAGTAAAACAGCTCCTCAGTGGCCTGGTATGAGAAACTAGCATCATGAATTGATTTGTAACAGATTTTATACAATTCAGAAAATGGAGAAGTAGTCTCTCGACGCAGGATGGGCATTGCATGATGGCAATTGCAGCGAGTGTTGCATAAAATCAGATAGAAAACTGAACAAAATTTGATAAACAAGGGTGCACAGTTTAAAGGTTGCCAGTTCAACCAAGCAGCTGTTCAGTATAGTAAACAGCCAACTGCAACCCCCACAACAAAACCAGCCTGCCCAGTCTAAAGTGAACTGCAATGATTTTGCTGCATACTTTGCCAACAAAATTAAAAGTCTCCACCGGGATTTACAGGCAATCCCACCCAGTGCCCAACCAGTCAACCAGGGGTGCACAAACTCACCCCCTCCTAACAGAGACAGATGGAACACTTTTAACCTAATGACAGAGGAGAGCCTTGACCAAATCCTAAGAGACCTTCGATCAACTACCTGCTCCCTCGATCCCTGCCCATCAAAGATAGTGCAGCAGGCAAGTATGGGCCTTATAGAAGGCGCCACAAAAATTGTGAACACCTCTCTTTCTAATGGGCAATTACCAACAGCATTAAAAAGGGCAGTGGTTTGCCCTCTGCTGAAGAAAAACAACCTTGACCAGGACAAACTTGAAAGTTACAGACCAGTATCCAACATCCCGTTTCTAGGGAAATTCATAGAACAAGCAGCCTGTCTTCAACATAATGAATGGCTAGAAAAGAGTAACTGGCTAGATCCATGTCAATCTGGATTCAGACCTGGTTATGGAACAGAAACAGTCCTCGTATCCCTGCTAGATGATCTTCACAGAAACCAAGACAAGGGATTTGCCGCGATGTTAGTACTGCTAGATTTCTCAGCAGCTTTTGACACTGTGGATCATGATATCTTGCTAGCACAATTGACAGAAACAGGTATCAATGGAACAGTACTTGCCTGGTTCAGATCCTATCTAACAGGCAACAATCCATAATGATTGACAGCAACTCATCACCACCATGGACACTGATCTGCGGGGTACCACAAGGATCAATACTGTCACCTATTCTGTTCAATATGTACCTCAAGCCACTAGCTAAGCTGATTCGGTCAATGGACACTCAGTTCTACATCTATACGGATGATGTGCAGCTACTCATACCCATTGAACCTGACTTACCTACAGCCTTGAATAAACTGATCACTTGTCTAACATCAATTCAAGAATGGGCTAAACACAACAAACTTTGCCTGAACCCAAGTAAAACCGAGCTTCTCTGTGTCCCTAACACAAGTGGATACATACCTGACATCAAAATCCCTTTTGGGAAGTATGAACTCCCCCTCAAATCACAAGTCAGGAACCTTGGAATACAGTTAGACACATCTGGCGAAAGCGCAAGCGGAAGAACAAATGGCTAGAAATGTAAGGAGAGGTGACAAAAATTTCTTCAGGTATATTAGTGAAAGGAGGAAAACTAAAAAGGGATATTGGAGGTGCTCTTATGGGGAGAGTGTGGTTACATATGAAGCTTAACAGGTATGGAAGTAGCTTTTGATGAGTGCTGCCTTCTCTAGTCTTAGAATCCCCTAGAAAACCGACAAATTCATAGGCTGGGAAGGAAAGGAGAGGAGAGGCTACTGATGTCCTTGTAGTGGCTGTAAGTTGTACATGTCTTGCCTGTATCTCCCAAGCCTTACCCTGCCTCACCCTGCACATAACGTTTTATGCAGCATGCACAGGGGACATTAATGTAAACATCATTGACCCCTGAGTGACATCCGGTTCTCTTTCACACGCTCCCTGCTCTGAACAGGATCTGCAGGGCTATGTCCCAGGGCTCCCGCAGCAAAGTCTTGTGTCAGTCAGCTGCAGGGTTAGAGGGAAAACAGTTGGCTCCCTGGAACAAAGAGGGTGGCTCTGTGTGTGTGCACACTAACTTCTGTTTAGAGGTGCATAGCTGCCAGCTCTGTGGGTTCTATAGTTCTTGGGCACCCTCAGTATGGAATGAAGTTCTTCACTGTGTCCGGGAGAGATGTCACTTATGCTGAATCAGTTTTGAAAAGATGCCTCCTATGTGGAGGTGTTGATGCATCTGTAAGTCTGTTTGAAAGTATAAGTATGAATTCTTGTCTGGAGAAATGTGCGTGATTTGGGTTTCTGTGAGTTTGTGTTGTAAGGGGTGTCTGTGACTGAATACGTGTGTATATATGTTTACATAAGGGATGTGGGATTTTGTTTGGAGGCATATGTATATGCACATCTTTATTTAGAGGAATGTGAAAGTCTTTCTGGAAGTATTATGTGTGTGTGTGTTTGTGTGTGTGTGTGTGAGAGAGAGAGAGAGAGATCCAGTGTTTGGACAGAACAGTGCGATGTGACAGGCAACAGCAACAGCCGGAGGCTCTGAGAAAGTTCAATGGCCTCTCACTCAGAAGCAAAATTATCAAGGAAAAAAGCCAAGAATGTAGAATTTGAAGCAGAACCACAGCTGTTGACCTCTGCACAGAGATAGACAGAAGAGACCAGGAAGGAAGAGCAGAACAGATCTACAATTCCTTTATTAAAACTTAAGTTTGAAAAAATCCAAAATATAGTTGTATACATGCATTTGGTTCAAATTCAGTTTAATACATTTTCTATAACCAACACATTACAGGAAGTGTTGCAAAGTTATCCAGTTCCAGGAGTAATACTGTTTGGACAGTCCAGTTTTGAACTTACATAAGTACATAAGTATTGCTACACTGGGACAGACCAAAGGTCCATCAAGCCCAGCATCCTGTTTCCAACAGTGGCCAATCCAGGTCACAAATACCTGGCAAGATCCCAAAAAAGTTCAATACATTTTATGCTGCTTATCCTAAAAATAAGCAGTGTATTTTCCCCCAAGTTCATTTTAATAATGGTCTATGGACTTTTCCATTAGGAAGCTGGCCAAACCTTTTTTAAACCCCGCTAAGCTAACTGCCTTTACCACATTCTCTGGCAATGAATTCCAGAGTTTAATTACATTGAGTGAAGAAACATTTTCTCTGATTCATTTTAAATTTACTACTTTGTAGCTTCATTGCATGTCCCCTACTCCTAGTATTTTTGGAAAGAGTAAACAAACGATTCATGTCTATCCGTTCCACTCCACTCATTATTTTATAGACCTCTATGATATCTCCTCTCAGCTGTCTTTTCTACGAGCTGAAGAGCCTTAGCCGCTTTAGCCTTTCCTCATAGGGAAGTCGTCCCATCCCCTTTACGTGCTCAGTGCATTGTAGCATTTATAGTGCTGGAATCTACCTGTTGAAATCAGTGCTGCTTGTCCAATAATGTGCTATCAAACTGGTTTCATCCAGCTTCACTTACTGAAGCAGCAGGGTAATTGTTTAGAAAAGATTTGGAAGCAAAATAGTATAAGTTAGAATCAGGAGAAAATTGGGCAGGATGTGTGTCCCATTTTATAAAAGGCTGTGATGCTAGCTAAACAGGAGTTGTTAGTCCAAAAATTGAAACTTGGAATCACCTTAGACAATTGCTTGGGTTGTTTCAAGATTTGTGTAAGAATAATAGGTCTGATGTGGGTAAGCAATTGTCTTCTTTGTCAGCTAGTGATTTTGGAATGTTCTTTAAGAATAAAACTGAGAAACGCCACGGTTCGTTTTTGACAGTAATCACTTAAGATGTTGGACCTTGTGCTAAGATGCCTGGGTTAAAAGATCACATGGATAAAGCTGTGATGTACTATAACCAAAACACTGATGGGGTGTGGAAGTACTAGTGTACTAGAAAACTATCACAAAAATTTCCACTACCAAAAAAATGACTGAAATAGTCAACATACACTGAATAGTGTGTGCTTTGCAGGAAAGAAAAAGGCCTCAGAGCTCCAAGATAATATTTAATCTGACGGAGCTAAAACAGATCACACAGATCTTGCCTTCATCATCGGCCAAAAAACCTTTGCGATGTATAAAGCTTCCTGCTACATAAATAGTATAGAAACAGCTACACTTCTTATGATTTTCTTATATTAATTATCACACAATCTGAGTACCAACACTTATCTTTAAAGGTGGTATTCCAATCATGGATTGTGTCGCCAAATCAGATGCGATGCTGCACTGTCTTTGTCTTCATGCCCCAAGCCGACGGTAGCCAGTGTTTCATGCTGCTGCTTCAGGGTCTCGGTGCCTGTACTGAAGCTATAAACACATAAGAACAGCATAAGGTTATCGTGGAAGTGCGGACCCCACAACTAATTCTTCTTGCATGCATAAAGCATCAAAAAGTAAGCAAACACAATACTTGGAACAGTCACAGCTAAGCTTGATAACACTCTACTTGTCATCTGACTAACCGCCCTAGACCCATGTGATATAACTGTAGTGACGTCAGACGCTGTCAGCAAGTCAGCCTATCAGTGTTGGTACTCAGATTGTGTGATAATTAATATAAGAAAATCATAAGAAGTGTAGCTGTTTCTATACTATTTATGTAGCAGGAAGCTTTATACATCTCAAAAGTTTTTTGGCCGATGATGAAGGCAAGATCTGTGTGATCTGTTTTAGCTCCGTCAGATTAAATATTATCTTGGAGCTATTTGAGGCCTTTTCCCTTCCTGCACGGCACACACTATTCAGTGTATGTCGAATATTTCAGTCATTTTTTGGTAGTGGAAATTTTTGTGATAGTTTTCTACTAAAGCTGTGATGTAGCCAGAAGAAACTTTGTGGGTGGGCCCAGGAGTGGTATAGGTGGGCAAACATTTTGTCTCCAGCCACTGACACTGGCACCCTGGCCACACATGCTCAGTTCTCATGCATGAAATGAGCACATGCGAGAAATGAGAATGTGTGGCGGCTGCCAGCATTAGCTGCTGGGAGTGCGACCACCAACTGCCACACCAGTCAGTATACCCAGAAGTTCCATGGAAAATTTCTTCAGCTAGCAGGGCTTGGGGTTCCCTACCAGCTACAAGATGATGTGCGCTGCTGCTGGGTGGGCCTGAGCCCAAAGTGAATGGGCCTCTACCCTCCCAGGCCCACCCATGGCTATGCCACTAGGATAAAGTAGATTTGGAAATGGGGCATTTCTTTCTTTGGGCTGACTACATAGAAAAAGTCAAACTCATCTCTTTATATAAAACGCACCTCCAACGTTCTAATGAAGCCTCAAGTCTCCCAACGTTCTAAATTTGTAGTTGTGTAGATCGCTTTTTCTCCATGAGTGTCTGCCCCGCCCACGCGTCACAACGTGATGACATCGAGGGCGGAGCACTGACACTCAGCAAATCGCATCACACAAGCCCCTACCCCCCTTGGCGCAACACCCAAGCCCCTCCCCCCGGCGCATCACACAAGCCCCTACCCCCCCTTGGGCACATCAACCCCCTCGCCACCCGCAGCCGCCTAAATGACTACTACTACTACTACTATTTAGCATTTCTATAGCGCTACAAAGCATACGCAGCGCTGCACAAACATAGAAGAAAGACAGTCCCTGCTCAAAGAGCTTACAATCTAGTAGACAAAAGATAAAGCAAACAAATCAATTAATGTGTAGAGGAAAGAGGAGAGGAGGGTATGTGGAGGTGAGTGGATACAAGTGGTTACGAGTCAAGAGCAATGTTAAAGAGGTGGGCTTTCAATCTAGATTTAAAGATGGTCAAGGATGGGGCAAGACGTAGGAGCTCAGGAAGTCTATTCCAGGCATAGGGCGCAGCAAGACAGAAGGAGCGAAGTCTGGAGTTGGCAGTAGCGAAGAAGGGAACAGATAAGAAGGACATTGGGCCCCTGCCACATTCCTGGGCTCAAAACGAAGCATAAAACAAAACCCCAACAGTGGATGTTTGGAGAAATAGATTGGGAGATATGGGAAAAATTAACTGATAGATGTAAGGGAAGTTTTGATCCAGAGGGGAAAGAATGGAAGCAATTGACATTGGATATAGGATTGGGGGAGGGGTGGTTAGAGGGGCAGGTTGAGAATGTTGATTGTAGTACATGTATACCCTGGAGGAAAGGAGAAACAGGGGTGAAATGATACAGACGTTCAAATATCTGAAAGGTCAAACGAACCGTTTCCGGAGATGGGAAGGCGGTAGAACTAGAGGGCAAGATATGAGATTGAAGGGGGGCAGACTCAAGAAAAATGTCAGGAAGTATTTTTTCACGGAGAGAGTGGTGGATGCTTGGAATGCTCTCCCGCGGGAGGTGGTGGAGAGGAAAATGGTAACAGAATTCAAACATGCATGGGATAAACGTAAAGGAATCCTGTTCCGAGGGAAAGGATCCCCAGAAGCTTAGCTGAGATTGGGTGGCAGAGCCGGTGGTGGGAGGAGGGGCTGGTGGTTGGGAGGCGGGGATAGTGCTGGGCAGACTTATACGGTCTGTGCCCTGAAAATGACAGATACAAATCAAGGTAAGGTATACACAAAAAGTAGCACATATGAGTTTATCTTGTTGGGCAGACTGGATGGACCATGCAGGTCTTTTTCTGCCATCATCTACTATGTTACTATGATTTATCCAGGGAACAGAGTGCACGGGAAGGGGTGTAGGGAAGGACGAGTGTGAAGAGATACTGGGGAGCAGCAGAGTGAGTACATTTATAGGTTAGTAGAAGAAGTTTGAACAGGATGCGAAAACGGATAGGGAACCAGTGAAGCGACTTGAGGAGAGGGGTAGTATGAGTAAAGCGACCCTGGCGGAAGACAAGACGGGCAGCAGAGTTTTGAACCGACTGGAGAGGGGAGAGGTGACTAAGTGGGAGGCCAGCAAGAAGCAGATTGCAGTAGTCCAAACGAGAGGTGACAAGGGTGTGGATGAGGGTTTTGGTAGAGTGCTCAGAAAGAAAGGGGCGGATTTTACGGATGTTGTAAAGAAAGAAATGACAGGTCTTGGCGATCTGCTGGATAAGAGCAGAGAAGGAGAGAGAAGAGTCAAAGATAACCCCAAGGTTTCGAGCTGAGGAGACAGAGAGAATGAGAGAGCCATCAACAGAAATAGAAATGCTGTCCGGCCACTGCTGCTTCTCCTGTTGAGCAGCAGCAGCCGGTACAAAAAGAAAAAAGCAAAAAAAAGATTTTAAACCTGAGACGCGGCTCCGTAGACAGCCATCTGGCATTGGCTGTCGTCTCTGCAGCCGCTCCTCCTCTCCTCTCTGATGTCACTGCCCCTGGAGAAGACCCCGGAGGAGCGCAGTGACATCAGAGGGGAGAGGAGGAGTGGCTGCAGAGACGACAGCCAATGCCAGATGGCTGTCTACGGAGCCGCGTTTCAGGTGTACAATCTTTTTTAAGCTTTTTTTCTTTTTGTACCGGCCGCTGCTGCTCAACAGGAGAAGCAGCAGTGGCCGGACAGCGTTAGTATTGGCGGCTGCGGGTGGCGAGGGGGTTGATGTGCCCGAGGGGGGGGTAGGGGCTTGGGTGATGCGCCGGGGGGAGGGGCTTGGGTGATGCACCGAGGGGGGGCAGGAGGAGAGGGGAGGGTCACACTCGCTGGACATGGGTGGCTGGAGAGAGGCAGGGGGAGGGGAGAGTCGCTGGACATGGGTGGCTGCAGGGGGGCAGGGAAGAGGGAGGTGGGGAGGGGGTCCTGAGACCAGATGGGTGGCTGCAGGGGGACGGCAGGGGAGACAGAAGGGATGCTGCAGGGGGTCAGGAGGCTCGCTGGACATGGGTGGCTGCAGGGGGGGCAGGGGAGAGAGGTAGGTTGCTGGACATGGGTGGCTACAGGGGGGGCAAGGGGAAAGCAGAGAAGGGTCATTGGACATCGGTGGCTGCAGGGGGGCAGGGGCGAGGAGGGTTGCTGGACATGGGTGGCTGCAGGGGGGCAGGGGGAGAGGATGGTCGCTGGACATGGGTGGCTGCAGGGGGGGCAGGGTTGAGAGGAGGGCCATTGGACATGGGTGGCTGCAGGGGGGCAGGGGAGAGGAGGGTCGCTGGACATGGGTAGCTGCAGTGGGAGAGGAGGGTTGCTGGACATGGGTGGCTGCAGGGGGGCAGGGGGAGAGGAGGGTCGCTGGACATGAGTGGCTGCAGAGGGAGCAGGGGAGAGAGGAGGGCCGCTGCACATGCGTGGCTGCAGGGGGAGAGGAAGGTTGGTGGGTAGGGGGTCCTGAGACCAGATGAGTGCCTGCAGGGGGGGCAGGGGAGACAGGAGGGACGCTGCAGGGGGAGAGGAGGGTTGATGGACATGGGTGGCTGCAGGGGGGGGCAGACAAGAGGAGGGTCGCTGGACATGGGTGGCTGCAGGGGGGGTAGGGGGAGAGGAGGGTTGCTGGACATGGGTGGCTGCAGGGGGGGCAGGGGAGCGAGGAGGGATGCTGCACATGCGTGGCTGCATGGGGAGAGGAGAGTCGCTGGAGATGGGTGGCTGCAGGGGTGACAGAGGGAGAGGAGGGTCTCTGCACATGGGTGGGTCCTCAGACCTGTCACTCACTCACTGTCTCTCACATACACTCTCTCTGACACACTCTCTATCACACTCTCTCTGTCACACACACACACAGTCTCTATCTCTTTGTCCCTCTCTCTCACACACAGTCTCACACACACACACAGACACTGTCTCTCACACACTCTCTCTCTCACACAAACACACACACACACTGTCTCTCTCTCTCTCTCTCTCATTCTCTTTCTGACATACACACACCATCTCTCACACACACTCTTTCTGAAACATACACTCCGAGGAAAACCTTGCTAGCGCCCGTTTCATTTCGCACACACTCATTCTCACATACACACACTCTCTCACAGACACACTCGCAACCAATCTCACTCTGTCACACACACACACTTGCACATTCACTCTCTCTCTCTCACACAGTCACTCTCACAGACACTCTATCAAACATACACACTCCACGAAAAACCTTGCTAGCACCCGTTTCATTTGTGCCAGAAACGGGCCTTTTTTACTAGTTGTTTATAAAATGAAACCTGTTCTTAATGAACCCTCTTCAAATCTAACTAGTAAAAAATGCATTAAGAGGCAGTACTCACACTTTTGGCCCAGATAGTAAATTCATCTCTTTCTTGTGTGATTATGCTGAAAGCACTGGCAGTTACAGTACTAAACTGCTATTGAAGACTGATATGATTAAAGAAGGCCTCAATTCCTTTCCTCTGGATTATTATGAGGGAAATGGGGCAATTCATCCATTACCATCTGGATTTAGGATAGGTTATGGGACTTTTATGTGGTAGCTGATATGGGCAGAGACTCCTTATTGGTGTTCTTTGACCTCTTTATGTTTGATACTGTGGACTGTGTACTATTGTTGAACCACCTGAGGGTGGATGGGATTCCTGGGATGGTAGCATCTTGAACGGAGGCTTAACTTACTTATAGATCCCAGACTGTTATTTGGAAATGCAGTACAAGCTGATATGGGTCCTTTTACCCGGCACACATGAGCAGGAGACCAATCCAGCCTTCTGCCTGTGACTGCCACTGGAAACCTGAAGAAAACGGCTTTTCTACTGCAGGTGCCGGTCTCCCTTGGAGGCCGGGCCTGGGGCAAGGTTGGCAGATGGACGGTTTTCCCGCCCAATTAGGCGGCTTTCCGCAAGCTGCTGCGGGAAATTTTCGACCGCTGCGGGTCGCGGTGTTTTGGGCGGCTTCGCGTTCGGTTGGGCGGGTTTTGTTTTGTTCTTCGGCTGCAGTTTTCACGGCGCGGGGGCATGGTTAATGGCATAGGGGGTGGGGCTGGTGACGAAGGGGGTGGAGCTGGTGATGAAGGGGTTGGAGCTGGTGGCATAGGGGGTGGAGCTGTGAACGTGGAGGTGGAGCTGTGAACGTCGGGGGGGGGGATGTGCGGTTTTGGGCGGGTTTAGAACTGGTTTGGGGTGGGAAAAATTATTTAAATCTGGCAACCCTGGCCTAGGGGAATCTTCCTCCCCCCCCCCCCCCCCCCCCCCAGCAGTCCTGCTTCGCTCTCCTGTTGCCTTGGCCACTTCTGCTCCTCATAGCAGCAACTCATCTTCCTCTGAGCTTGGTTGCTACTTTTCCTCCTTTGTCCTCAGCTATCTCTCTTCTTCCTTTTCCCATGTCTTTTTCCTCCCTTACAAGTGCTCCTTTCCTTGCAGCTTTATTTATTTATTTAGAATATTTATAGACTGCACTAGCCTACAATTCTAATCTATTTTTCTTCTCACGGTTACCCGTCATCCACATAAACATAAAGCGCAGTTTTCTTTTATTGACAGCACATTGCATTGGCTCTGGATGCCCAGCCTGGGAGTCTTCT
Organism: Microcaecilia unicolor; assembly: GCF_901765095.1. Classification (NCBI taxonomy): domain Eukaryota; kingdom Metazoa; phylum Chordata; class Amphibia; order Gymnophiona; family Siphonopidae; genus Microcaecilia; species Microcaecilia unicolor. The sequence continues at coordinate 286,541,129 of NC_044034.1, forward strand.
GAAAGAACTGGGAGACTTGTGCTCTCTGTATAACTGTTTCTGAAATAGTATATTACACAAAGCCTATAATATCATAAAATTGTCATGTTTGGATTTAGTAACGTTCCTTTCTATGTATCTTGGGGCTTAATTGAAAGTATCAGAGGTAGAGTCTGTGTACCTCCACACTACCAAAGGAGTAGGGGAGCAGTAACTAGATGTTAATATATTCAAGCACAGAGCAAAGCTTGTTTACTGTAACCAGAACCTGTACCATCTGTTGCTAATTACCAGCAAACCACAGGAAGAGAAGTGCAAGCTTCCGGACAGCAGAGAGACAGGCTCCGGGAAGCACTCTTTCCCATGTTCCTTATCCAGCAGTGACAGTGCAGAGGCTGCAACAAGGAAACAACAGGGCCATTGTGACAGGCCCAGGAGCATTCTTATGCCCTGTCTGTTATCCAGCACTGAGAGAGTACAGGGACTGCTGACAGCAACGAAGGGCTGTGTGATATTGTAAACCACTTAGCTCCTCCTTTTGGTATTAGGCAGTATGTGGAGTTTTAATAAACATAGGCATGGGCAATGCTCTTATCCCATGTTTCTCACATGACAGTGCTAGAGGCAGCTGCAGACAGCAGAAAGCAGTGCAGTGTGAAAGATGTAGATGAAGCATTCTGTTCTAGGATTTCCTGTTTGAGGTCAATTTTGTTTCTGTTATACAAAAATCTGGAACCATATATACCAGAATGCTACAGGAAGTCTAAAGCCATACAGGGCGCAATTTTATAACTGAGGTTTCTCCATTTAGTTCCCAAACAGTGGATGGTAGGAGCCTATTCTAAAACAAAACCTTGGTGCCTAGTGGTTAGAGCACCGGTCTTGACATCCAGAGGTGGTTGGTTCAAATCCCACTGCTGCTCCTTGTGATCTTGGGCAAGTCACTTAACCCTCTAATGCCTCAGGTACAAACTTAGATTGTGAGCCCAACAGAGAAATACCTAGTGTGCCTGAATGTAACTCACCTTGAGCTACTGCTGAAAAAGGTGTGAGCAAAATCTAAATAAAATAAATTATAGAAATCTAGTGAAACCCAGCATTAACACAACTAACGTTTACTTGCCTGTACTTACACCAGCCATAGAGCTGGGTAAGTGCAGGTGCCCAAATGTGGCATGGATGTGTGCAACTTACAGTGTTCTCTAAGTTATGCATTTAAGTGGTAGCTCCCTTGCAAACACGCGCTATGCAAGATAGTTGCTTATTTACAGAATAGTGCTTAACAAAGTTGGATTAACACTATATTGGTCCCTAAGCAAACATACATTTCTGAGCCCCTCTACCATGGAGTCCCATTAACTCTTCTCATATCACCCACCAGCACCACCACGTCATATTCACTTTCCCTGCCTACCTCCCCAATCTTCTTATATTCCCCACTGCATTTCATCTCTCCAAAAGCAGCAGGGGATGTGCAGAGCCTAGCTGTAGGCATGGTGACAGTAACAATTTGTGAGTGAGCATGGGAACTAGGCAAGCACATGCTTCAAATGGAGTAGCTTAATGGTTAGAGCTGGAGAGCTACCAAATTCCAGGAAGCAAATTCCAAAGAGAGAATTTAAGCCAGGCCTGGATTTCTGACACCCTCTATTCTGGTACATGTCTGAACCTTAGCACTGATTTCAATGAATAGAACCAGAGACTATAAATAGTACACTGAATTAAGATGTAAGTTCAAGACAGGACAAGCCAAAAAGTCTTTGTGCCCCCAGCCCTGCCCACTCTTCCTTGATCCCACCCATTCTACCTCATGGATGTACCTCCTGGCATACCTCAATCTCATGGCCATTCCAGAAAATACCACATTTACACCAGTGACAGCAGAGATGGGTAAGACGAAGTATTTCAATGCACTCTATTACATCACCTATCCAGCATCTATTTGCCCTAGGGGTAACCATGAGGGTGCCCCCCACCCCCACCCCTTGGGCTTAAGGCTCTTCCAAAACCTCAGCACGGTTGAATTGCTGGCGGAGATGGTCAAGCCCTGCCAGCCAAAGAGGTCCATTGCTCAAGCCCCCTACCATGCTGTTTGAGCAGTGCAGAAGTTGGCAGCATGCTTCAGCTGCTGATGCTGGCACTCTAGCACATGATCAGTTCAGGCACATGAGAATGGAACATACGGTTATACGGTGAGTCTGACATCAGTGCCGGGGAAAATGGTAGAGGCAATTATTAAAAACAAAATTACAGAGCACATCCAAGGACATGGATTACTGAGACCAAGTCAGCACGGCTTTTGTGTGGGGTAATCTTGCCTGACCAATTTATTTCAATTCTTTGAAGGGGTAAACAAACATGTGGACAAAGAGGAGCCGGTTGATATTATGTATCTGGATTTTCAAAAGGCGTTTGACAAGGTACCTCATGAAAGGCTACAGAGGAAATTGGAGGGTCATGGGATAGGAGGAAAAGTCCTATTGTGGATTAAAAACTGGTTGAAGGATAGGAAACAGAGAGTGGGGATAAATGGGCAGTATTCACAATGGAGAAGGGTAGTTAGTGGGGTTCCTCAGGGGTCTGTGCTAGGACCGCTGCTTTTTAATATATGTATAAATGATTTAGAGATGGGAGTAACTAGCGAGGTAATTAAATTTGCTGATGACACAAAGTTATTCAAAGTCGTTAACTCGCGACAGGATTGTGAAAAATTACAGAAGGACCTTACGAGACTGGGAGACTGGGCGGCTAAATGGCAGATGACGTTTAATGTGAGTAAGTGCAAGGTGATGCACACCTCTGCTCAAAAAACCATCACTTGACCCTACCTGTCCCTCCAACTACCGCCCCATTTCCCTCCTACCCTTTCTCTCCAAGATACCTGAACGCGCCGTTCACAGCCGTTGCCTTGATTTTCTCTCCTCTCATGCCATCCTCGATCTGCTTCAATCCGGCTTTCGCCCCCTACACTCGACTGAAACGGCACTATCTAAAGTCTGCAATGACCTGTTCCTTGCCAAATCCAAAGGTCACTACTCCATCCTTATCCTCCTTGACCTATCTGCCGCTTTTGACACTGTCAATCACAATTTACTTCTTGCCACACTGTCCTTATTTGGGTTCCAGGGCTCTGTCCTCTCTTGGTTTTCCTCTTATCTCTCCCACCGTACCTTCAGAGTACACTCTCATGGCTCTTCCTCCACCCCCATCCCGCTCTCTGTTGGAGTTCCTCAAGGATCTGTCCTTGGACCCTTTCTTTTTTCAATCTACACCTCTACCCTGGGCTCGCTGATCTCATCTCATGGTTTCCAGTATCATCTTTATGCTGATGACACCCAGCTTTACCTCTCCACACCAGACATCACTGCGGAAACCCAGGCCAAAGTATCGGCCTGCTTGTCCGACATTGCTGCCTGGATGTCCAACCGCCACCTGAAGCTGAACATGGCCAAGACCGAGCTTATTGTCTTCCCACCCAAACCCACTTCTCCTCTCCCTCCACTCTCTATCTCAGTTGACAACACCCTCATCGTCCCTGTCTCATCTGCCCGCAACCTTGGAGTCATCTTCGACTCCTCCCTCTCCTTCTCTGCGCATATCCAGCAGATAGCCAAGACCTGTCACTTCTTCCTCTACAACATTAGCAAAATTTGCCCTTTCCTCTCTGAGCACACCACCCGAACTCTCATCCACTCTCTCATTACCTCTCGCCTTGACTACTGCAACCTGTCGTCAGCATAAAGATGATACTGGAAACCATGAGATGAGATCAGCGAGCCCAGGGTAGAGGTGTAGATTGAAAAAAGAAAGGGTCCAAGGACAGATCCTTGAGGAACTCCAACAGAGAGCGGGATGGGGGTGGAGGAAGAGCCATGAGAGTGTACTCTGAAGGTACGGTGGGAGAGATAAGAGGAAAACCAAGAGAGGACAGAGCCCTGGAACCCAAATAAGGACAGTGTGGCAAGAAGTAAATTGTGATTGACAGTGTCAAAAGCGGCAGATAGGTCAAGGAGGATAAGGATGGAGTAGTGACCTCCCACTTTGCCACCTATCCCCCCTTCAGTCCGTTCAGAACTCTGCTGCACGTCTTATCTTCCGCCTGGACCGTTATACTCACATCACCCCTCTCCTCAAATCACTTCAATGGCTTCCAATCAGATACCGCATACAGTTCAAGCTTCTCCTTCTAACCTACAAATGAACTCGACCTGCTGCCCCTCCTTACCTCTCTACCCTCATCTCCCCTTACGTTCTTACCCGTAACCTCTGCTCTCAAGATAAATCCCTCCTTCAGTACCCTTCTCCACCACCGCCAACTCGAGGCTCCGCCCTTTCTGCCTCGCCTCACCCCATGCCTGGAATAAACTCCCTGAGCCCATACGCCAGGCCCCCTCCCTGCCCATCTTCAAATCCTTGCTCAAAGCCCATCTCTTCAATGTCGCCTTTGGCACCTAACCACTATTCAAGAAATCTAGACTGCCCCAACTTGTCATTTCGTCCTTGAGATTGTAAGCTCCTTTGAGCAGGGACTGTCCTTTTTGTTAAAGTGTATAGTGCTGCGTAAACCTAGTAGCGCTATAGAAATGTCAAGTAGTAGTAGTAGTAGTGATGCATGTGGGGAAAAAAGAACCCGAATTATAGCTATGTCATGCAAGGTTCCACGTTAGGAGTTACAGACCAAGAAAGGGATCTGGGTGTCGTCGTCGATAATACACTGAAACCTTCTGCTCAGTGTGCTGCTGTGGCTAGAAAAGCGAATAGAATGTTGGGTATTATTAGGAAAGGTATGGAAAACAGGTGTGAGGATGTTATATTGCTCCATGGTGCGACCGCACCTTGAGTATTGTGTTCAATTCTGGTCGCTGCATCTCAAGAAAGATATAGTGGAATTGGAAAAGGTGCAGCGAAGGGCGACTAAAATGATAGCGGGGATGGGACGACATCCCTATGAAGAAAGATTAAGGAGGCTAGGGCTTTTCAGCTTGGAGAAGAGACGGCTGAGGGGAGACATGATAGAGGTATATAAAATAATGAGTGGAGTGGAACAGGTGGATGTGAAGCGTCTGTTCACGCTTTCCAAAAATACTAGGACTAGGGGGCATGCGATGAAACTACAGTGTAGTAAATTTAAAACAAATCGGAGAAAACATTTTCTTCACTCAACGCGAAATTAAACTCTGGAATTCGTTGCCAGAGAAAGTGGTGAAGGCGGTTAGCTTGGCAGAGTTTAAAAAGGGGTTAGACGGTTTCCTAAAGGACAAGTCCATAAACCGCTACTAAATGGACTTGGGGAAAAATCCACAATTCCAGGAATAACATATCTCTCTATATAAAACGCACCTCCAACGTTCTAATGAAGCCTCACTTTCCCAACGTTCTAAAAGTGAGGCGGCAGAGATAGCTTTTTGTCCATTAGTGTCTGCCCCGCCCACGCGTCAAACGTGATGACGTCAAGGGCAGAGCAATGACAATCACCGGCCGTGTCGCGCTGCTGATTGGCAGTGCCTCGGCTGAAGCCTCGGATGACGTCGCAAGCACGGATGCAAAACACAAAACCGCGACCCTGCCTAGGAATCAGCTGATACGGACTCCCGCCCGGCGCTGCTGTAGTTTCTGCTTTTTTTCCCTTTGCTCTTCTGCAGTACTGTAGCTCCATCCGGGTGCGCACTCCCTGACACCCATAACGTCACCCACCAGACGCACTCGACCGCTCTCTCAGACACATAAGCAACGAACTAACTCAGGCACAGCCCTCCGAGCCACAACCTCACCCCCTTGCAAACTGAAAACAGCATGAAAGCCTCCTCAGCGACAACAACCCCCTTCCCCTCCTCCACGACCCAATCACTCCCAATCGCCATTACACAACTCACCCCCCATACTCTCCTTCCTCCCCTTACTCCAGCCCTCCCAATAGGGATTGTAACTCCTGAGGATGGCAGAAGGGCTTTCCCTGTGGTCTGGGTGAATTCAATAGCCTCCTTCCCCATGTGCTGGGTCCACAACTCTGAAAACCACCCACCACTTCCTCAAACTTTGCCAGCACCGGACATCCTCCAACCCCCCTCCTCCCTCAAAAACCAAAACAATTACAAAAAAAAAACCCCAACTAATATGAACCAACAACAACACAGACAAAACCCACTCCACACATCAACAAATGCTCACCCCACTCCAAGCCCCCAGCAACACCCTCTCACTTCACCCCGCCCCGCACCCCCCTGTCACAAACCCAAACACATTCGTCCACAAACATCCAGTCCCCCCCACCCTCTCTCAGTTACACACACACACATACTCTCTGCGTGACACAGTCACACACACACAAACTACCTCTGTGACACACATGATCTTTCAGTCAAAAACACAGACACACAACCACCGCCCCACCCCAAAACCCCGCAAAAAAACACTAATGCACACATACACTGATGGGGAACATGCAGAGATGCACACTCACTCTCTCTCTATATATATATATCACCACTGCAATATCCCTTAATATCAAACAGAAAAAACAAACAACAAAAAACACATGCTAGCACCCGTTTCATTTGATTTAGAAATGGGCCTTTTTTACTAGTATAGAATGTTTGTACATTTGGGAAGCTTGCCAGGTGCCCTTGGCCTGGATTGGCCGCTGTCGTGGACAGGATGCTGGGCTCGATGGACCCTTGGTCTTTTCCCAGTGCGGCATTACTTATGTACTTATACATTTTTTCAATTAGCTTTCAGATGCCAAAACCTCATGCTTCAGGTCAGGTCAGGACAGTATACTGCTGTTATGGTATCCTCTCCTGACTTGAAGAAGCAAGTGTTGGTCTCTGAAAGCTAGTCAAAAATGTATTAAAATTACTCTGATACAAAGGTATCACCTTATTTGTGTTTTATTTGAAATTTCTTTTAAGCTTTATTAACACAGCTATCACATTACTTTACCTTAAATTAAAACTAAAATTATTTTTCTACCTTTGTTGTCCGGCTATTTACTTTTTCTAATTGTGTTGGTCCCAGTCTCTGGTTTCTGCTTTCCTTTGTCTTCTCTTAACTCTCTTTAGAGCCCAGCCAAACCCAGGATCTTCATTTTCTGCCAAAATCAAATCTGCAACCAAAATTGACCGCTTGGTTTCAGCAGAAACAGAGACTGTAAATTAAACTGTGCCCTCTCCCTCATGTAACCAAAAAAAACCCTCCCGAGCCCAGCCCCCTTACAGTGGCCCCCCTCTTTCTCCATCCCTCCCCATAATCACTCTTCACCCCCTTCCATCCCACCTAACCACCCTTAGGCCTTCCCCAGGCCCATAGGCGGTTGGTGGCCCAACTGTTTGGGGAGGCTAAAGGGGGTGAGGTTAGGGGTGGGGCCAGGGGTGGAGCTTAAATCCATAATTGTCTGATACACAGAAAAAAATTAATAAATAAAAATAAAAGTCACAATGAATACCTTTTATTAAATTTAGATATTAGATAGGTATCATATGTCAAAGAATAAAGTGGTTGCTCAAAGCATATTCTAAACACAATCGCTCAACTGCAAAACACTATGCACAACTTTGTGCAAAAACACACTCAGAACCTTACTGTACCATAAATATTACACTGGGCAGAACCTAATACACCAATATACCACCCATACGGAAAATGCAGACCATCAACAATATGAAACAAGGGATCATATCATCACAATTCTCACGTAGAGCCACAAAACACCCTAATTCATGTTTAATGTGGGATAAAATGCCATAAATAAGTAAATAAATAAATATACACTTTTAATGTTGAGCACCTGATTCTCAAAGTGAACATATTCCAAACACTATAATGAAAATAAAATGATCTTTTCTACCTTTGTTGTCTGGTTGTCCGATTCTGCTGCTATCTGTTCTCAGTGCAGGTCAGGAAGTCATCCTAGTTAAATATCTCCCTGGCAACCCAGCCAACCCCCCCTCCCCCTGCTCTCCCAGCAGTAAGATAAACAAACCATAAACCAATTTCTACAACTGGTTACACAAGGCTAGAGGGCTTTCACTGCAGCTCCTGCTGTGAGGATGGAGGTAAATCAACAATTTAAACCTCTCAGAGCACAGCAGGGGAGGCTTAGCCTGTCCAAGCCTCTTATACCGGGCGCCTATGCCCAGGCCTACCTTAGGAAGCCCTGGTGGTCTAGTGGCCTCTTCAGGAGTAGGAATGAATCCCAATTGTTCTTGCCCTATGCTGCTGCTGCTCCGAAGCAATGGCTGCTAAGACTTCCTGCAGTGGTCTCGCAAGGCCACTACAAGAGGTCCAGGCAGCTATTTTATAATTGCAGCCAGCACAGGCAGGAACAAGTGGGGTTCATTCCTTCTCCCAAAGAGGCCATTAGACCTCCAGGGCTTCCTAAGGTAGGCCTGGGGAGGGCCTACAAGTGGTTGGGTGGGATGGGAGGAAGGCAAAGAGAGAGAGGGAGCAACAGCCATGGGGGTGGGCTTGGGAGGGGGGCTTTTTTGGTCAAGTGTGGAGGAAGGTAAGTTTCATTTATGGTACTTTAATTTCAATTTAAGTAGCACTATGCAGGGAGGTTTTTTGTTCCACAGAAATTTGAAAAGTTGAACTTATAAGGTTTTATAAAAAGGATAAAGGAAATTCCAAAGGGCAACATACATAATAGTTTATTTTTGGTACCAATATAATCTTTATTGAATCAAGTCTGCCCTACCAACTCAAATGTAGCAGCGACCACTTGTTGACCAATTTCTTAACAGTAGTATGTTTCAGATTCAATTGAATTTTATCTATCGTATATGCATACCATACCCCCTCCCCCAAGTATTTTAGTTCATACAAAACAATAGCAAAAGATTATTAGCAATAACAGACTGCCCATCAGTGGTCCATCTGTAAAGTCTAAAGCTGTTCCAGTTGGATAGGCAGTTCCTTAAAACGTGGAGGATAAAAGATTTTTTTGTACTTATTTGACAGCCTTTTTTATTTATTTGAAAGTTTCCCATATCAAGCTATATATCATGAAATAAAATTGAATATCACTAAAACAGCTTTAAAAATGAGCTGGTAGAAACAGCAGTAATAAACTCTGTATTTTGTGTGTTTCATTAGCATCGCTGGTCGGCAAGAGTAGGAGCTTAGCTATGACAGGGGTATTCCCTTGAAACAACTTCATGCGAAACATGGGCCATGCCAAACTGCTTGCCCTGAGCCAACAAAGCTAAGTCTATAATTAGAATGACCATTAAGTTTATTAGTTATATCTTCAGAATTTATTAAAATAGATCAAATGGATAAAAATAGATATCACAGAAACGACAAAGACCGATGATTAATTGAGTGCATGATTCTTGAAGCAAAACGTTTTCAGGCTTCGAGATGCACTACTGAGGTCTATTTAGGATTTCTAATAGAGTATGGTGATTGAATAATAATTTGGACTCTGTTTACTTATCTTTAAATCTATGTTCAGAAATCATAGCCATAAATATAGACAGTTATTCAGACACTATCACATGCACACACCAGAACAAGCATCTATACACGCATTGCAGAAGTAAACAACTTCTACAGAGTTAATTTTTATTTTCTCATTTCCATCTTCCAAAATTCTAGACAGCAGATGTACAGATCAATAGGACCCAAAGTAGTCCAAAACAAATAATGTCAGAAACAACACAGCTCATACCTAATTGTTCAACCACCCTTAGGATTTGCCTTTGTGTTTAAAAAGCAATGCCATATGCATGTAAGGTCTGGATAAATGAATTAAAACAATCAAAGTTTAAAGCAAATGCTCATAATATGTAATACTTGGTAGCAATAATGAAACCGTGATAGAATATTCACATAGCAGGCAGGCAACAGATTTTTTTTCCACTGAACATAATTAACTTTGTATGAACTTGGTGGCTAATAGTGTGCTGAACTGGACAATGTTGGCACATTTAGGCTGACTGTGGACAGAACTTCTGTATGAAGGAAGCTCTTCCCTCATTATTCAATACCTCACTGTGAAATAGTAGTAATAAAAAAAGCAAATACATTTTTTATAATATACCACTGTGTTCCATAAAACAAAAGCAGCAAGTTCCCACATACCATTTTTAATTTTTGATGTTTGCACAGGGGGAAAAAAAAGATGTTAAATGCTCCCAGGTTTCAACCTAATTAATGTTTTTTAAAAAAACTTTGTACTTATAAATAGTAACTTTGATTGTTGAGCACCTGTTTCTTATAACATGTCTGTTTTAGTGGCCCTTTACTAAGTGAAAACATTTCTGCACGTATACCAGCCCCTCCAAATGACACAATGATTACGATTTAGAATTAATTACTACTGTAACTGATGAAACCGATACTTTTTCTGTGTACATCCGTGTTTGAAAATTACACTACATTACATTACTTCTTATATTCCACATCTGCCCGTAGAGTTCAGTGCGGATCACAACAAGAAGCAAACAGGCAGACCCTGTGAATTAAAAGCCATTACATTAATATTAAATAATATAGAAAGAAATTTAACAACACTTTCTATTATGATCAAAACTTCTTTAAAAGTTTTAATGCTTTCTTAAAATCAAGGAAATTCTGAATTTTTTTCAATTGTAAAGGAAGTGAATTCCATAGTAGAGGGGCCTGATACCTAAGACTAGCAGAAAAAGTGGTCATATTTTTCAGTCTACTAGGATTAGGATAATGGAGAAGTAAATTATCTTGGAGGCCTCTGTCTTTGTTAGCCATTTGAACCCAACTAAGCAAATATACCAGGGTTAGCCAATAAAGTAGGCTTTGAACAATCAGTCTGAAGGTGTGGGTGTCAAAGAAGTAACGTGGAGGGGCATAATCGAACGTTGCCGGCCAAATAGATCGCCGGCGATCTATGTTGGCGGCAGAGCTACAGCTGGCCGGAACCGTATTATCAAAAAAGATGGCCAGCCATCTTTTTCTCGATAATACGGTTTAGCCCGGCCAAATGCCGTGGAGTTCGCCGGGTTTGAGATGGCCGGGTTTGTTTTTCAGCGATAATGGAAAGTTATGTCGGCCATCTCAAACCCCGGCCAAATTCAAGGCATTTGGCCGTGGGAGGAGCCAGCATTTTTAGTGCACTGGCCCCCCTGACATGCCAGGACACCAACCAGCCACCCTAGGGGTCACTGCCGTGGACTTCAGAAAAGCTCCCACATGCATAGCTCCCTTACTTTGGGAGCTGAGCCCCCCAACCCTCCCCCCCCAAACCCACTACCCACAAATGTACTGCACCCACTAAAATTGCTCCAGGGACCTGCATACAGCCTCTAGGACTTATTGCTGCTGTATACCTTTGGCACACCAGTTCACACCTGAAGACTAATCTCTCTGAAAAAGTCCTTTCTTGAAATAACCACGTTTACTCACAGTTAACTTCAGATCAGAGGTTGTGCCCCACTGGCAAAGAGTCCCCTGGTACTAAGATTAGCAGTAGGTCAGAGCTGGCACAATGGTGTACAATGCCCTCTTTCAGCACCATTCAAGGTAAGAACTACGTTCTCTAACGTGGGTAACACAGGAAAGGGAACTAAAACTGGCTAACAAAAATGGCCACTACCGCATGGACTACAACAGGAAACAAAACAGGGCACACTCTGACCTGGTTAGCAGGGGGGAAAAGCACCATGGGAGTACAGCCCAGTACCCTACACCCACCACTATGCATTGCTAATGTGACTCTGCAGGGCACCTAACAGAAAAGGTGTCACACTCACCCGAGAGCCACATCGCAACCAGGGAAAGGCTGTCGGAGGATACAACAAATTCTGCTGTCATGGAGGTAGGTATAGCATTTGAGGCTGGCATACAGGCTGGCAAAAAAGGTTTTTAGCTTTCTTTTTTTAGTATGGAAGGGGGTTGGTGACCACTGGGGGAGTCAGGGGAGGTCATCCCCCATTCCCTCCAGTGGTCATCTGGTCAGTTGGGCACCTTTTTGAGACTTGGTTGTGAAAATAAAAGGACCAAGTAAAGCCGGAGAATTACTGCTTAACGCCGCTTTTTTTTTCATTATTGGCGAAAGCCGGCCATCTGGTAGCCACGCCCATGCCCCGCCTTCGCTAATCTACCGACATGCCCCTTGAACTTTCGCCGACGAAGCAACGGGAAAGCAGCGATGCTGTCAAAAATGCCACTTTCGATTATACCGATTTCGCCGCTTTTAAGAAATCGCCGGCCATCTCCCGATTTGTGTCGAAAGATGGCCGGCGATCACTTTCGATTATAAGCTGGATAGCCTCCTTTGCTTTCTCATCAGCAAAAATAATTTCTTAATGAGTAAATTCACCTGTGATACTAACAATATCAAAAATAAATACCATCCAATTAACCAGATAAGAAATATACAATGCACTATAAGGAATCCCTTTGTAGTCTCCCCAACCCTACGAGTTTAATGTGACAGCATGTTGGAGGGCCCTTTTACTAAAGCTTAGTGAGTACTAGTTGCATTTAGTGTACACTACTTCCATTAACGAGCACTGAGCTTTGGTAGAAGGACCCCTAAATATCATAAACAATAAAAAAACACAACTGAATTGCCTGCATATCCAAAAAAATAAACAACACAATATAGGAATTCCCTTACAACAATAGCCTTCCCAACCCTAAATGGAACAGTTATTGAGCTAAGTATTCATATAAACAGTTTGGAAGGGGTTACTGAAATGAAGATATTTAAAAATATACGTCAGCCGATATTCAAAATGGTTTATCTGACTGGAAATGGCCGCCAACCGGTTAAATTGCTTGTTTGCAGTTATCTGGTCATTTTCAGCAGCAGTTAACCGGTTATCTCCACTGGAAATGACTAGCTATTCAAAAGCGGCTAAGTCATGGGTGTTCCGGGGGTGGAGTTGGGTTGAGTGCCAATGTTCAGCCCCTCACTGCATGGGTAAACCGCTTGAACTGGGCCACATAAATAGCAGTCCTATCTTTCAATGGTTTGGCATATGCAGTGAGGGGCTGAATGTTGACTTAGGGTCCTGTTTACTAAGCTGTGCTGTAGGCACGCTAACTTAGCATGCACTAATGCTAGAGACACCCATATATATTCCTAATTTTTAGTGCACACCATAAAGTTAGCATGCCTACAAGCGCAGCTTAGTAAACAGGAACCTTAGCCAGCTATGTGTTAGCCAACTCAAAAAAAAATGGATTTTCAATGTCAAAGCTGGACAGGGCCTGGCATTGAATATCGGGGAATAACACCTCGAGCAGGCAGCAAAACGATCACCACCAGTGGCTGAATATTGGTGGGGGGGGGGGGAAGGTTTTTATTTGTTATAAGTATTTTATTTATATAGGTAATAATAATTTGTAAAAAGCACCCAGATGATTTTATGAGAAGAGGGTAAGCTTGTGTAAATATATTATTATTATTATTACATTTGTATCCCACATTATCCCACCTTTTTGCAGGCTCAATGTGGCTTACAATTCATCGTGGATACTGGAAATAGAAAAGAATGTACATTTGGTTTTACAGCAAGTTTTGGGTACATGATGGTGAAATACATAATATTGGAAATAGAAAAGAGTATACATTTGTTTTAGCAGACGTTTTGGTTACATGATGGTAAAATACATGATAGTGTATAAAAAGTATCTTAACAATAAGCACCAAGAACATTTATTTTTTTGTATTTTAGAAGCATTCTTCTAATATATTGATGGCAAGGAATAGATTTCTATACACACTGGCTGGAAGCATAATAAAATCTGTTTTACTGTTCCGGGATTTTGCCAGGTGCTTGTGACCTGGATTGGCCACTGTTGGAAACAGGATACTGGGCTTGATGGACCTTCGGTCTGTCCCAGTATGGCAAAGCTTATGTTCTTAAGTAGTAATTTTTTTAAAACACTCTTCTTTGAACTAGTAGTTTTAGTACCACTTAGAGAACAGCATTTATATAGCAGTATAGTGCAATTAACAAGAAGGGGAAAAAGCCTTGGAACCTAATCTGCTTTTGCTTATTTGATAACAGGACTTATAGAGTGGTTCCAGTAATGGGCATAAAAAACCCCTTCAAGTTATTATATCGTTAAATCTATCTGCTATGTCAGTTTGGGCTGGTTACCTCCTATACAATGAATAATAAAAAATGAAAAAGTGTAAAAACATAGCTTTTTCAAAACAATGTTCATTCCAATTTGTGCTGCAAACCACACTGACTGTGGCCAGAGATTCACCATAGCTGTGTCAAGGTGCCTTGGTTAAATATAGTAACATAGTAACATAGTAAATGACGGCAGATAAAGACCTGTATGGTCCATCCAGTCTTCCCAACAAGATAAACTCATTTTACATGGTATGTGTTACTTTATATGTATACCCGAGTTTGATTTGACCTTGCCTTTCTCAGGGCACAGACCGTAGAAGTCTGCCCAGTACTGTTCTTGTACTAAGTTCTGAAGCTAACATCGAAGCACCTTAAAATTCACTCCAGCCCATCCCTATCTATTCAGTCATAATCAGGGTGTAGACCATAGAAGTCTGCCCAGCTCCCATTTTGTTTCCCCAATTACTGGGGTCGCCACCCAATCTCCGCTAAGATTCCATGGAACCATTCCTTCTAAACCAGATTCGTTTGTGTTTATCCCATGCATGTTTGAATTTCATTACCATTTTCATCTCCACCACCTTCCGCGGGAGGGTATTCCACATATTCTCCACCCTCTCCGTGAAAAAATACTTCCTGACATTAGTCCTGAGTTTGCCCCCCTTCAACCTCAATTCATGTCCTGTAGTTAAATCAGCTACAGATCGCACTGAAACTTTCAGCATCACCATATCATAATAGATCAAAGCCATACTAAAACTTCAAAATTCTAAAATACCCTGTTAACCTGTGTATTGGCAGTTTAGTTAATAAATAACCATCATTCACTCTGACTACAAATCCATCCCATAGAGAAAATTCACTTCTTACAGGACATCACTGCTTTTGCTAGCTAGCTTTTTTGCTTTGTAGATTCCCAGAATGCAAATGGAGGGGAGTTGGATATCAAAACACCATCCAAAGCAGTATGGTAACAATCACTTTATTATAAAACAGACCAGTGTGGCCACGTTTCAGTTTAAACCTGCATCAGGGTAATAGGTTAATATCCAAAATCATCCTCAAGGCAGGCTCTTCATAATCATCAAAACTCCCACAGTCCAACATCTACACAAAATCCTGAGAAAGATCTTTGTTTCGCCAGCCAACCTGGCTTCTTCAGGGGATACCTCCAATTGTCTTATCTAGTGATCTTTGTTGGGACTTTGTGTAGATGTTGGACTGTGGGAATTTTGAAGATTATGAAGAGCCTGCCTCAAAGATGATTACATAGAAGTGATGTGCTTGATGATATGGATCTGAGGAATGGAGCAATTGAGATAGTGCATTTTGTTTTTCCTAGTGGTTGATCTGCAGTGGTTTTATTGAATGAGCATATATTGTTGAATATAACAATGGAGTATTTTTAATTGTGTCTATGATAATACTGATAGCAGCTAGGTATTGAGTTACATATTGCTGTCACTTGTTTGAGGCTTTTTTTCTCCATTTGATTAAAAGCTTGATTGAAAGCTCTTCTATAGACACTGTATGATCTTTATTTTAGCAATTAGTCTTTTGCACAATTAGTTTTGTGCATACCATGACAGAAATGAACCTCTTTCCTAGGCCAGGGTATGTCTGTCTCTCAAATTTACTGCTAATGCTCACTGTGTATTACTTGCATAATGCTAAAGAAAACTTCCTTCTGGAGTTCATAACATGCAGCAACCCATCAAGGTGTGTTTAATTTTCTTTTAATCAAATCTGTAGCACCCAAAACAATGGAAAATATTTCTGTATCTTTCTGCCACATTTTCTTGATCTGATTATATTTCCAGGTTCTTGAGAATCTTGTCTCTTTCCACATGATTCATAAAATAATCACTTGGTACTATCATCTTTATTATCTATACCAGTGGTTCCCAAACCTAGTCCTGGAGTCATCCTAGCCAGTCAGGTTTTCAGGATACCCACAATAAATACCCACTGCATGCAAATCTCTCTCGTGAAAATTCATTGAAGATATCCTGAAAACCTGACTGGCTGGGGTAAATCCAGGACTAGGTTTGGGAACCACTGATCTATACAAATGCCCCAACCTAATCTTGTCAACTTCCACCCCCAATTCTGTTCTGACTTAAATACCAACCTCCCATCCTTCTCTTTCCATCTCTCCTTAATTTTATCCCTCCTTACCCTTTCTCCCAAATTACACTATCCTATCCTGTTTACCCTCTTTTATCCTAGTCATATATTATCTAGCTCAACTTATCATACACTACTAAGCCCAACTTTACATTGTTTTACTACTGTTTTATTAAAATTCTATTAACTTTGTATTTCAAATTACTATGTAAGCTGCATTGAGCCTGCATTATGTGGGAAAGCGTGGGGTACACATGTAGTAATAATAATAATAATAATAATACAGTTCTTGTGTGCTTCTCCTACACCACCATGTCTTGTTTTCTTGCATCCAGCTTTTTATTGGTTGGAATGGGTATGTCCAATGTGATCATAACCTCTTCATTCTCCATAATTCTTTTTAGGGTCATGGTCCCAGTGGTTTTCTGGTACAGAAATATTATAATATTGACAGAGTTTTCAATGGATAAGATGTGCCACCTTATTATGCCTTTCAGTATAAGCCACTGGTTTCCAAACCTGGTCCTGTAGGCATCCCAGAAGTGATCCAAGGACGGACAAGACAGCACAAGGTCACTCAAAGGTAACTGTAATGGGAACTAGACCCAACCTGTCCAAGTTTTGGATAGCCTTGGTCAGGAGTCACACTGGTTTCCAAATATTTTCACTGGCAAATGCATAAGTAGCCAATAAATACTGCAATTCCTGTGCTGAAGAAGAATCAGTTCAAATGAAGACAGGCAGGAATAGCTGTATGCAAATCTCTCCACTGCATGCAAATCTTTCTTGTGAAAATGCATTGTGGATATCCGGAAATCCTGACTGCCTGGGGTGCCTCCTGGACCAGATTTGGGAAGCACTGGTAGAGATATTTTCTGCCATCAGAGCTTTGCAGCTAGCTACAAGATGAATAACCATTTACGGCTCAATGTCAGGAAGTATTTTTTTTACCGATTCTTTTCTATGCTTGCTATGAATCCAGTGTCCTGAGTTGCAACTATCAATCATCCTTAGGTTTCAATTTGCTTAAATATCCTGAGAGTACAGAGATGCCTACAGTTTCCGCAACATTCAGGGTTCTGCAGGGAGGCTGATGCTGTATGAAGATGAGCAGTTTTGACCCAAACACAAGAGTAGAAGCACTCGCCTTCTCAGAAAGTTCAGGAGGGAGAAGCTAGTCTGAAGCTTTCTGTTCCCATTATACTCTACTATCCCCAGGGCAGAACTAACCATAAGGCATACTAGGTGGGTGCCTAGGGTGGCAGCTTCTGGGAAGTGGCAAAGAGCAATTGTAGACAAAGCAAACAATAGATTCCAATGGCCACATTAACTCAAAGAACCATTAACACAAGATAATTATGATGAATTCAATTATGAAAATAGTGAAAGGGGGCCTAGAGCCATGAAAGATAATTGGGGGGGGGGGGGGGGGTGGAAGGCCAAAACTTCAGGCATATAATTCCCTTGCACCAGCTCTGAATGTTGAGACATCTTCCCCAGACAGTGAAAGATAACTTTTTCTCTTAAGAATTTTCAAGAAGGGAGCATCTCTTGTTTCCGAGTTCAAAAGAGTTTCAGCCTTGGATAGGGATATGCATGGGAAAAGTGTTCATTAGTTTTGATTGTTTGTTTCATTGGGGGGAGGGTGATGTTTGATTTTTCCATGTCATTTTGTTAAAAAATGTTTCATTTCATTTAATTGAAACATTAACATGTGTAAAATCTTTAGCCTGACTTCAGTGATACGAGACTGCCTCATCTAACTGTAAAGGGGTCAATAACTTCCCCTTACTAATAGTTGTCTTCGGAGGCTAAACCAGATCTGCTAGCAGTGAGTGGCAATGGAAGGTGGAAGTTTTCGTGACACTATCCAAAGACAGATGCATAAGAGAGGTGTGTATAAAAACCCTTATAGGGAGTGGACCTCTCCCTTTTCCTATCCATTTTGCAGCGCGGTGGGGCTCAGAGACAGCACCTGGACTCTGGAGAGTGTTTCTTGAGCCATGAGGATCTTGTATTTGGAGAATGAGATCTACAGTAGCTCACAGGAAGGAAACATAACTCTGAGGGTCTGAAAAAGAAGAGAGAGTGGTGAGAGAAGTCATCTGGAAAAGAAATGGCAACTTGTATCCACCAATCCAGCTGTCCATCCAGATTTTCCTCCAAAAGACTGAGGCCCTACTTGGATACATGTATTCCAGCAAGTTGATTTGTTTTGTATTGTATCTACCGAAGCTTAGTCTACAGATGTCTGTTTTACCATTTTTGTATGTGTGTTTGCTGTGAATCCACTGTTCTGGGCTGCAACTTTCAATCATAATCATCCTTAGGTTTCAATTCACCTTAATATCCTGAATGAGTACACAGAGATGCCTACAGTTTCCAAAACATTCAGGGTTCTGCAGGGAGGCAGATGTTGTGTGCAGATGAACAGTTTTGGACCCAAACACAAGAGCTGAGACACTCTCCCTCCCAGAGAGTTCAGGAGGGAAAGGCTAGTTTGCTCATTTTCCAGTGAGATACTATAGTGAAACTGCTCTTACCATGTTTTGTTCAGTAAAACCTTTTAATATTTGAACAACCAGATTTGTGTGGACCTGGACTTGATTGGTGTGATTGCTGACCTGAGGCATTATCAAAAGGCCCACAGAGGTAGGACCTTGAAAGACTGTGTTCGCCTCCCTCCAGCATGGCCCTAGAAGTATGGGATGTCAATTGCCTAATCCTACTTGCTCACTGACCCTGGCTCCCATTCAGGAGGGCCCCTGGGCTATGTAATGCCCCTTGAGAGGCCCACTTTCTTGCCCATTCCCCCCCCCCCCCCCCCCCCCCGTATTGGAATAACATGTTCTTCCTCCATTCTTCAGCTGAATAAAAAACCTTTTCCTCCCCCCCCCCCCCCTTTTTCTGACCCTACCCTTACAGGAGAAATGCACAGTCATCAGTGCTCTACTAGTACCATAATTCAAATGGCATTGGGCAACTGCTTTACTAATCCAAAATGGTTCACTAACCTTTCAACTCTTCAGTGCAGAGCAGCAGAACCAGCAAGTGACCTGAATATAGCAAATCCAGACATGCATCTTGGCTTTATCTCTTGTTGAAATACCTGTCATGCAGATTTGGATTTAAGTACTTTCCTCCCAACCTGAACTCATGAGAATTTACCATTCAAGTAGAATATGAGGGTCCCTATCCTAGA
Organism: Microcaecilia unicolor; assembly: GCF_901765095.1. Classification (NCBI taxonomy): domain Eukaryota; kingdom Metazoa; phylum Chordata; class Amphibia; order Gymnophiona; family Siphonopidae; genus Microcaecilia; species Microcaecilia unicolor. The sequence continues at coordinate 286,560,506 of NC_044034.1, forward strand.
GAGGGTTTACAATCTGAGTTTCTACCTCGGGCAATGCGTGGCAAGGAAAAGACATAAGAAGGTGCTTACATATATGTGGCAGATACATGCATAAATGACCAGAGTACTAATGTATGTGCATGCATGTAAATGCCAAAAATTCCACTACATGCTATTCTGTCAATATATACATATCTTACATGGTGGAGGGAATTCAGTACATGGCGCTCAAAATTCTAAAAAGCCCCCAAAAAATCAGCGCTACAAGAAAAAGTTTAACTAGAAGCGATTCTTGTAAGAATCATCATCTCCAGACAAGAATGGTTAAAGGGAATATAGGTAGAGTCCAGTACTGTGCTCATGTGAGTATTAGTGCTTAACTAATGACTTTTTAATTTCTGCCTGGCAGGGGTATTACATGATTAGACTAGTGAAAGCTGCTGAAAAAAAGAAGCAGGGAAAGAAAAGTAATGAGGGAAAGGGAAGACGTAAGGAATAAAAACGTTGAAATGTATGCAATTGTTTTGAAACTATTTAGCTCTGGAATATATCTGAGTCAGCACAAACCAGAAGCAGGAGAGAAACGATAGCTCTGAAGAGTCAGTCTACCCAGTATGCGGGGATGGTACATGAATATTGGGTTCCCTAGTCTATGAACCTTCAAACTTACACCCCCCTCCCTCACCCCATCCCAGTTTATTTTCAGATCCCTAGCCCATCAACTTCCTCCTCCAAGATTTGGATAATTAAACTCCACAATCATGATTACCCAGGAGTGTCCTGAAGTGGAAGTGTGGCCTGTGTGACATACACTCCTAGTACTCCCACCCTGTCCACTGTGTCAGGCTCAAGTAGGGGAGGCAATGGACAGGATGAAGTTTGGCATCCCTGCCTCCCTTGCACTGCTGAAATATAACTTGCTACAGCCTTGTGATAACTCCACCCTAGTCTATAAAATGCATAATTGAACATCATCTTCCCCTAAAGTCTAAAAAATAGCACTCAAACTTGCGTGCACAAATGTGGGCACGCACTCAATCTGTGCATGCAATGTAATTGAATAGCGAGCCAATTAGTGCCAATAAAAGGGTGCTAACAATCATTAATTGGCAACAATTTGAATTTATATGCACATCTTCCTAGTCGGTATTCTATAAAGACGTGTGTGTAAATTATTATGTATGCATCTGAAAAAGGGGCGTGGGTGGGTCAGGGGCATTCATTTCAGATATGTGCAGTATTATAATGCAGGAGATCTGTGCTTAATTTAGGTGTAATGATTTAAATCCTCTGGCACTGATCCCGGCACTAAGCAGTTTTCTATAAATAGTGCCCAACTTGGAGCGCCATTTATAGAATAGCACTCAGTGCTCATTTTTTTCAGCACCCAAGTTTGGGTGCCATTTACTGAGTTTAATCCCATGTTTTTAAAGATCATTTCATCTATTATTTACTACTAGTAAAAAAGGCCCATTTCTGGAGCAAATGAAAAGGGCGCTAGCAAGGTTTTCCTCCCCAACACCCCCCCTCCCTCCCTCCCTACCTACCGACCCCTTCGCCGTTCTGACACCATTGCTCCGCACCTCATCAATGCACGCCACTTTCATCTCCTTGTTCGTTCTGACCCACTGACGCCATTGCTCTGCCCTCAATGTCATCATGTTTGACGCGAGGGCGGGGCCCAGAGACATGGAGGGGCATAATCGAACGAAAACGTCTATCTCCATGGGCGTTTATCTCAGAGAACGGGTCCGTGAAGGGGCGGACCGAACCGTATTTTCGAAAAAAAAATAGACGTCCATGTTTTATTCGACAATTTGTGAGCTGGGTGTTTTTGTTTTTCAGCGATAATGGAAAATGAAAACGCCCAGCTCAAAAACGAATAAATCCAAGGCATTTGTTTGTGGGAGGGGCCAGGATTCGTAGTGCACTGGTCCCCCTCACATGCCAGGACACCAACCGGGCACCCTAGGGGGCACTTTTACAAAAACAAATAAAAGGTAAAAGAGCTCCCAGGTGCATAGCACCCTTCCCTTGTGTGTTGAGCCCCCCAAATCCCCCTCAAAACCCACTGCCCACAAGTCTACACCATTACTATAGCCCTAAGGGGTGAAGGGGGGCACCTACATGTGGGTACAGTGGGTTTGGGGGAGTTGGACGACTAAGCATTAAGCAGCACAATTGTAACAGGTAGGGGGGGGATGGGCCTGGGTCCACCTGCCTGAAGTCCACTTCGCCCCCTAACAACTGCTCCAGGGACCTGCATACTGCTGCCAGGGAGGTGGGTATGACATTTGAGGGTGAAAATAAAAAGTTGTGAAACATCATTTTTTTGTGGTGGGAGGGGGTTAGTGACCACTGGGGGAGTCAGGGGAGGTCATCCCCGATTCCCTCTGGGGGTAATCTGGTCATTTAGGGCACTTTTTGGGGCCTTATTCGTGAAAAAACAGGGTCCAGGAAAAGTGCCCTAAATTCTAGCTACAAACGCATACTTTTTTTCCATTATCGGCGAAAGGCGCCCATCTCTGTTCGGGTGATAACCATGCCCCAGTCTCGCCTTCACCACGCCTCCGACACGCCCCCATCAACTTTGTACGCTTCCGCGATGGAGTGCAGTTGAAAACGTCCAAGTTCGGCTTTCGATTATACCGCGTTATTCGTTTTTGTGAGATAAACGTCCATCTCCCGATTTAGGTCGGAACTTGGGCGTTTTTCTCGTTCGATTATAAGCAGGATAGCGATTTCTGTGGCTTCACCACCACGAACCCTTCAAACCGGTGTTGAAGAAAGTGACGTCAGTGGCTTGGCTTCACTGACGTCAATGTCCTCAGAACGTTGAGGGTGAGTTTTATTATATAGGATACCGCTTCTCTTGTACTCAGAATGGTTTGTAGATAATGGTAGATGCTGATAGTTCTTTGTGTCTGTGCAGCTATCTGGATTGCACTGCTTTGCTTTGACTGCAGCTGCTTTTTGCTGCTCCTTCCCTCCTCCAGGGCTGCTGCCCTAGGCATCCACCTAGTCTTGCCTAATGTGTTGGGCTAGCCGTGCCAGTATGTGGGTGTTGCCTCTTTCAGAGGGTGCTTTCTAACAGAAAGTTCACTTTCTGTGTTACCAAGCAAAACGATTTTTGTTCTCTTAAGAATAAAATGTGCTAGATAATGTTAATACCCTTTGGGACTGATTTCTGCTGCATTTTTCTTGCCTGTGGGAGAAGCCTTGGCTAGCTCAATCCTGATGGCTGTAAATAGCATGGCTCTCTATGCTATGAGAGGAGTGCAGGCTTTCTCTGTGCTGCAGCTCCCTCCTTCCAGCATGTTTCCTTTCCCCAAATCCAAGGTCAGAGCTTGCGCAAGTAGGGAGATTCTGTGTGAGAGGGCTGCAAAGCCTGTCCTGCAGCTTTCTGATGTTATCAACCAAGACTCACCTCATGCCATAGTAGATAAAAATGCCAAGGGTATTCCAAGAGCTTTCCAGATAAAACTCCATAACCACAAGAGTGAGAGACAGAGACAGATTACATGGAAAGAAGATTGGGATTATTCTTATCCGTACACTAATAGTGAAGCCACTGTGTCTCAGGATGCAGTGCCATGGCACGTTCTCTTGCCCTATATATATGGTTAAATCTTTAGAAAGACAGAGTCTAGTTTTACAAAAAATGTTATTGTTCTTTTCAATATGACACATAGTTTCAAAGCACAAACTTAGGATCCATTTGTCTTATGGTCAGTATGAAACAGGAAATGCCCCCTTTGTGGCCCCCCAAAAACCATAAGTCTTTTTGGGCCAGAGGTATCCTTCCTAGCCTCTGGAAGGAGAGAGAGATTCAGTATGCAGCACACTTCCTCTCTGAACCCAGGAAAAATAGAAATAAAATCAACATAGGCCCAGGGATCCTCTTCCAAGATTCAGGGAAAAGCAATTAAACCAGAATATGCCAGGGACTGCTTTTCTTGAAACTGCAGGAGAGAAAGGTCAGCCCAGGCCAGAGAAATACCCTTCTTGGGTTCCATGTTGACAACAGTCAGTGCATGGTGATTATTTTTTTTTTTAATGATTTCCAAGGCTTTATTTTCATAGGTTGCCATGTTTCAAACAAAATGCAGACATCCATTTAGGATGCAGAAATCCAAGCAAGCAGCCTGTGCTGTATTATGTCACTAAAAATGTCTCTGATTATTCTATATATTTTTCTTTTTACATAGCCTTGAATTTGAGTGATAAGGTGGGTGATAAATGGTTTAATAAAATATAGGTGGGGTTTTTTCCAGGTTACTAGGGATTCTGTAAGAGTACAAAGAGAGTGTCTATTCGTGTTTTTCAATTGCAGGTGACATTGCTAAATACAGTACCTTTCCCAGTAGAAACACATGCACATATCTGTGTAACTGAAAAGCTATCAACATACAAAACCACAAAAACAGAGTGTAAGAACCAAGGCAGTCAAGGAGAAGAGAGAGGCAGTACTATGGGAAGTAAAATGTTTTCTGGTGTTTATCTAATAAGCACTTTATTTTCACCTGGGGGTATTTTATTGGCATTTATTTGTTAAAATCTAAAATCGCCCTAGATAAAGACATTGACTTTGAACAAGAATGAAAGAGGATGAATGGAACATCTCAAGCTAGCAAAAGAGAGTGACAAGATGGAGGCCAAAGCCAGGGACCTGCTAAGATGCATAAGTAAAGGTATACCTACAGGGCCAGTGCAAGAGTAATGCTCTTTGCCCCTAAGCTCACCTCTAAAGTTTTGAAAAACTCAACAATGTTGAACACTCCAACATTACCCCTCCCAGAATGATCCAGTAAAAATATTCCTACTTTTACACTTTTAAATTCTAAATGCAACCTTACCTACCTCAACAATGTTCTTGCTTATATCTACCTGATTGAATTTCGATCACGCTATTTTCTATGATCTCTCCACCTTTACCTATTATCACCAATGTTTTCTACTTATACTTGTTTGATTCGAAATGATGCAACTTTCTATGTAACACTAATTGTTAGCTCCTAATTTACTACCTACCAATAACAACATATTGTAAGCCACATTGAGCCTGCAAAAAGGTGGGAAAATGTGGGATACACATGCAATAAATAAATAAAAATAAATAAATTTAATAATGAGGTCAGTTTCCAAAAGCTGTTCACCCAGGTAAATGTGTTTTTTGAAAACTGTCCACTCTCCCTGCAGGTAAAGTATTTGCACTGATGATTCTTCTAGTTTATGTGACTGTCAGAATCTATACTGCCCTCTGCTGTTGTGGGTGACCAGCAATTTTCCTAATTAGTTAGGTGCATGGCAAATAAAATAAGGTAACAATAATTCTGTACTGGTCATTGTGGGGCCCTCATCAGGTCTGCACTAAAAGCCCTATAGCATGAGGACCATTGTATATCCCAGAGAAGAGGAGAGACAGGGATGATGTGGTTAAAATATATATATATATATATATATATATATATATATATATATATATATATATATATATATATATATATATCAAATATCGACTGGGATTTAATAAATTAATCGCAATTAAGGGATTTCATCGTGCTGCAGCATATCCTGTCTCCTCCAAACATCTCTTCTGCTCTCTTCCACTCCCAACCCCTGTGCTCAGCATGATCCAGCCTCCAACCAGGATTTAACATCACCCTCCTCCCCCCCCCCCCCGCATGTCAGCCTACCTTAAAAATGGTCTTCTGTTGGTCCCCACCAGTGGCAGTGGTGCGCATAGTTTCCCCTCTGGCCCGTACTGCCCCCTCTGATATCACTTCCTGTTTTTGCATGGGCGGGATGGGTCAGAGGGAAATCTTTGGACCTGGCCGCAGGCAGCCACTGCCAGGAACCAACAGGAGACCACTTTGAATGAAGACTGGGGGGAGAGGGGAATTGAGATGGGGCAGATGCCAAACCCTGAGTGGGGGGAGTGGAGTGAGCTGCAAACCTGCAAGCACAACTGGAGGGGTCACTAGTGGAAGCTACTGCCAAACAGTATGCTCCACAGCCATGAAAAGAACATTGTGTTGCTCACCACCAAGTTTGTATTGCTACTCATGAGGGTGGAGGGAGAGAGGGACTGTGAGGAGCTGAACAATAGGAGGGAGGGAAAAAGAAAGAGATAATGGACCTGGGGGAAGAGGAAAGGGAGGGAAGGAAGAGAAAGCGAATGCTACATACCTGTAGAAGGTATTCTCCGAGGACAGCAGGCTGATTGTTCTCACTGATGGGTGACGTCCACGGCAGCCCCTCCAATCGGAAACTTCACTAGCAAAGTCCTTTGCTAGCCCTCGCGCGCCCGCGCGCACCGCGCATGCGCGGCCGTCTTCCCGCCCGAAACCGGCTCGAGCCGGCCAGTCCAGTATGTAGCAAGACAATACACTTCAAGGGAAGACACAACTCCAAAGGGGAGGCGGGCGGGTTTGTGAGAACAATCAGCCTGCTGTCCTCGGAGAATACCTTCTACAGGTATGTAGCATTCGCTTTCTCCGAGGACAAGCAGGCTGCTTGTTCTCACTGATGGGGTATCCCTAGCCCCCAGGCTCACTCAAAACAACAACATTGGTCAATTGGGCCTCGCAACGGCGAGGACATAACTGAGATTGACCTAAAAAATTTACCAACTAACTGAGAGTGTAGCCTGGAACAGAACAAACAGGGCCCTCGGGGGGTGGAGTTGGATCCTAAAGCCCAACAGGTTCTGAAGAACTGACTGCCCGAACCGACTGTCACGTCGGGTATCCTGCTGCAGGCAGTAATGAGATGTGAATGTGTGGACAGATGACCACGTCGCAGCTTTGCAAATTTCCTCCATGGTGGCTGACTTCAAGTGGGCTACCGACGCAGCCATGGCTCTAACATTATGAGCCGTGACATGACCCTCAAGAGCCAGCCCAGCCTGGGCGTAAGTGAAGGAAATGCAATCTGCTAGCCAATTGGATATGGTGCGTTTCCCTACAGCCACTCCCCTCTTGTTGGGATCAAAAGAAACAAACAATTGGGCGGACTGTCTGTGGGGCTGTGTCCGCTCCAGATAGAAGGCCAATGCTCTCTTGCAGTCCAATGTGTGCAGCTGACGTTCAGCAGGGCAGGAATGAGGACGGGGAAAGAATGTTGGCAAGACAATTGACTGGTTCAGATGGAACTCCGACACAACCTTTGGCAGAAACTTAGGGTGAGTGCGGAGGACTACTCTGTTGTGATGAAATTTGGTGTAAGGGGCCTGGGCTACCAGGGCCTGAAGCTCACTGACTCTACGAGCCGAGGTAACTGCCACCAAGAAAATGACCTTCCAGGTCAAGTACTTCGGATGGCAGGAATTCAGTGGCTCGAAAGGAGGTTTCATCAGCTGGGTGAGAACGACATTGAGATCCCATGACACTGTAGGAGGCTTGACAGGGGGCTTTGACAAAAGCAAACCTCTCATGAAGCGAACAACTAAAGGCTGTCCTGAGATCGGCTTACCTTCCACTTGGTAATGGTATGCACTGATTGCACTAAGGTGAACCCTTACGGAGTTGGTCTTCAGACCAGACTCAGACAAGTGGAGAAGGTATTCAAGCAGGGTCTGTGTAGGACAAGAGCGAGGATCTAGGGCCTTGCTGTCACACCAGACGGCAAACCTCCTCCAATGAAAGAAGTAACTTCTCTTAGTGGAGTCTTTCCTGGAAGCAAGCAAGATGCGGGAGACACCCTCTGGCAGACCCAAAGAGGCAAAGTCTACGCCCTCAACATCCAGGCCGTGAGAGCCAGGGACTGGAGGTTGGGATGCAGAAGAGCCCCTTCGTCCTGCGTGATGAGGGTCGGAAAACACTCCAATCTCCACGGTTCTTCGGAGGATAACTCCAGAAGAAGAGGGAACCAGATCTGATGCGGCCAAAAGGGAGCAATCAGAATCATGGTGCCTCGGTCTTGCTTGAGTTTCAACAAAGTCTTCCCCACCAGAGGAATGGGAGGATAAGCATACAGCAGACCTTCCCCCCAATCCAGGAGGAAGGCATCCGACGCCAGTCTGCCGTGGGCCTGAAGCCTGGAACAGAACTGAGGGACCTTGTGGTTCACTTGAGATGCGAAGAGATCCACCAGGGGGGTGCCCCACGCCTGGAAGATCTGTCGCACCACACGGGAATTGAGCGACCACTCGTGAGGTTGCATAATCCTGCTCAACCTGTCGGCCAGACTGTTGTTTACGCCTGCCAGATATGTGGCTTGGAGCACCATGCCTTGACGGCGAGCCCAGAGCCACATGCTGACGGCTTCCTGACACAGGGGGCGAGATCCGGTGCCCCCCTGCTTGTTGACATAGTACATGGCAACCTGATTGTCTGTCTGAATTTGGATAATTTGGTGGGACAGCCGATCTCTGAAAGCCTTCAGAGCGTTCCAGATCGCTCGCAACTCCAGAAGATTGATCTGTAGATCGCTTTCTTGGAGGGACCACCTTCCTTGGGTGTGAAGCCCATCGACATGAGCTCCCCATCCCAGGAGAGACGCATCCGTGGTCAGCACTTTTTGAGGCTGAGGAATTTGGAAGGGACGTCCCAGAGTCAAATTGGAGCAAATCGTCCACCAATACAGGGATTCGAGAAAACTCGTGGACAGGTGGATCACGTCCTCTAGACCCCCGGCGGCCTGATACCACTGGGAGGCTAGGGTCCATTGAGCAGATCTCATGTGAAGGCGGGCCATGGGAGTCACATGAACTGTGGAGGCCATGTGGCCCAGCAATCTCAACATCTGCCGAGCTGTGATCTGCTGGGACGCTCGCACCCGCGAGACGAGGGACAACAAGTTGTTGGCCCTCGCCTCTGGGAGATAGGCGCGAGCCGTCCGAGAATCCAGCAGGGCTCCGATGAATTCGAGTTTCTGCACTGGGAGAAGATGGGACTTTGGGTAATTTATCACAAACCCCAGTAGCTCCAGGAGGCGAATAGTCATCTGCATGGACTGCAGGGCTCCTGCCTCGGATGTGTTCTTCACCAGCCAATCGTCGAGATATGGGAACACGTGCACCCCCAGCCTGCGAAGCGCTGCTGCTACCACAGCTAGGCACTTTGTGAACACCCTGGGCGCAGAGGCGAGCCCAAAGGGTAGCACACAGTACTGGAAGTGGCGTGTGCCCAGCTGAAATCGCAGATACTGTCTGTGAGCTGGCAGTATCGGGATGTGTGTGTAGGCATCCTTCAAGTCCAGAGAGCATAGCCAATCGTTTTGCTGAATCATGGGGAGAAGGGTGCCCAGGGAAAGCATCCTGAACTTTTCTTTTACGAGATATTCGTTCAGGGCCCTTAGGTCTAGGATGGGACGCATCCCCCCTGTTTTCTTTTCCACAAGGAAGTACCTGGAATAGAACCCCAGCCCTTCTTGCCCGGATGGCACGGGCTCGACCGCATTGGCGCTGAGAAGGGCGGAGAGTTCCTCTGCAAGTACCTGCTTGTGCTGGAAGCTGTAGGACCGAGCTCCCGGTGGACAATTTGGAGGTTTTGAAGCCAAATTGAGAGTGTATCCTTGCCGGACTATTTGGAGAACCCACTGATCGGAGGTTATGAGAGGCCACCTTTGGTGAAAAGCTTTCAACCTCCCTCCGACAGGCAGGTCGCCTGGCACTGACACTTGGATGTCGGCTATGCTCTGCTGGAGCCAGTCAAAAGCTCGCCCCTTGCTTTTGCTGGGGAGCCGCGGGGCCTTGCTGAGTCGCACGCTGCTGACGAGAGCGAGCGCGCTGGGGCTTAGCCTGGGCCGCAGGCTGTCGGGAAGGAGGATTGTACCTACGCTTGCCAGAAGTATAGGGAACAGTCTTCCTTCCCCCGAAAAATCGTCTACCTGTAGAGGTAGAAGCTGAAGGCTGCCGGCGGGCGAACTTGTCGAATGCGGTGTCCCGCTGGTGGAGAGACTCTACCACCTGCTCGACTTTTTCGCCAAAAATGTTATCCGCACGGCAAGGCGAGTCCGCAATCCGCTGCTGGATTCTATTCTCCAGGTCGGCGGCACGCAGCCATGAGAGCCTGCGCATCACCACACCTTGAGCAGCGGCCCTGGACGCAACATCAAAAGTGTCATAAACTCCTCTGGCCAGGAATTTTCTGCACGCCTTCAGCTGCCTGACCACCTCCTGAAAAAGCTTGGCTTGCTCAGGGGGAAGAGCATCAACCAAGCCCGCCAACTGCCGCACATTATTCCGCATGTGTATGCTCGTGTAGAGCTGGTAAGACTGGATCTTGGACACGAGCATAGAGGAATGGTAGGCCTTCCTCCCAAAGGAGTCTAAGGTTCTAGCGTCCTTGCCCGGGGGCGCCGAAGCATGTTCCCTAGAACTCTTAGCCTTCTTTAGGGCCAAATCCACAACTCCAGAGTCATGAGGCAACTGAGTGCGCATCAGCTCTGGGTCCCCATGGATCCGGTACTGGGACTCGATCTTCTTGGGAATGTGGGGATTAGTTAATGGCTTGGTCCAGTTCGCAAGCAATGTCTTCTTCAGGACATGGTGCAAGGGAACAGTGGACGCTTCCTTAGGTGGAGAAGGATAGTCCAGGAGCTCAAACATTTCAGCCCTGGGCTCGTCCTCCACAACCACCGGGAAGGGGATGGCCGTAGACATCTCCCGGACAAAGGAGGCAAAAGACAGACTCTCGGGAGGAGAAAGCTGTCTCTCAGGAGAGGGAGTGGGATCAGACGGAAGACCCTCAGACTCCTCGTCAGAGAAATATCTGGGATCTTCCTCTTCCTCCCACGAGGCCTCACCCTCGGTGTCAGACACAAGTTCACGGACCTGTGTCTGCAACCTCGCCCTGCTCGACTCCGTGGAACCCCGTCCACGATGGGGGCGTCGAGAGGTAGACTCCCTCGCCCGCATCGGCGAAGCTCCCTCCGCCGACGTAGTCGGGGAGCCTTCCTGGGAGGTGGCCGCGGTCGGTACCGCACGCGGTACCGACGTCGGGGACCTCAACCTGGGCGATGGGCCAGCCGGCGCCACGCTCGACGGTACCGGTGGCGCAAGCACCGCCGGTACCGGAGGGGTAGGGCGCAACAGCTCTCCCAGAATCTCTGGGAGAACGGCCCGGAGGCTCTCGTTTAGAGCGGCTGCAGAGAAAGGCTGAGAGGTCGATGCAGGCGTCGACGTCAGTACCTGTTCCGGGCGTGGAGGCTGTTCCGGGCTGTCCAGAGCGGAGCGCATCGACACCTCCTGAACAGAGGGTGAGCGGTCCTCTCGGTGCCGATGCCTGCTGGGTGCCGAATCCCTCGGCGACCCAGAGCTCTCGGTGCCGACACGGGGAGGAGACCGGTGTCGATGCTTCTTCGATTTCTTCCGAAGCATGTCACCAGAGCTCCCCGGCACCGACGAGGAGGACGTCGAATCCATCCGTCGCTTCCTCGGGGCCGAGACTGAAGAAGGTCGATCTCGGGGGGGCTGTACCGCAGGAGCCCTCAGGGTAGGAGGAGACCCACCCGAGGGCTCACCGCCACCAGCAGGGGAATGGACAGCCCTCACCTGCACTCCACCCGATGCACCACCGTCCGACGACATCAGCAGACGAGGTCCTGGTACCACCGACGTCGATGCAGCTATCCGATGTCTCGGCGCCGATGCAGAGGCCCGATGCCTCGATGCACTCGATGCAGGGGCGGCCGAGGAAGATGGTCTGGACGCTGACGACGTCGATGCACTCGAAGATCCCGGTGCCGATGCCGACGAAGAGCCCGAGAACAACACGTTCCACTGGGCTAGTCTCGCTACCTGAGTCCGCCTTTGAAGCAGGGAACACAGACTGCAGTTCTGAGGGCGGTGCTCGGCCCCCAGACACTGAAGACACGACGAGTGTCGATCAGTGAGCGAGATAACCCGGGCGCACTGGGTGCACTTCTTGAAGCCGCTGGAAGGCTTCGATGTCATGGGCGGAAAAATCACGCCGGCGAAATCAAAAGCCGAAATGGCGAAATTTGAAGCACCAAATTTAGAGGGAGAAAAAATCTCGACCGAGGCCGAAAAGAGGCCTACCCCGACGACGAAAGAAAACTTACCGGGGCAAAAAAGCTGGAAGTACGGGGAGGATTTACACGAAACCCGGCGGGGGGGTTTCCGGAGCACTTCCCGACTAGGACAAAGCTTTCCCGAAGGAAAAAACACGTTCAAAACAAATTGGACGCGCGAGGTCGACTTTCCGGGGCTCGACACGGCGAAAACACGACCGTACCGAGTGCGGACAAAAGAAGACTGGCCGGCTCGAGCCGGTTTCGGGCGGGAAGACGGCCGCGCATGCGCGGTGCGCGCGGGCGCGCGAGGGCTAGCAAAGGACTTTGCTAGTGAAGTTTCCGATTGGAGGGGCTGCCGTGGACGTCACCCATCAGTGAGAACAAGCAGCCTGCTTGTCCTCGGAGAAAGGGGAGGTATGTTGGATCTGGGGGAAGGTCAGGAATGATGGAGATTATTTATTTATTAATTCAGAACAGTTATACCCCGCTTAATACCACTTAAAGCGGCCTCAGTCTTTTAGGCAAGGGAAGGGGGATGCGATTTGATATACCTCCTTTCTGTGGTTACAATCATAGCAGCTTACATTTTATATATAGGTACTTATTTCATATCTGGGGCAATGGGAGATGTAAGTGATTTGCCCAGAGTTATTTTTAGACATTTGGGAGCCTTATTTACAATCCCTTCCTCAGAGAGTGCTTAGTCTGTCAACCAGTTGTAAGTGCAGCTCCTCTGACATCCTTACGCCTATGTTTACTAAGGTGCACTATAGGCACGTGCATTGATGGTTAACGCACATTAAACGCTAATGCATCCATAGAAATATATAGGCGCGTTAGCATTTAATGCGCCTTAACTTTAAAGGTGCATGAAAACGCTAATGCATCTTAGTAAACATACCCGTTAGTGTTGTTTGTGGGGTGGATTGAGTGGGTTGAGGAGGGGTGAAGGACAGAGTAGGTTTATATTCTGGTTTTGGGGGTTATACTATGTACTTTAAAATCTGGTAGTATGGTTGTATGTGATATGCATTATTCTCCGGTTGCCAGTTTGTCAATAAAATAGATTTTCATTAAAACAAAGATCTAGTACAAGAAGGTGTCAGAAATTATGTTTTTACAAATAAAAAGAATGGTGGGTGCATGGAACAGCTTCCTGGGGGAGGGCTATGCTGCAGGCAAACATGGTAATATAATTCAATAAATCCTAGGTACACCATAGATGAGCCCAAGTTGCAACGAAATAAAAGGAAAGCTGGAGCTCAACTTGGATCTGTGGTCAGTTGGGTACATTAAATTGGCTTTATGGTCCAATCTGTCGTCGTTCACTGATTCTCTATAATTACATTTATATATAAGCATCATTGTAGACATTTGCCATTGTTATAGAAGATATGGTTGAAAGGATGAACAAGTAGCCTTCCCAAAAATGACTCACACACAAGAAACATGAAGAAATCCCTATAGGTGCCTACACAGTTAGTGTGTGCGTTAATTGTAGGCGTGTTAAAAACGCTAACACGCCTTAGTAAAGACCACTGACCATTTTAGTAGCCACCTTCTGGACCAACTCCACCCTGTTTATATCTTTATGAAGGTGCGGTCTCCAGAACTGTACACAATATATTAAATGAGGTCTCGCCAGAGTCTTATACAGGGGCATCTTCACTTCCTTTTTCCTATTAGCCATTTCTCTCCATATGCACCCAAGCATCCTTATAGCTTTCACCATCGCTTTTTCTACCTGTTTGGCCACCTGAAGATCATCACATACAATCACACTCAAGTCCCGCTCCTCTTTTGTGCACAAAAGTTCTTCACCCCCTAAACTGTACCATTCCCTCAGGGTTTAATGCATTTTTTAGCATTAAACTTAAGCTGCCAAATTCCAGACCACTCCTCTAGCTTCGCTAATTCCTTCCTCATGTTCTCCACACCACTATCGTATTGCTCCGCTCATTCTGCCTCGCCTCATCCTATGCTTGGAACAACCTTCCTGAGCCCTTACGCCAAGCCCCCTCCCTGCCCGTCTTCAAGTCTTTGCTTAAAGCCCACCTCTTCAATGCTGCGTTCGGCACCTAACCCTTACCGTTCAGTGAATCCAGACTGCCCCAATTTGACTGCCCCTATCGGACCGACCGTTCACTTGTCTATTAGATTGTAAGCTCTTTGAGCAGGGACTGTCTCTCTTTGTTAAATTGTACAGCGCTGCGTAACCCTAGTAGCGCTCTAGAAATGTTAAGTAGTAGTAGTAGTCGTAGTATTGCAGATTTTGGTATCATCAGCAAAGAGGCAAATCTTACCAGACAGCCCTTAAGCAATAATGCTTACAAAAATGTTTAAAAAGAACCAGTCCAAGAACCAAACCTTGCAGCACACAACTGGTAACATCCTTTTCCTCAAAATGACCTCCATTTACCACTACCCTCTGTCATCTTCCACTCAATCAGTTACTAACCCAGTCAGATACTTTAGGGCCCATACCAAAGGCACTCAGTTTATTAGTCATCTAAGTGGAACCGTGTCAAAGGCTTTGCTAAAATCTAAGAACACCACATCTAGCGCTCTCCCTTGATCCAATTCTCTGGTCACCCAATCAAAGAAATTAATCAGATTAGTCTGACAAGTCCTGCCTGTAGTGAAACCATGTTGCCTTGGGTCCTGTAATCCATTGGATTCCAAAAACTTTACTATTCTCTTTTTTAAAAGCGTTTCCATTAATTTCCTTACCACAGAAGGCAGACTTACCAGCCTGTAGTTCCCAACCTCTTCCTTACTTTCACTTTTATGTAATGAGACCCTGTGCTAATAGCATGACATCTGGTAAAATAACTGATCTTAACGATAACCCATACTAATCACTACTCTCCCCCACCCCCACCAAAAAAAAATCTTAACTGCACAGCAACATGCAGTAAGTATTATGGATCTCATTTTATGCACTGGGACCCAAGACACATACTAGACAAAATTCTATATATGGCACTGAAAAATCAGGGCTGAAAAAAAAGAAATACTAAGCGCTATTCTATAAATGGCAGTTTGAGTTGGGTGCCATTCGTAGAACCGCACCTAGCACTGGGATCCACGTCTAACTTTTAGGTGTAAACCTCGTACCTAAATTAGACATGGATAGGGTGCTTCCTGTCACAGTGCATGCAAATTCTTTGAATGCTCATGACCCACCCATCTAAAGAAAAGATAGAAACCACAAGTAATTTTTCCCAAGAAAACATAGATGTAGCAACCACCCAAATTTAACCTCACATGAATTCTTTAAATATATAGGGGCCTTTTTACAAAGGCACACTGAAAAATGGCCTCTGGTAGTCTAGACACTTGGCATGGAGGAGTGGCTTAGTGGTTAGAGCACTGGTCTTGCACTCCAGAGTTAGGCAGTTCAAATCCCACTGCTGCTCCTTGTGATCTTGGGCAAGTCACTTAACCCTCCATTGCCTCAGGTACAAACTTAGATTGTGAGCCCTCCTGGAACAGAGAAATACCCAGTGTACCTGAATATAACTCACCTTGAGCTACTACTGAAAAAGGTGTGAGCAAAATCTAAATAAATAATGCTTTGGGTGTGCAAAGAATCATTTTTCAGCACACCTGTAAAAAAATGCCTTTTTTATATTTCGGCAAAATGAAAATTGCCGCACGTCCATTTTGGGTCTGAGACCTTACTGCCAGCCATTGACCTAGCGGTAAAGTCTCACACTGTAACTGGGCAGTAATGACCTACCAGTGTCACATGCCACTTGGCGCGCGCCCTATACGCACATCCAAAAATATTATTTTCGGATGCACATATCAGACGCGCACCAAAAATGAAATTACCACAAGAACCACACGGTAGCTGGGCGGTAACTCCATCTTGGCGCATGTTGTGTGCGCATAGACACTTACGCGGTTTAGTAAAAGGGTCCCCCATAGCTTGTTGAATTTTAATTTTTACTTCTAATACAATCTTTATACAGAATGAGCACATTCTATAAAAGGAGGAAAAAGACCTCAGGACTTTACCTGGAGTTGCCTTTGCTATTATCATTGGTCCAGAAAATCCTCCTTCAATTGAACTTAAAAAACTACTGCTTCTTAAAGAATGTGCTCCTTTTGAAGTTTGTATGAAAACTAGAAACTCAAACTCAAAAATTATATAGTTAATGAATTCATATGAAGTAGGATTTGGATCGCTGTTACATGACATATCCTCACTGTATTGTTGGTTCGGGAGCTTATGGATGCAGCCCAGAGCTTAAAATATATAAGCTTTTTCCCATTTAATTTTTGAACCTAGCCCAAAATTGAAACTAAAATGAATACAGAAGCAAGGAACCAAAATTTTGTTCTCCCATAAAGATTATGAATCTAGATCAAAATTTTTAAAAATACTTTTTCACATAAATTTCAGGATCTAATCCAAAATTCAAAATACATATTTTGTAAATCCCAAATGTACAACAAAAAGAAATAGAAACAGAGAATCATCAACTTTTCCATCCAACAGAATTTCTCAACTCCTGGACTTCTCCCTCATAAATCTGTTCATGAAATGAGACTTTCTATATATTGACACCAAGAATATCTAATTCAAAATGCTTTTACATAATGCTTTAGTTGTAAACCAGAATGCGTCCCAAGCCAGGATTGACCCTAAAAGAGTGCAGGACCTGGGGCAATTCAGGCTCAATGGGCCCCTCTGCCTAAAGAGATTTAAGAGCAGGGCAAGGGTAAGCATTGTAGCTTTGGGGATAGCACCGCTTTTTCCACTGCAGGTCCTATCTCACTGGTTCTCCAAAGTTCTTCCAAGGAATAGAAAGTGATGTTAGACTTTGGGGGGGAGGGGGACAAATCTAATGTGGCTACATGCATGAGGCTTCCTTCTCCACAAACTCGATTTGTCCCTACATTAAGGATGCTGCTAATTAGCGGTGTTAGTGGGACCAGACTTAAACCGACATAAATAAATAACTTTTTAAAGGAAAAAAAAAAGAAGCTCATAACAATTGAAACAAGTGAAAAAGATTTTCAGTGCAAGTTTGGGCTAGATCTATAAATGGTACAGGAAAATGCCGTTTCAGTTCCTAGCTTTTTTGTAGCTGCATCTATCCTGAAAACTTTGTTGCCATAGGTTGAATAATTCATGAGATATGTCACGCAAAGATAACACTTTTTTTTTTTAGCAGAGCAACTTGTATGAGCTTTCTTCTTACCATGAAATAAATGGGCTTAAATTCAGTCTCTTCACCATCCCTAAATAGGAATAACCTTAGCAGAAGCCAATCAGAGCTGCAGTAGCCTTGACACCCTCCCCAAACATCCAATGTCACTTCTTATTCCTTGGGAGTAGCAGTGGTATAGAATCTGCAGGAGCCTTTCTGTGATCGGTGTCAGATCAGAAGATATAGTACCCTTCCCACCCCCCCTCCCCTTACACACAAACCATGCTTCAGGGGTTTGTTAATGTTCAATTGCCCAGGTCCTGCACCTCCACAAAACTTTAGATCAGCCCTGTATCCAGGATACATTCTCAGTTCAAAGTTTAAGGGCCTTGTTTACTAAGGTGCGTTAGCGTTTTTAGCATTTGCATAAAATTAGCGCATGCTAACTGTGTAGGCGCCCTTAGAAATACTGTGGGCACCTGCACAGTTGGCATTCACTAATGGTTAGCATACGCTAAAAACACTAACGTGCCTCTAGCGCAGCTTAGTAAACAGGGCCCTAAGTATCATAGATACATCATTTTGGAACCCCTGTACTAAAAAGCGTTTGCGGTAGTTTGCCTGTCAATGTGCACTTTGGGCCCCTTTTACCAAGCCGTGGCAAAAGGAGGCTGGCACTGCCATCGGCGCATGTTTTACACGCGCGCTGAGACCCCCTTTTACCAAAGCTGGTAAAAGGGAAGTCTCACTTTCCTGCAGGAAATGGCCATGCGGCAAGTAGAGCACTCACCGAGTGCCCATTTCGGAGGGAGTGCTTACCGCCACCCATTGAGGTGGCGGTAAGGGCTCCCGCGTTAACCCAGTGGTAACCGGGCAGCATGTGGACCTACCCAATTACCGCTGGGTACACTCTGGCACTACAAAAATTAATACATTTTTACAGCGCCGGAAATGACAGAGTGCTAGGGGTGGGAAGTACCGCCGGGCTGTACTTCCTGTATAGCGAGCAGTAAGCCCGCATTAGGCATACTGCCACTTAGTAAAAGGAGCCCAAATTGTTGGGGGGGGGGGTGTCACGGGTGGAGAATGAGCATGGAAGCATTAACTTGCTAGCATATTCACAATTGCACACTAACTGGTTAATAGAGAGTTAACATTGGAGCACTTAGCATCTCCTTGGTATGAGGCAGTAAGTGCTCCTGCGTTAACTTTCTTTCAGGTATTGGGTGCTGACGCAAATATTAGCACACAAGCTGAAAACATTTTTTTGAAAAATGCTTACAAGACAGCCACATTATCAAGGGGCTTAGCAAGTGGGAAAGTCCCACATTAAAACAAGCATCAGCCGATATTCAGCACTAATTAATCGGCCAGAAACGGCTCGTGGACGGTTAAATAGCACTTAACCAGCTAAGCGCTAATATTCAGTGTGAGTTAGCCAGGTATCTCCGCTGAATATTAAGGGGTATGTTTACTAAGGTGTGTTTGTGTTTCTAACATGCCTTTAAAGTTAAGGCACGTTAAACGCTAACGCACCTATACATTTCTATGGGAGCGTTAGCATTTAACGCGCGTAAACCATTTGCGCATGTTAAAAACGCTAACACACCTATAGTGCACCTTAGTAAACATAGGCGTTAGTGTTTAGTGCATATCGGCTATATCGTGAAATATAACTGATTAGCCATGAATATTCAGTGCTTCACTGGCAAGGTTTAATGGCCAAATCAGACCACCTAAATAGAAGTCCTATCTTTGGCCACTATAAACTTAACCAGCCAGAGCTGAATATTAACTTGGCGAGTTAAGTTTAAGCCGACTGGAAAAAATACGGATATTCAATGCTGGTCACTGGAAATGGCCCGACATTAAATATATGGGCTCACCATCGATCATGGCATTTAGCCAGCCTGCCTCCTGCGGGCTGAATATCGGCCTGGCTAAGTCCATATTCTAATGTGACTTAGTAAAAGGGACCCTTTATGAGGAAAAGTAATTTTTTTGTAATTTTGAGCTGAAACAATACATTTTCTTTCATATATATATATATATATATATATATATATATATATATATATATATATAAGTTTCAATTTACAACCCAAAGAATTTTTATCAAGAAATATGCCAGAAATAATAAGGAATATAGATTTTCAAATAACCCATAAAGAAAAAGAAAGTACAGGCTAGAGTCCACAAATGGGAGGGAGGGGGGAGCATGAACAATACATAATACCTGAGAGGAGGTAATAAAGAAATAAAAATTTTTAAAAACAATATTATTACACAGCACCTAAACCTTTAAAGTCCAATATCCATCTTGACCATCACTTAGGAGTCCAAGCATCTAAAAAAGAATGAAGCTGTGAAGGTTCAAAGAAATGAAAAGTAGTATTATCTATCTGCAATACACATTTGCATGGGAACTGTAACTGAAATCTAGCCCCCAAAGTCAACGCTTCCTGCCTCATAGAGAGGAACTTCTTTCTCTCCTGCATCTACCTGGAAACATCAGGAAATATACGAATCTTATCTCCCAAAAAGGTAACTGAGGCAGTTTGATGTAAATATAATCTGAGTAAAGCTTCCTTATCTTGAAAATCTTCCTTATCTTGAAACCCAAGAAATACAAAAGAGACCACGAGGGTGGTTCAAAAAGTCACTTCCTTCCGAGAACTCTTCAAAATTGCTGTAACATTCAAGCTGTCTGAAGATAAATCTGCAGTTACAGGGCTTTCAGCTTTCCGTTCCATTGCTGATGAAATAGGCAAAAAAATAAAGCTTCTGAACAGAATGGAATCCTGCCTCAGGATACTTGAAAACCTCCTTTAGAAATCTGCGAAAGGTTTCTTGAGGAGAGCTGAGTTTATCAGAGGGAAAGTTCAAAAGTCTTAAATTCAAAGTTCTAGCTCTGTTTTCCAATTTGCAATCAATTATATTCGCCCCTTGCATCAATTTAGATTACACCTCCTCTATTTGGGATATAGAAGTTTCAACCACCATTTTTTTCCTGGTGAGTCAGACGAGACTGGACAGTATCAATTACTGAGGCATTAGACATTGAGTTGGTGACAAAAGTTACACAGACCTTGTGCAGGGACTCCACAGCTGTCCAGATGGACTCCAAAGTTATCTTTGTAGGTCTCACCAGTGGCTGTAGAGCACCACTGGGATCAGGCAGGCTCTACTTAAACTCCCCACCAGCCATACGAGATGAAAGATCTTCCCAGGCAAATTGAATGCAACAACCCGGTTCTCCAGGGGAACACTCCCCTAGGCATGAAGCAACAACAGGAGCTTGCCCCTCCAAAACCGCTTCAGAGACCCCGACTTCTGATGCTCTGGCAGCTACTGCTCCCGGCATACACTTTGCACCTGAAGCCTGCAGAGGACAACGCGGGCTAAGCGAAAGCTCGCTTTCCAAGCCGGGACTCCTCTCCGTTCCAGCAGTGGAAACACCCAGTGGTGCTGATGGAGTCCTGTATGCAGTCATGCTGGCTTGCCAAAGGACTAGAGTCGCAGGGGCTAAGGAGGATACACCCCTGATCTTCCCCTTTCTCTTTGTGATTCAGTAGTACCGCTGAAAAACTGGCTAGAACAAAAGAAGCTCCAGAGCACAGCAAAATGAGACTACATAGCTTGCCATCTTGGACATACCCCTGCAATACATTTTCTGAGAAAACACTGTTTCACTATCTAGATTTTATAAGAAAGATTGATTGATTCAGGAAATAATATGTACATAGACAAAATGAACACGAGTGATTTTTTTTTTTAGAAATAAGTAACAAAAAGAATTTTAGAGTGAATGCACTGATGTGAATTCTGTGAGGACATTTTCTCACGGATTTACAATAATAATCAAAAGAACATGTGTTGCCATACTGGGACAGACTGAAGGTCCATCAAGCCCAGTATTCTGTTTCTAACAGTGACAAATCCAGGTCACAAGTACCTGGCAAGATCCCAGAACAGTAAAACAGATTTTATGCTGCTTATCCTAGAAATAACCAGTGGATTTTCCCCAAGTCCATCTTAATAATGGCTTATGGACTATTCTTTTAGGGGCCCTTTTACAGAGCGGTGGTAAGCTCAACACAGGCTTACCGCTCGCTCTTTCTGGACTAACGCCAACCCAACGCGGCCACTGGAGGTAGTCCCGCCCTCAGCACACACCATTTCCAAGGGAAACAGAAAACCCCCTGAAACGGCTTGCGTGGTGGTAACCCGGTGGTAATTGGACATCGCCACACACTGCCCAGTTACTGCCGGGTTAGTGTGGAAGTCCTTATGGCCACCTCAATAGCTGGCGGTAAGGGCTACCTGCCGCATGGCCATGCAGTAAAAGTTCTCTTACCGCATAGCCATGTCTGTCTGGGGTCCTTTTACCTGCTGCGGTAAAAAAGGCCCTGGCATGCAGGGAAAACCACTCCCGCCACTAGTGCAGGGACCTTTTACCCATAGCTTGGGGAATGGACCCCTTAGGAAGTCATACAAAACTTTTTAAAACTCTGTTAAGCTAACTGCTTTTACCACATTCTTTGGCAACGAATTCCAGAGTTTAATTACACGTTGAGTAAGGAAATATTTTCTCCAATTTGTTTTAAATTTACTACTTAACAGCTTCATTGCGTGGAAAAAGTAAACAAGTGATTCACATCCACCCATTCCATTCCACTCATTTTATAGACCTCTATCATTTCTCCCCTCAGCCTTTTCTTCTCCAAGCTGAAAAGCCCTAGCCGCTTTAGCCTTTACTCATAGGAAAGTTGTCCCATCCCCTTTATCATTTTTGTTGCCCTTCCCTGTACCTTTTCTTGCTATTGAGACCAGTGGTGATACTAGCCGGCATGACACCCGGGGTGGAGCGCCGATGTGCCCCCCCCCCCCGGGTGCAGCGCGCCCCCCCCCGGTGAAATGACACCCCCCCCTGGGTGCATGACGCTGGGGGGGTGCCGTGGCACGTGCCTGTCAGCTGAGTTCGCTGACTTCGCTAACTTCGCTGCAGCTCCCTCTGCCCCGGCCGGAACAGGAAGTAACCTGTTCCGGGGCAGAGGGAGCTGCAGCGAAGTTAGCGAAGTCAGTGAACTCAGCTGACAGGCGCGCGCCATGGCACCCCCCCAGCGGCGTGCACCCAAGGCGGACCGCCCCCCCCCCCCTTGGTACGCCACTGATTGAGACAGACATGGGAAGTAACTGCTTGCCCTGGGATTTGTAGTATGGAGTGTTGCCACAATTTGGGTTGCTGCCAGATACTTGTGACCTAGCTTGGCCACTGTTTGGAAAACAGGACACTGGGCTAGATGGACCATTGGTCTGATCCAGTATGACTACTTTTATGTTCTTATGTTCTAATTCCACTGTATCTTTTTTGAGATGTGATGACCAGAATTGCACACAGTATTCGAGGTGCAGTCGCACTATGGAGTGATACAAAGGCATTATAACATTCTTGTTTTTGCTTTCCATTCCTTTCCTAATAATACCTAACATTCTATTTGCTTTCTTAGCTGCCGCCGCACACTGAGCAGAGAGTTTACCTAGATCCTTTTCCTGGTGGGTGACTCCTAATATGGAACCTTGCATCACATAGCTATAGCTTGGGTTCCTCTTTCCCACATGCATCACTTTTCACTTCTCACATTAAATGTCATCTGCCATTTAGATGCCCAGTCTCCCAGTCTTGTAAGGTCCTCATGCAAATTTTCACAATCCTCTTGCAATTTAACAACCTGAATAATTTTGTGTCATCAGCAAATTTATCTCACTAGTTATTTCCATCTCTGAGGGGCTCTTTTACAAAGGCACGATAGGCTCTATGCACATGCGGCACATGCCAAAATGAGACTACTGCCAGGCTAGCACACCCCCTGGCAGTAATTTTGGATTTGACGAGCGCCCATACCACCAGGACAAATTATTTTTTTTATTTTTTACCACATGCAGCATTTCTAACATTAATTGGCAGTTGATTCATGCTGACGAGTCACTGCATGTGTAGCGCATGAGCCCTTACTGTTAGATCAATGGGTAGGTAGCGTTAAAGGATCAGGTCATAAATAGGTGCACTGGTTTCAGTTTTACTACATGCCCCTTTCCCGGCCCATTGAAAAGACCTTTTTCCCAGACGCAGTAAAAACTGGCCTGGTGTGCGCCCAAAATAGGTGCCCACATTACCACA
This sequence comes from Microcaecilia unicolor, assembly GCF_901765095.1. Classification (NCBI taxonomy): domain Eukaryota; kingdom Metazoa; phylum Chordata; class Amphibia; order Gymnophiona; family Siphonopidae; genus Microcaecilia; species Microcaecilia unicolor. Next base: position 286,583,807 of record NC_044034.1, read on the forward strand.
GGCCACTTTTTGCAGCAGCTTAGTAAAAGGACCCCTAACTCATTTATAAATATGTTAAACGAGTGAGGTAATTAAATTTGCAGATGACAGAAAACTATTCAAAGTTGTCAAAACACATATGGATTATAAAAAATTGCAGGAAGACCTGAAGAAACTGGAACACTGAGAATCCAAATGGCAGATGAAATTTAATTTGGATAAATGCAAAGTGATGTACATTGAGAAGAATAATACAAGTCATAGTTACCTGATCCTAGGGTCCACCTTTGGAGTCAGCACTGAAAATGATTGATGCATCATTGTAGACAATATGCTGAAATCTTCTGCCCAGTGTGCAGCGGCAGCCAACAACGCAAACAAGATACAAGGAATTATTAGGAAAGGGATGCAAAATAAGACCAAGAATATTATAATGCCTTTATATCACTCCATGGTGCGACCTCATCTTGAGTATTATGTTCAGTTCTGGTCGCCGTAGCTCAAAAAAGATATAACGGAATTAGAAAAGGTTCAAAGAAGAGCGACCAAAATGATAAAGGAGATGGAACTCCTCCCATATAAGGAAAGGCTAAAGAGATTAGGGCTCTTCAGCTTGAAAAAGAGATAGCTGAAGGGGGATATGATTGAATTCTACAAAATCCTGAGTGTTGTAGAACATGTTAAAGTGAATCGATTTTTCACTGTTTGAAAAAAGTACAAAGACCAGGAGACACTCAATGAAATTACATGGAAATACTTTTAAAATAAATAGAAGGAAATATTTTTTTTCACTCAAACGATAGTTAAGCTCTGGAAATCACTGCCTGAGGATGTGGTAACGGTGACTGGCGTATCTAAGTTTAAAAAAGGTTTCGGACAAGTTACTTGAGGAAAAGTCTATAGTTTGCTATTGAGACAGACATGGGGAGGCAGCTACTTGCCTCAGGATTGGTAGCATGGAATGTTGCTAATTGGGTTTCTACCAGGTACTTGTGATCTGGGTTGGCCACTGTTGGAAGTAGAATATTGGGCTAGATGGACCATTGGTCTGACCCAGTATGTCTATTCTTATGTTGTTAACCAAAATAAACAAATAAATAAATAATGTGCAGATTTGCACCTGCTTTCTCTGCATGTAATTTTTTTGGCATAAATCAATTTCCGTACATACGTATTGCCATACTGGGACAGATGAAGGTCCATGAAGCCCAGCATCCTGTTTCCAACAGTGGCCAATCCAGGTTACAAGTACCTGGTAAGACCCCTGAACAGTACAATGCATTTTATGCTGCTTATCCTAGAAATAAGCAGTGGATTTTCCCCAAGTCCATTTTAATAATGGTCTATGGACTTTTCCTTTAGGAAGCCATCCAAACCTTTTTTAAACCCCGCTAAGCTAGCTGCTTTTACTACATTCTCTGGCAATGAATTCCAGAGTTTAATTACACGTTGAGTGAAGAAACATTTTCTCCGATTCTTTTTAAATGTACTACTTTCCAGCTTCATTACATGCCCCCTAATCCGAGTATTTTTGGAAAGAGTAAACAAGTGATTCATGTCTGCCCATTCTACTCCACTCATTATTTTATAGACCTCTATCATATCTCCCCTCAGCCATCTTTTCTCCAAGCTGAAGATCCCTAGCTGCTTTAGCCTTTCTTCATAGGGAACTTGTCCCATCCCCTTTATCATTTTCATCACCTTTTTCTGTACTTTTTCTAATTCCACTATATCTTTTTTGAGATGTGGTGACCAGAATTGTACACAATATTCGAGGTGCAGTCACACTATGGAGCGATACAAAGGCACTATAACATTCTTGTTTTTGTTTTCCATTATTTTCCTAATAATACCTAACATTCTATTTGCTTTCTTAGCTGCCACTGAACACTGAGCAAAGGATTTCAACGTATCATCAACGATAACGCCTAGATCCCTTTCCTGGTCAGTGACTCCTAATGTGGAACCTTGCATGACGTAGCTATAAGTTGGGTTCCTCTTTCCCACATGCATCACTTTGCACTTGCTCACATTAAACATCATCTGCCATTTAGATGCCCAGTCTCCCAATCTCGTAAGGTCCTCTTGTAATTTTTCACAATCCTCTTGCGATTTAATAACTTTGAATAATTTTGTGTCATCAGCAAATTTAATTACCTCACTAGTTACTCCCATCTTTAGATCATTTATAAATATGTTAAAAAGCAGCGGTCCCAGCACAGACCCCTGGGGAACCCCACTAACTACCCTTCTCCATTGAGAATACTGACCATTTAACCCTACTTTCTGTTTTCTATCTTTTAACCTGTTTTTAATCCACAATAGGACGCTACGTCCTATCACATGACTCTCCAATTTCCTCTGAAGTCTTTCATGAGGTACTTTGTCAAACTCCTTTTGAAAAACCAGATGCAAAATATCGACTGGCTCACCTTTATCCACATGATGTTCAATTTTCTACACTTCCCTTAACCCCTGGGACCTCCATGGGTAAAAGTATGTGCATTGTTGAACAACGCATGCACTTCTATCTACAGCCAGGGTGATAATAATCAGGGCCAATTTCCTTTTACTACTATCCCCCTACCCCCATGGGGAAAAAGTCTATTTTTTTTTACTATTTTTGGCTAAATCTGTAATTTTTTAAGGAGATCTTCTTTTAGTTCTTACATTTTATGTAGATAAAGTATGCCTATCCTGAAAATCTGGTTGCTGTTGGTTGAATGGTTAAAATGATAGCATGTACACAGGCAGTCAGACGGAAAAGACAAATACATAAGCAATTAAAAACACTTAAAAGCAACAACAATGTGAGAATGTCCAACAAAAAAAAAAAAGAATCCTGCAACTGAAAAGAATGTAGGAATTCAAAGCAAAGGTACTGATTTACTGAGGAGTATTATTCTGTGGTTTTCAATGCTAGTATTGGTTGGAAGTGTGGTGAATATGTGGAACAGTCTCCTAGTGGAGGTGGTGGAGACCAAGATATTATCTAATTTCAAGAAAGGCTGGGACAAATACATAGAATCTCTAAGGGGTCCTTTTACTAAGGTGTGCTGAAAAATGGCCTGCAGTAGTGTAGACACGTGTTTTGGGCGCATGCAGAATTATTTTTCAGCACGCCTACAAACAAAATGCCTTTTTTTAAATTTTTGCCGAAAATGGACGTGCGGCAAAATGAAAATTGCCATGCGCCCATTTTGGGTCTGAGACCTTACCGCCAGCCATTGACCTACTGGTAAAGTCTCACGCAGTAACCAGCAATAATGACCTATGTGTGCCAAATGCCACTTGGCATGCATCCGATATACATGTCTGAAAATAAAAATTATTTTTTAGATGCACATATCAGACGTGTGCCAAAAATGAAATTACCGTAAGAGCCACGCGGTAGCCGGGTGGTAAACTCCATGTTGGCACACGTTGGGCACGCATAGACGCTTACGCAGCTTAGTAAAAGGGCCCCTGAGTGAAAGGGACGGTAGAGATGGTCTTTATCTGCCTTCATTTTCTCTGTTTTTATATCCTATTTCAATATTTCCCCTTCATCACTGACCCCATCTCACCCCTTATCCATGACCTCATCCCTAACCTCTCCTTCACTATCTCCTGCATACTGTCCCCCTTACAGCTCCCACTTCATCCTTCTCTTGGTAATTCTTCAGTTTGGCCATCTCTTTTCTTTCTTTCTTTCTTTCTTTCACTGTTCATATATCACCCATCACCCCTCACCTCTTCCTCGATGTTTTCTTATCATCCCTACCTCATTGTCCTCAATTACTCCCCCCCCCCCTTCTCTCCCTGTCCTTCTAATATCAGAAACTGTTGATTCATCACAGTTGTGAATAGAAGGACAGCAGATTGTCTTAGAGCCACAGCAGAAATTTATGTGCTTTATTCTGTTCTATCTGAACTGGGCTGAAGGGTATGAACTCAGCCTTCAGAGAATAGTAAAATGTGTGATAGAAAAGAACATGCAGTGCCCTGGAAGAGCAGAAGGCTTACACCTGGCAGCTTTCCATGGATGTTTCCTTTTTTCCATCACAGTCTTCAAGAAAGCATAGCATAGCCTGAGAGAAAGGGCAGCACTTCTCTAGGACAAGCGGATGAGGCTGATCCAGTCCTGATTTTGCTCACTGCATGCATGGAGATGTACTTCCACACTATTTAGCAAAATGAGAACTACAGCTCCCTCTGTGCTATGGAACAAAACCAAGATTGGATCATCCACTTCAGGTTCAGCAGGGTGAGCTGGTAGCCCAGCAATGTGAGACATATTCTCATCCTAAAAATAACAACAGTGTTACAAATCTCATAGTTCTGATCATGTTCCCTTAAAGAAATGGGAATGTGAGCATGCTACTTCCTTGTTTTCCTCAAACTGTTGGACATCAATGTACTTCTACAGACAGATCTACTGCAGAATTGTATCATATCTCCATCATTAATCCTTGTAGTTTCATCAGGAATATTCAATCTTATACTTCTGCACCTTAGTCCTAACCCATGCTAGTTTGTTAATGAACCTACACAAAACAAAATTGGCAATATGCATTCATCCTAACCTCTCCACACCAGAAGTAACCCCCCCCCCCCCCCCCACACACACACACACAAACACATGTACACTTTTCACAAATGGACCTCAATCCTGACTTGCAATACTAGCTACTATACAAGAATAAAGATCCTTCCTCACAGCATCTCTATAAAAGTGTACCTTAATCCTGATTTGCAGCACCCACTGCTATTCTACTAATAATATACTTCAGTCTTGACCTGGAGTAACTCTACTGCCAGGGGCATATTTTCCTATATACCGAGTAGGCAATTGTCCCACCAATGGAAGTCTGCCCCTGTCACTAAGAGTGATCCTGCATGGCCTTGGCCTTTGTTTGGGCTAGCCAACTGATGCACTGTTAAGGGGGACTCTCTGTGCGGTCACAACTGAGACAGTTCTGAATGGGAATCCTTCCCCTCCCCCCAGCTGAGAGAGAGCAGGTGGCCATCCCAATGCTTGGAGGCATTTAGATAGTTAAATCCATCACTGCCTATTTATTCCAGTACTAAGTTCCATACACAAGTCTGCTACTTCATTTCAAAGTCTGACCTACAGGAAACTCTGCCATTCCAATATTGAGACCAATATAAAACAACATTAAAGTGTCTTGGCTTTAGCTTTGCAATAAGAAATGATACAGAAGAAAGAGAAATCCCAAATATGCTGATATAATCCCAGATATAATGTAGTAAAATGCCTTTCTCTCAGCCTTAAAAAATCAGTGACAAATCCCAGCCACACCCCTCCAAATGTCCCAATGAAAACAAATTAGTCATAGACCCCCCCCCCCATCTCTTTCCCAGACATAAATCAGGAATACACCCATTACCTATCCCTACAGCAAGAAAGCAAGATCCATCACTTTTCTAACAGAAGAAAACATCTGAAATAGGCACCCCAGGCCAATAGCACCCAAATATCCTGTATCCAGGCTAGAAATATAGTTAGGCTGTTTTAAAGCTTCCTATGTAGGTAAACGGAGCTTTAACCTGCTAAAAAGCTCTGCAGAAAAGCTTCCCCCCCCCCCAACCCACCCCCCCCCAAAAAAAACCACACACTCTGAGTAAAAGTATCTGTGTTGTCCAAAGAGTAGATACTAGTTACCCATGACAAAAAATGGCCAGGGGACGGTCATGGGCAAAGTTAGGTTGGGGGGAGAAAGGGGATGCAAATGTAAGCAGCTACTAAGTATCCACTGTGCACCCACCCTGAATTTTCAAAAGAAAATTCCACCCATGGTTTCACTTTAAAAACTTGCTTGCAATGTATCAGCGGGAATGTAAGCCATACATTCAATTTAAAAATCACCCCAAATATGACCAAATACAATTAGGAAACATTAGCAACACTCAATATTTTTGTTCTATACTTTCTAATTATTTTCTGTATTATTTTGGCAACATACCTACTACAAACTGCCATGCCAATAAAGTTTCTTCAATCTGAAGCAGAGACCCCCCACTTTTCCCCACAGAAAGATTTTTTTAACAATGAAAAGATCCGTGGCAGGGGGGTGGGCAAGAAAGACGACTGCCCCAGGTGTCAAAATCGGGAGCACCACATTGCCCTTTTGATCCAGTTTGTGAGACAGCCAGCACTCGAATCCAAAAGGGAAGGAGGCACCAAGAGTAACTCTTGCTTGGGGCATCTTTTGAGCCAGTGGCTGCCCTACCTCAACTTTCTCTTGTAGAGAGAAAACCAGGAACAGACTCCTCACATTTCTCCTAGTCAGAAAGAAATCAGAGCTAGACTCCCCTAAAAAGAAAAATTAAGGGACCCTCCCCGCAACTATCCTTAGAGAGCGAAATCTGTGACAGACCCTTCATTTGTCCCCAAGAGTGAGAATTTGAAAACTACCTCTTTTCCCTTCTGCTGTTTTAACTGCTGGGAAATCACGGCTGCAGAAAGAGAATTAAGCGCTTAATGCTACATCCTAATCCTATTTAAATATTTGAGGCTACCCCCCCCCCCCCCCCCCCACCAGCTCCTCTTAATCAGATCTCTCCTGAGATCTTGGTGAAATGGTGCTGGGAAGAAGGCTGAGTGTTGGCACTACAAAGATGGTCATCCCCAGGGCACTATTGAACTACACAAAACAAAACCCTGCCTCAGTATAGGCGAAATTATATTCAATCTTTAATGGGGTATTTCAAAAAAGCTGATAAAAAGGAGTCCTTAAGATACATCCATCCTGCCCCTTCCTAAAATAAATAAGCCGTGGCCCTGGTCTGAGGTTCAGCAGGCAGTCCGAGCCCATGGTCTACCCAGGATTCGACGGAAAGCTTTCCTGAAGTCCTGGTTGAAGATGGTGTATATAACTGGGTTCAGCGAACTGTTGCAGTAACCGATCCAGAAGAAGAACTGGAAGAGGCTGTCGGGGACATTGCAGCGCTCCCGACAGATGGCCTTCAGGCTATAGGTGAAGAAAAATGGAAACCAGCAAAGCACGAAGACCCCGATCACCACAGACAGCACGAAGGTGAAGCGCATCTCCCTGCTCTGGCGAATCTTCTTTTTGGAGAAGTTGGATCTCAGGTCGTAACCCCTCTTAAGCAGCGACACTTCCCCTCCGGCTGTGGCAACCGTGTCCAGGAGCCTAGGAGCACTGCTAGTGTGTCCGTTGCTATGTCCTCTACTGTGGGAGCAGAGCGTAGGATGCTGAGGGCTCTGGGCCTGCTCCTCCTTCTCGGGAACAAAGGTCAGTATTTGCCCTTGTGCCTCATCCTTTGCTTCCAGAGCCTGGGCTGGAGAGCTCTGGGGTACAGGGGCCTCTTGTCGGTCACAGTCTTCCATGGCCCCCCCATTCCCATTGGGTTCAACCAAACTCTTACCATGGTAGGGTTTTTGCTTCTGTCCGTTCTCTAGTGGGACAGAACAGCCGGTGGTTACCACAGAAGAGTGGACCCTAGACACTGCTTTGGGCTTCCTATTGCCCGAGGCCTTCCGGTTCCTGCGTTTGGCTATGAGATAAATCCTCAGATACACCAAAATCATAATGACACAGGGGGCAAAAAAAGAGCAAATGCTAGAGGACAAGATGTACCAGGTCTTATCAATAAGTTCGCACTGAGGCTTTTCAAGGAGAGAAGTTTCTGACTTCTTGAGGAGGAGCGATGGGAAGGAGATGACTGCTGCGATGGTCCAGACTATCAGAATGATGCACTTTATCCTTTTCGGGGTCCTTTTGGAGTTGTACTCAATGGCTTGGCTGACTGACCAGTACCTGTCCAGACTGATAGCACATAGGTGGGCGATGGAGGAGGTGCAGAAAAGGACGTCCAGGGCCAAATAAATCTCACACCAAGTCTTCTGGAAATACCAGTAACCCATCAGTTCCTTGGCCAGGGAGAAGGGAATGATTAACGTGGCCACTAGGATGTCAGCAGCAGCCAGGGAAACCAGGAAGAGATTCTGGGGGGCTTTCAGAGACCTACTGGTCAGCACTGCAATGATAACCAGCACATTGCCGAAGATGGTGAAGAGGATGAGGAAGGTGATGACGGCGGCGATAGCAGCAGTGGCCTGGACAGAGTAAGACTCAGCGCTGCCCATGGCTTCCTTTTTCCTATGCAGAGAATCTAGGTCTTCCCCAACAAAAACAAAACAAACAGCAACAAATGAAGCAGAGGGATGAGGTCCCGATCTAACTTTCACTGACGAGGAGAGCTTCAATTTTGCTGAGACAGGGCTGTGGATTCTGGACGGTCAGAGGCCATCTCCGGCTGCCTAAAGGGGGCAAGTGCCCAGGAGTGGGGGGGGGGGGGTGTAGGTTGGCAGGGCTCAGCAAGGCGTCTGCATCGGGTTCGGTCCTTCCTGCACTCCCCCAGCACCGCTGCTGGCTTCCGACTGCATGTCTGTCTTTCTGCTCACCGCCGGACAGAGATGTGGACGACAGCAGAAGTTTCCTGCCGGTCCCCCCACGCCCTTTGCATAGCTCAGCCTCTAAGAAAGTTTCCGCTGCCGCCGGGTTGGAAGCTACTCTTCCCTCTGGGTAAACGGAGCCTCAGAGCTTTTAAATGTACCGGAGGACTTTTACCCATCCCCGCTGTGTGATGTCAGCTCTCCCCAACCTCTGGTGCCTCCCAGCCGGCTTCAAGGGAGGGTGGAAAGAAGGGAGAGACAAAAGGGGCGAAACCGAGAAATAGGGGGCAGTAAAAGAGATGAAATAAGTTTAAAAAAAAAAAAAAAAGGAAAGAGCGAGATAGGTGAGAGAAGACCTTGGGAGTCTATGGGTGGAGAGGGGAATACTGGGCTGCTTTATGGGGCTTCAGTTGCAAGTCACGGCTCTTTTTTTCCAACATAAATGTGCAATTTGTTTTCTCACACAGGCAGCACTTTCGGCGGTTTTCTGGCTATTCTACATTGTTCAGCATCCTCAATATTTCACCTTCTCTAGTCATGTTTGCCCCTCCTTTCCGTTCTCTCTGCCCTCCAGGATAAGCTCACTTTGCATCCCTCTTGCCTACTTCACCAGAGTTGTCTCTCGGGATAGCTTTCTGCTCGCGCTGCTTGTTCACTTTTTGGGTGCAGAGAGAGGTGTGAGGAGCCACTTCCCTTCTCACTTTCTTTGATACACACTATTACCCTTTTCAAATGTCCAGTCCCAGCACAACGCCCAGGACTTGTGATCTTCATAGTTGCAGCGCCACCCACTGAGAGATCAGACCTTCTGCATCTCCTCCACGTTGCTTCTCCAGCCCACGAATTATTCTTTCCACACTGGTGAGTACGTCTGAGATGTAGATACCGGGAACAAACACGCTGAGGTCTAATGATTGTGTGTGACTGCAGCTCTCCGGCGTCTTTTATCACCTCCTGGACTCGTGCTGAGAACGTACAAGTGAGGGATCAGGTCGGGTGTGTTAAGGTGGTAGAGAGGGGTGGCGTAACACTGTAAAAGCGGGCAGGAAAAAAGCTCAGGTTTCTTTCTTTCTTTCTTTCTTTCTTTCTTTCTTTCTTTCTCTCTCTCTTTCTTTCTTTCTTCAGGGGAAAGAATACTGAAGCAAGGGGTTTTAATGTGCTATAAACGTCTATGCAAAGAATTTAGTAAGGATTTGTACCTCAGCACAAGCATCTCAAAATATATAGGAAAACATCAATACGAATGCACACAAACAATCTACGCATCGACACACAATAAAATGTCTACTCGTTCACCCTATGAACACAAATTTGCACTCATAATTAAAACACTCAACAGCCCTCTTTCTCACACCTCTCACTTTTCCGTCCCACCCTCGAAAGTTCAGCACCGCGGACAGCGCCCAGCGCCCAGCGAGGTTCCAAGCTGCCCCTGCAGACCACTGCTAGCAATGGCAGGAAAATTAGAACATATGCGCCTGGGGCCCCAGCTCGTGCCACATCCTTGCTCCAATTGCTGAAAAAGGGTCCCAGCACGCACTCAGAGGCTCCCCAACACTAATATCTTTTCTCATGAAAGGAAGTGATGTAAATAACTGTGCAACAAGTGTAATATATAGTAACATAGTATATGAGAGCAGATAAACACCAAAATGGACCATCAAGCCTGCTCAATAAATTGTTTAGGGTTACTCCCAGCCCAGTGCCTTTGTTTAATGCTGTAACTGTTATTTTCTGTAGGTCTTCTTTGAAGCACAAAAGGTTGTAATTTACTGCTACAATAAGTCCACTTGCATAAGGCTGTGTATGATGTGAGAACAGTCTGGGCCTATTGCCTTGGGAGAGGTCTTTGGTGCCAGGCACCTTCTTATTCTGTTTTGCATAGTGGTAGGGGTCAATTCTTGACCCTTATGAATGGTCCAGAGGCTATTCATGCAATTGTTTGCTAAAATAAAATGCTTACTTGCTGAGAATATGAAAAGGGCTAAGCTGAATCAAATCAATTGCCCATTGAGCCTAATACCCTGCTTCCAATAGTAGCCAATCCAGACCACTTGGAAATACCCATTAGGCTCTATATTGCTCATTCCTAAAAATAGGAGGTGGAGACATCAAAGGTGATCCTGCTAAATAATGGTTAATTTACTGTACCTAGCCTGCAGACACTTGTTCAAACATTTTTTTAATCCAGTAAAATCAGTAACCTTGACCACATTCTCAAGCACCAAATTCCATAATTTTAAGTTATATATTGACAGAAGAAACATTTTCTAGAATTCATTTTAGAGCTATGGCTAGAAAGGGGTATGAACTGTTCTTTAGTCCAAGTAAATTCTCTATCAACTTGTTCCACACCACAGTTGATTGCATAAAGCTCTATCATATCCCATCAAAATTATTATTATTATTTATTGCACTTGATATACTGTCTGTAAGCTGTGACAGGGAAAGTGTCAGGCACATTGAGAAACCCTCAGCTTCCCTTACAGATGCTTTACTTGCCACAGGAAGCTGCTTTCCAGAGCACTGTTCCCCTTGTTTCACTCAGGGGGTGGACTTTGGTTACCATGGTGAGGGGGAAGCAAGAAGCCCCAGTCCCTGAGCAGGATGTCCGAAAGGGCTGGGGTGGATCTCCAGTAACCTCAGGGGCAGGGAAGCCCCAGTCAGTTTCTGTGGAATCATGAGTACTATACACTCTGCCCCAGAGTTTCTGACTATTTCCAGTTTCCAGCTAACCCTGATTAAGAAGCCTGCATGAAGTCTCAGAGACAGGAGGGCAGCGGAATAGAGCAGCCAAGGAGAAAACCCATGCGGAACAGCTGGTCAGGGTACCCAGGAAGGGAGTAAGTAACCTAGGAGAAGAAATAGACAGCCTTAAAGAAGATAGTCAGCCTTGTATTGTTGCCCTGTCATTTGAGTGGATTGGTGGAGCCCTAGGCAGTACCTGCATATAATATGTACAGTGCTGTGCACATCTTGTAGCACTATAGAAATGATTAGTAGTAGGACCTGAGCTATTGTGTGGGTCTGAGAGGAAGAGAGAGTGTGGGTGTGGCTCTCTGGAATCCAGCTGGGGGAAAAGGTCTATTCCTGAGCCTGCAGGAAGTCTCAGCTATGGTCTGGGTCTGAGAGGAAGAAAGAGCAGGGCTGAGGCTCGCTGTAGAGCACCTGGGAGTCAGAAAGGCTGTGATTCCCCACCTGCAGAAATGAACACTGGACAGGGTTTTCCCTAGACCTGGGATTAGGAAACCTGGGCTTGCTGGAAGCTATATACTAACCAGAGAAGAAGCAGAGGAGGGCTTTCTAAATTAAAAGCTGTTTTATGCTGGTCCATATTTTATGTGCAAGCAACCAGGGAGTACTGAGAACTGAGTTTGTTTTTCTTTGTTGCACTGAGCTTTGTTTGACCAGAGGCCTACACTGACCCTGTTTTGCCTGTCACATTGGAAGTGAGGGGAAGGGGGGAAAAGCCTTCCTGCTCAGGTCTGGGCAGCTGTGTTTGGAACCTACATGGACTTTTATTTGGGAACACTTTGTCTTTAGTGGATAAAGTCAGTTTGAATTTCTAGCCAACTCTTTATTTTCCCCAACGAGCTGTTTGTGGGGGAAATTTCTTTAGGCTGATGTAATTGTTTTAAATGCTGACAAAGCTTTTGCACTAAAAGGCCTGTTATTAACCTTATGCAGCTCTGAAGGCCTTAGCAAACAAATTTCTTGCCCCAGGAAGGAGGCAATGTTAAATTTATCTGCTCACTGTCTCCCTGTCTTCTGTCCTGAGTACTGCAGTGTTAAACTGTCTGCTAACTGCCCACTGTGTTTTATGGGAGTTCAAGTGCACCTTTCAGCCTACAGCTCTTCAGTCTGTCCTATGTAATGCCTTGGGCATGGCAAAGCACAGAGGATCCTAAAACAATTTAAATAAATTCATAACATATACAAACTTTAAAACCACCAATCCATCTTAACCATCCCTTCCTTAACAAACCAATCACCCCTCTAAAATATAGCTTCTTATTCCTTCTCAAATTAGTCAGGTCAATTGATCAAACCCTTAAGAAAATGCATATTCAAAACATCATGCTTTTAGCTTTTTATGGCATTTCAAACATAATTGCATCAGCTATATTCCCATATGAGTTTATTCCACAGTACAGGAGCAAAGCATTGAAAGGCACATTGTTATGTCACTTATAACTGGATAAGCTGGGATCATCAGAAGAGCCTGCTGTGAGGAATACAGCAAGTTGAAACATAAAAATGAATAACAAAATCATATTGCAGTGTTATGAAAACAATTGCAGACCAGAGAGATCACTTATAGTGAGCCAGTGCATTGTTTTCAATAACTAGGCAACATGGTCAATTTATTTTGTACATTAGCAATTTGGCTGCCATGTTTTTGTATTAATTGTAATAACAAGTCTAATTCCTGACAAACTGATATGACAAAGTGTAGTAATAAGTTCATGTCACATAGTCTGTAGATCCTTGTGATCTAAGACTGCAATTGCCATAATTGTGTAAGAGCATGTGAGAGCCGTTGACCCATCTTCAACTGACTGTACAATACAGATAAGCATACATTTTAGAATTAATAGTAAAATGTAACAGATGATGGCACATTCAGTTTGTAGACCATGAAACAAACTGAATGACTGGGGGGGGGGGGGGGGTCAGAATGAGCCGGATCATTCATACCATTAAGTTTTGACAACAATGCAATCCATGGGGCTGTGAAAAAGGGAGAAGGAAGAATCACAAATCACTTCACCCATCATGTTGAAACCTTTTGACATGCAACCAAAACAAACCTACCCAGTCTCATGTCAGCAGCTCAGCAAGAAACTGAAAGCAAAGACCAGCAAATCAATACCATTTTCTCTCGTGTATTCAGAAAAAAAGGATCCCAAAAGGAGCAGAGATAGGACAGATAAGCAGAGGAAGACAGACACTCATATACTTCAAGTACTTGTTTGTGACCTGCTGAGCACAAAGGTACCAAAAGCGGGGTATGTGACTTATTTATACCACAAGATAGGATATCAACTGCATAATTCTGCAAAATTTCAGCCTCATGTATAGACTAATTATATCTTTAAAAAATGAGAAATGGTTATTGATTAGAAGATACCTTTTTTCAGAAAAATGCATTTTAGAAATAGCAAACTTAAAACATCTATATCTCTATAATCCATATGAAAAAAAAAATGCAGTCTCTTTTTTAATGACCCTAGAGTACACAAAACTTTCAAAAATTAACGTTGCCCAAATTTACCCCTCCAAACTTTTACAGCCTTTGTCTCTGTTATTTGTAACCCCACTATTGGTACCTTTTTGCTCAGTGGGTAACATTTGTAAACTGCTAACCAGGCATGCACAGGACTGTACTGACATATGTAAGAGAGAAAGTCCATGCACTATGCTAGGCTGAATAAATCACAATGCTTGAAAAGGGTAGGTGTGGAAATAGTAGTAGAAACAGAAGAGGGAAATTAATTGATACTGCAGAGAGACCTAGGGTCTGTTGTAGCACTAACAGAAAGGACAGTCGCTATAACCCTGTGATCTAACATCCAAACTGGAGAGAGATTTCTATAAGAGATTTATCAACAGTGGCAGTTTCCAGTGGAAACATAAATAAGCAGTATCCTACTTCCATCTCCATAGAGGGTAAAAGAAGGCAAAAGCAGTACAGGATGTGAGTGGTGGTGGGGGGGGGGGTCATAAAACCACCACCAGGTAACATATAGCAGGTGTATCCTGTTCTCTCCTGAAATGTATATGGAGAAGGTTTTGGCAGATACAGAATCTGATGAATCCTCGTATGAGGGATTTCTAGCAGAATAATCAGTTAATGAAAGTTTCATAGCTGAGAAAGTTCTAGAAAATCTAGCTGTTAGTGCACTAAGTGGTGAGGGGATAGAAAATGATACTGCCAGGGCCAAGAGCACCCCCATCATTATGGCAGGTAGTGGAGAATATGAAGGGTGCCCTTGGCCATTCATCTTTTGCTCCGCCTTCAGCCCCAATTCCAGCATCAGCCCCCCCCCCCCAAGCAGCAGAGAGGATGTCCTGTACATATAATTGAAGGTCTGTACATATTCTAAAATATTTGATGATATGCATTATAGAATGCATGTACTGTTGGAAGACAGTTAGTACAGGAAAATGGGCCTTTTTTTTTTTTTTTTTTTTTTTAACAGTGGCATGCTGCACCATTTGCAGAAACAACACTCTTTCAACCTTGGTTCAAGGGAACATGCTGATGGTAGGCTGGAGACTCCACCCTACACTGCAAGAAACAGTGGATGGTAAGCTATAGAAAAGAGGAAATCTGTTCACCAAGTTGAGGCCTCAGCCTATTCCTCCAGTGAGGTAGCAGGCAAGCAGTGCCAATGCCAATCTAACTGGGTCACTGTAGAGGAGATGGTGTTTGGTATCAATGTCTCACAACAAGCAGCAAATGTGATGACATGGGTCATCAGGAAAAGGATTGCCCTGAATGACCAGTCCCTGTGTGTGTTTAAATGATATTTAAGAGGCTACTGCATCACCCAGTTACTAAGCAGGGAATTCTATAAATGACACTCATAAATCACCACAAGAAAAAAAGCAGAACTATGCAATATTCTATAACGGGTACTCCAGAATGAGTGTCCTTCATAGCTTAGAGCCGATTCTCACACCTAAATTTGAGCACAAGTATTTACACCAGCTGAAACCTGGTGCCCAATGCATGGCATTTTGGTGAGTAAATGGCGTTATGCTAGAATGCTGTATTCAAATTTTCAGAATGCCCATAACCCATCCACCATTCCCCTCCCCTGGCCATGCCCCCCTTTTGAGTTGTGTACTATTAGATTTAGGTGGCCAATGTTATCGAGTAGCACACAGGCAGATGTGCAAGTAAATCCAAATTAGTGCCACTTAACTTCAGTAATTAAGGCCAATTGATAGTTAATGGCTTATTAACCTATTTAGCTGCATGTGCATCTTGGATCTGTGCTGAAATTTCAGCACCATATATAGAATTCAGGGGTAAGTGCCCTCCAGAACAACTTTTAGTAGGTAGCATGGTCAACTCAAGGGACTGTGGCACACTGAGGCAACGTTTGTATTAGCAATCCCCCCCCCCCCCCACCCCCCACACACACACATTATTTGATATTTCTCTCTCGATTACCTCCCCTCCCTCCCAGTGATCTGGTATCTCCCCTTCTCTCTCAAGTCCTTCCCCCCTCTTCCTGCTGGGAGGCAGTGGCTCAGGCCACTGATGATAAAGATTGCCAAAATCCCAATCTGGCATCTATCCCTTTAGGAGTTTGAACATAGACCAGACTGGGATTTTAGCACCCTTTTTCACTGGTGCCCTGGGCCAGTGCCTCACCTGGTCCATAGGCTGAGCCAGCCCTGGTAGGCAGTTGATCCCCAGTCTATATAATCAGCAGCACAGCTGGCCAAGACAGAAGGTAGTGACATGCTTTTCACCAATGACTTCTGGAGTATTCAGAATGATTCACATGACTACTTCTCTTTGATTTCACAGTGGTAGCATTTGACTAAGGCAGGGCAGGCTGGTGCACCAACAGCAGGCTACAGTTGGGCTATACTAGACACCGAAGGGATGGTGATAGCCATGCCTCAGCCCATATCTTTAATGAAACTAAGTGCAATGATAGAGGGCAAGAGGCTAGAATAGAGAGCAACAATCATGCTTACTGGCTATTTTGTCACAGAAAGCAAGAAAAACATGTTTAAGGCAGTGAAGGAGGGGTGCTTTTATGGTGTTTAATGTTTTGCACACTTGTTGCACCTGGTAGTAGAAGACGCCTTGAGCCTCGGGAGCAAGGAATGCAAAAGCTCTATCCTGACTATGCCAATCAATAAGTGCCAAATATAGCACGGTATTATTATTGGAGCATTGAGGGTAGCTATGACCTATATGAGAAGTAAGAATCAGCAGGGCACCTTTGCACCAACTCATTCAGAATGTTGGAACCTAGTGGAATTCTACCTACCTACCTAATACTGGAAAGATTAGAGAAGTAACAGGTAGTCCTCCAGCAGATGTCACTGGATACCAAGATCAGTACTGTCTCCTGTGGTATGGAGATTGAATAATAACCTTGTTACCTTTACTGGTTATTATCTGAGAAAGGATATTAGGCTTGATGGACCTTGGTCTGACTCATCATAGATTTTATGTTATATACACATATACACCTCTTTAGCAAACCTGCTTCTGTTTCCAAAGAAACAGACAGACATAGTTCTTTGTGTACCTATATAAACTATTAAATGTGCTTTGACTAATATCCCTATTTATTTTGCAGAACATCATAACAAAATAATGATATTTGTATGCTGCTGTAAGCACAAAGTTCTAAGCAGTTAACAATATTTGTTAAGAAGCCAGAACAATCTGTTCTATCCATTTCCGCATACAGTTCAAACTCCTCTTATTGACCTATAACTGCATTCACTCTGCAGCTCCTCAGTACCTCTCCACTCTCATCTCTCCCTACATTCCTCCCTGGGAACCCCGTTCACTGGGAAAATCTCTCTTATCTGCACCCTTCTCCTCCACTGCTAACTGCAGACTCCGTTCCTTTTATCTTGCTGCACCATGTGCCTGGAATAGACTTCCTGAGCCGGTACGTCAAGCTCCATCTCTGGCCATCTTCAAATCTAAGCTAAAAGCCCACCTTTTTGATGCTGCTTTTAACTCCTAACCCTTATATTATCACCCTCACTTTAATATTCCATTATCTCTTGTTTGTCCTGTTTGTCTGTCCTAATTAGATTGTAAGCTCTGTCGAGCAGGGATGGTCTCTTCATGTTCAAGTGTACAGCGCTGTGTACGTCTAGTAGCGCTATAGAAATGATGAGTAGTAGTAGTAGTAACAATCTCCTAGGAATTACAATATCAATCAATATCTCTAATTATTTAGACAAAACAAACTTCTGGAAAAGGTAAGTTTTAAGATTCCTCCTACATAAAACGTAGAATTCAGATTGAGAAAAGCATATGGAGAATTCTTGCCAAACTTTAGGGGCTTGAATATGGCAACAATAACTCATGAGTTTTCAATCTTCTTACAGCCTTTAGCAGAAGGAAGACTATAAAAGGAGAATTGTTAATGGTTCTCAGAGACCTGGACAAAGATGTGAACTGAAAATTATCCAACAAATAATTCAGAACAGAAGAAGTTAAAAAGTGATATGAAAGGAAGTCATGGCGTGCCCATTAAAGACAATGATTGTACCTATACTTTGGCTTATGGTTGTTGAACAGATTTTTATACATCTTCATATGGACATTACTGGGGAAGCCTTTTGACCTCACTGCCTCTTACTCAAATGATGTCAGTTTGCATCCTTTATTTACATATTACTCAAATGATCTGCCGTTCTGATTCTACCAACCATGCTGTCAGTTTGCATCCTAGATAGTAGATAGTCTTCCTGTTCTGCACCTGTCTTGGCATCTTGGATATTCATTCTACTGTTGTTACTGTTTCTATGGTGCCCTGGGTTTTTCTTCTCTCCATGGTACATAGAGGAAATGATTGCTGCACCTCCTATCCCTCAGTTTCCAAGTTCCCTCTAGGATAACATTCATAAGTTAATACATTTTGGGGACAATTCTA
This sequence comes from Microcaecilia unicolor, assembly GCF_901765095.1. NCBI lineage: Eukaryota > Metazoa > Chordata > Amphibia > Gymnophiona > Siphonopidae > Microcaecilia > Microcaecilia unicolor. The sequence continues at coordinate 286,601,858 of NC_044034.1, forward strand.
TAAAGTGTGCCAAAATGCTGGGTGATAAGCTTAATTTCTATAATGGGATCCGAGTGCCCAGATTGTGTTATAGAATACTAGATGACTTATGCCCTATCTACGGCAGGCATAAATGTAGAACTTTAGCATGTAAATAGCACTATTTTGTAACGTGCATGTAATTGTGAGAGACACCCAACGCCCCACCCATGTGAATGCCCCTTGCATTTGTGCATTATGCAAGTTGCACTCTAAGTTCATAGAATAATGCTTAGTGCCCAACTACTACTTACATGCAAATCTGTAACACTCATGCACGTAAGTGCTAATATTCTATAATCCGAGCTCAGAAATAGTGCTTATATTTAGGAGCTCATGTTAGGAAAGCACTTATCTTTAGGCACCTCTGTATCTTTATAAACTACTGGCACAGGGGGTGACTTAATAGTATGAGTCTATTTATATGGGTAAATTAGCATTTTGCACATGAAAATGGTTTTACACATATAGGGCTAGATTCTATATATGGTGGTAAAAAAAATTCTAAAGCTATTTTTCTGCTATTTTATAAAATAGCAGAAAAATGCTATTTTATAAGCTGCACTTAAAGTTAGGCACAGTTTATAGAATAGTGCTTACGCCCAGGAACCGTACCTAACTTTAGGTGTGGCCATTTGCACCAACTGAAACGTGATGTAAATGTATGCACCTAGATCCAGCACATATCCTCATTATTCTATAATGCCCAGCTACGTCACCGGACTCTGTCAAAAGCCTTTCTTTCATTTTGAGCTCCCAGGAAGAGTTGTACCTCCCATATATCCAAATCCTTTTCAAAAATTACTGAACTACTACTACTACTTAACATTTATAAAGTGCTACCAGGGTTACGCAGTGCTGTACGATTTAACACAGAGGACAGTCCCTGCTCGAAGGAGCTTACAATCTAAAGGACAAAAAAGTGCAGTCAATCAAATTGGGGCAGTCTAGATTTCCTGAATAGATGTATAATGGTTAGGTACTGAAAGCAACATTGAAGAGGTGGGCTTTGAGCAAGGATTTGAAGATGGGCAGGGAGGAGGCTTGGCGTATGGGCTCATGGAGTTTATTCCAAGCATAGGGTGAGGCGAGGCAGAAAGGTCGGAGCCTGGAGTTGGCGGTGGTGGAGAAGGGTACTGAGAGGAGGGATTTGTCCTGTGAGCGGAGGTTACGGGTAGGAGCATAAGGGGAGATGGGAGTAGAGAGGTAATGAGGGGCTGCAGATTGAGTGCATTTGTGGGTTAATAAGAGAAGCTTGGATTGTATGCGGTACCTGATCGGAAGCCAGTGAAGTGACTTGAGGAGAGGGGTGATATGAGCATATCGGTCTAGGCGGAAGATAAGACACGCAGCAGAGTTCTGAACAGATTGAAGGGAGGCCAGTGAGGAGTAGGTTGCAGTAGTCAAGGCGAGAGGTAATGAGAGAGTGGATGAGAGCATGGGTGGTGTGTTCAGAGAGGAAAGGGCAAATTTTGCTGATGTTAAAGAGAAAGAAGCGACAGGTCTTGGCTGCAGGGGCGTATCTGGACTCCGGCGGTAGGGGAGGGCAGAGCCAGAGAGAGGGGGCACATTTTAGCCCCCACCCCCCACCATTGCCAGACCCCCCCCACCGCCGCCAGAACCCCACCACCACCAACGACTCTCTGCACCCCCACCCCCCGCTGCCAACCCTCCCCCACTGCCGTTGCTTACCTTTGCTGGTGGGGGACCCCAACCCCCACCAGCCAAGGTCCGCTTCCACCTGCCAGTGCCGCTGCCTTTAAAAATATTTCTTCAGCTGGCGGGGGACCCCCAACTCCAGTTTGGAGTCTGACGTCGCAGCACGTGCATACAATGTGCTGCGACGTCAAACTCTGAACTGGATTCATTCAACAGCTATACAGCACGGGCCGGCCATGGAGGACGAAGAACTTTACAGACCTCGGGTTGGCTGGCAGGGGTTGGGGTCCCCCGCCAGCTGAAGAAATATTTTTAAAAGCAGCGGCACTGGCAGGTGGAAGCAGACCTCGGCTGGCGGGGGTTGGGGTCCCCCACCAGCAAAAGTAAGCAACGGCAGTGGGGGAGGGTTGACGGCGGTAGGGGGGTCCAGGGCGAAATCTGCGGGGGCCCAGGCCCCTGTGGCCCCACGCAGATACGCCCCTGCTTGGCTGTCTGCTGGATATGTGCAGAGAAGGAGAGGAAGGAGTCGAAGATAACTCCGAGGTTGCGGGCAGATGAGACGGGGAGGATGAGGGTGTTATCAACTGAAATAGAGAGTGGAGGGAGAGGAGAAATGGGTTTGGTTGGAAATACAATGAGTTCGGTCTTGGCCATGTTCAGTTTCAGGTGGCGGTTGGACATCCAGGCAGCAATGTTGGATAAGCAGGCCGATACTTTGGCCTGGGTTTTCGCAGTGATGTCAGGTGTGGAGAGATAAAGCTGGGTGTCGTCAGCATAAAGATGATATTGGAAACCATGAGATGAGATCAGCGAGCCCAGGGAAGAGGTGTAGATTGAGAAAAGAAGGGATCCAAGGACAGATCCCTGGGGAACACCAACAGAGAGCTGGATGGGGGTAGAGGAAGATCCATGAGAATGTATTCTGAAGGTACAGTGGGAGAGATAAGAGGAGAACTAGGAGAGAACAGAGCCCTGGAATCCAAATGAGGATAGTGCGGCAAGGAGTAGATTATGATTGACAGTGTCAAAAGCAGCAGATAGGTCGAGGAGGATGAGGATGGAGTAGTGACCTTTGGATTTTGCAAGGAACAGGTCATTACAGACTTTAGTAAGTGCCGTTTCTGTCGAGTGTAGAGGGCGAAAACCGGATTGAAGCGGATCGAGGATGGCATGAGAGGAGAGTCAATCAAGGCAGCGGCTGTGAACGGCGCATTCAAGTATCTTGGAGAGGAAGGGTAGGAGGGAGATGAGGCGGTAGTTGGAAGGACAGGTAGGATCTAGTGATGGTTTTTTGAGGAGTGGTGTGACTACAGCATGCTTGAAGGTGTCAGGGACAGTTGCAGTGGAGAGAGAGGTGGTGAGGATATGACAGATGGGGGGGGGTGACAGTAGGAAAGATGGTGTTTAGTAAGTTTGTGGGGTTGGGATCAGAGGAACAGGTGGTGCATTTCGAGGAGGAAAGAAGGTGGGTGGTTTCCTCCTCGGTGATATCAGGAAAAGAGGAGAAGGAGGCCTGGGTTGGTTGGTTGAGGGAGTGGGTTAAAGGGTGAAGAGGAGGAGGTGGCTTGGTAGTGAATTTGAGGTTGATCTTCTGCACCTTGTCGCGGAAGTAGTCAGTCAGTGATTGAGGAGAGAGTGAGGGGGGGTGGGAGCGGAGGGCACTTTGAGGAGGGAGTTAAGGGTGGCGAAGAGACGACGAGGGGTGTAATAGTCCTGTTTGGCAAGGAATAGGGAGGACTGGAAGGAGGATAGCATGAATTTGTAATGAATGAAGTTGGTATGGGTGCGAGATTTCCTCCAGAGGCGTTCAGCAGATCGGGCGCAGGAGTGAAGGTATTGGATGCAAGGTGTCAGCCAGGGCTGGGGATTAGTACGCCTTGTGCATCAAATCCAAAGATTTGATGCCCATAAAAACTATGTGATATTCAGATGGAATACGTCTCCACTATTAAGTGTGTCTTAAGCTCAGCAGTACTAATAAATGATGACTCATGGTAGGATCATTAACATAAATGCTTAGGATTTAGTTAATTCTAAGCCTGTTTTCACTGCTGGTTTATTATAGAGTTCCTCAGTCTTGATATTAGGCCTATTCTCCATTTGAGTAGGTGGAGGTCCAGTTGTTTGGAGTTTCCAGACATGCTGTTATTAGCGAGTCAGATTTTTGGAGAGCTCAAGATGCGCCTAAAAAAGTTTTCAGTTCCTATAATTATGGTCCGTACAAATTGAGAGCTTCAAAAACTGTGCTGCTATGATTAAAGGGCCCAGTTTGGGCAGGTTTAAGGGCTGGTTCTTTTGAGAGTCTAGATGGTCTGTTACAAAAAAAAAAAAAACTCTTGCCATTTTTCTGTTAGGCTTATGACTATATTATGGATCTTCAAAGAAGTTACCAGCCCCTCTCTCACCAGTTTAGTTGAGATGGTCTGCTTATCAGAGACTTCTCAATTTGCTATTAGTTTTCATTTGTTTGAATTGCTAGTTTGGCTTCTGGAAGTCTCCATAAATGCTAGTACTGATTCCTCAATTCTTAATTTGGATGGTTTCCTATTTGGTTGGTAGAAGTATCTGGAACATAAGAATAGCCATACTGGGTCAGACCAATGGTCCATCTAGCCCAGTATCCTGCTTCCAACAGTAGCCAATCCAGGTCACAAGTACCTGGCAGAAACCCAATTATTAGTAACATTCCATGCTACCAATCCCAGGACAAGCAGTGGCTTCCCCCTTGTCCATCTCAATAACGGACTATGAACTTTTCCTCCAAAAACTTGTCCAAACCTTTTTTTAAACCTTGATAGACTGACCACTGTTATTCCAACCTCTGGCAGTGAGTTCCAGAGTTTAACTATTCTTTCAGTGAAAAAAAAATATTTCATCCTACTTGTGTCCCTGGTCTTTGTACTTTTGAAAGAGTGATTCACTTCTACCCATTCAACGCCACTCAGGATTTTATAGACCTCAATCATATTCCCCCTCAGCTGTCTCTTTTCCAAGATGAAGAGCCCTAACTTCTTTAGCCTTTCCTCATATGGAAGAATTTCTATCTCCTTTATCACTTTGGTTGCTCTTCTTTGATCCTTTTCTAATTCCGCTATATAGGGTGACCAGAATTGAACATAATGCTCAAAGTAAGGTTGTACTATGGAGCAATACAGAGGCATAATAATATCCTTGGTCTTATTTTGCATCCCTTTCCTAATAATACCTAGCATCCTGTTTGCTTTTTGGGCTGCCGCCACACACTTTGCAGAAGATTTCAACATATTGTCTACAATGACACCAAGATATTTTTCTTGAGTGCTGACTCCTAAGGTGGACCTTAGCATCAGGTAACTATGATTTGGATTATTCTTCCCAATATGCATCACTTTGCATTTGTGCACATTAAAATTTCATCTGCCATTTGGATGCCCAGTCTTCCAGTTTCCTAAGGTCTTCCTGCAATTTTTCACAATCCTCATGTGTTTTGACAACTTTGAATAGTTTTGTGTCATCTGCAAATTTAATCACCGCACTCGTCGTTTTAATTTCAGATCTCTTATAAATATGTTAAATAGCACCAGTCCCAGTACAAGTCCCTACGGCACTCCACTATTCACCCTCCTCCATTGAGAAAAGTGACCATTTAACCCTACCCTCTATTTTTTGTCCAATAACCAATTCCTAATCCACAGAAGGACATTGCCTCAGGGGCGTAGCTACGGGTGGGCCTGGATGGGCCCAGGCCCACCCAGTTTAGCCTCAGGCCCGCCCACCCAGAATCCGTGTCATCCAATTCTCGCCCTCTCCTACTTCTGTTGCAGCGCGTGCATTTAATGCTGTCGGCACTGCACCTCACAGTCTCCCACCCCCGAGGCAGCGCTTACACTTTGCTGATAGCAACTCGCGGCGCCGACATCCTGCTCTGGGGCCTTCCGCATCCCGCCTCCGTACACAGGAAGTTACATCAGCCCGGCAGAGGGCAGGCCCCAGAGCAGGACGTCGTCGGCGCCGCGAGTTGCTATCAGCAAAGTGTAAGCGTTGCCTCGGGGGTGGGAGACTGACAGAGCTCCACTAGGGCCGGCAAGAAAGCTTGCGACGACCATAGTGATGGGGAAGGAAAAGGATCTCCCGGGGATCGTAGTGATGAGAGGTGCCCCGCAAGGAAGCTCCGAAGTGACGGTGGGAATAGGGTGCTTGGGGATTATAGTAATGGAGAAGACGGGGGTTGTAGTACTGGAAGTGTTTCTTTGGGGGGGGGGGGGTCCTAGGGGCTCCAGTGATGGGAAGGGGGTCCTAGGGGCTCCAGTGATGGGGGGGGGGGGGGTCCTAGGGGCTCCAGTGATGGGAGGAAGGGGTTTTAGTGATTGTGGAAAGGGGAGAAGGGGGTTCCTGTGGATTCTATGGGAGAATCTTGCCCTGTACCCTTTATCCCCACCTCTTTAATTCTCTTACCTCTTAGTTATTCTGTCTGTCTGTCCTATTTAGATTGTGAGCTCTGTGAGCAGGGACTGTCTTTTCATGTATGGTGTACAGCGCTGCATATGCCTTGTAACGCTATAGAAGTGATAAGTAGGTGCAGGAGCAGTGCCGACAGCATTAAATGCAAGTGCTGCGGCTGGTGTTGGAGAGGGTGAGGAAGTTAGTGGGGTGCTGCTGGCCCTGCAAGGGGAGGGGGCTGAAGGGAGAGGTACTAGGTGCTGGACTTGTTGGGGGGGGGGTAAAGAAGATTTGAAGGTGCTGGCCCTGAGAGGGGAGGGGCCTGAAGGGAACAGAAAGGTGTTGGACTTGCCAGGGGCAGAGGGTTGAAGGGAGAGAGGTACTGGACTTGCAGAGGGGACAGGGGAGAGGTGCTGGATATGCAAAGGGTTGAAGTGAAGGGGAGAGGTGCTGGACATGTAGGGGGGCTGGATGAAAGGGAAAGAGGTGTTGAACATCTAATGGGGGCTGGATGAAAGGGAGAGAGATGCTGGATGTGTGGGTGGGGGGCTGAAGGAGAGGTGCTGGATATGCAGATGATGACTGAAGGGAAAGGAGACAGATGTGGACCTGCAAGGAGGGCTGGAGCAAAGGGAGAAAGGTGCTGGACCTATGGGAGGGGTTAGAGGGAAGGGAGAGAGATGCTGGGAGAAAGAGCCAGATACATAGGGGGAAGGAAAGAGAGGAAGAGAAGCTGGTTGGGGGGTGGGATCAGAGAGGAGAGGGACACATTGGTGTGGAGGAGAGAGAAAGGGGACATGGGGAAGTATACAGATACAGAAGGGAGATGATGGGCATTAGGTGGGAGCATGAGGACAGGGACACAAATGTGAGATGCTGTATGTGGATGGCACATGGGCACAGAGGGGTAATGCCTGACAAGGGGGGAACGGGGATATGGAATAGAGATAAAATGCTGGAAAGTTAGTGTTGGCATGGTAGGTTTGCTCTAGGATCTGAGTGACTTTTGTTTTATAGATTTTTTAAAATTAATTTATAATGTGTCTGTAATTGAGATTACACTAGAAACCAAAATTTCTTTGTATGATGAGTTTTATGGAGAATTGTCCTTGCTGTGCTCTGTATCCATTGTTGGTGGAGGGCCAGGAGGTTCTCTGGATACAGAATGTGTTTGGCTTCAATACCATATGTGTGTTGGTGGACCCTGGCTCCATGGGGACTGAAGATTGCAGTCTTCTGTACTTCCCTTGGCTCTCAATTGGCCTGCAGCCACTGAAGCCTGCACTGCAACCCTCATTGAAGTTATGGGGAGTGGGGTAGGTACAGAGCATGGGTGCATCTGGTTGCTGTTTTTTCTCTTTCAAAAAAGTTGGCAACTCTAGTGCCCACCCATCCAACCTGTTGGCCCACCCAAAAATTGCCTTCTGGCTACGCCACTGCATTGCCTCCTATCCCATGACTCTTTAATTTTTTCAGGAGTCTCTCATGAGCAACTTTGTGAAAAGTTTCTGAAAATCCAGATACACAACATCAACCAGCTCATGTTTATCCACGTTTATTTATACCTTTAAAGATATGAAGCAAATTGGTGAGGCAAGACTTCCCTTGGCTGACCCTGTCCCATTAAACCATGTTTGTCTACAAGTTCCGTAATTTTATTGTTTTATAATTGTTTCCACTATTTTCCCCAGCACTAAAGTCAGGCTTATCGGTCAGTAATTTCATGATCACCCCTAGAGCCCTTTCTAAAAAGTCAGCATTATATTGGCCACCCTCCTATCTTCATGTACTATGGATAATATTAATGATAGGGTACAGATCTCTAACAGATCAGCAATTTCATGTTGGAGGTCTTTCAGTACCCTGGGGTGTATGCCATCCGGTCCAGGTGATTTATCACTCTTTAACTTGTCACTTTGGCTCAGTACATCTTCCAGGTCCACTGAGACTTTTCAGTTACTCCGCATTGCCACCCTTGAAAAATTTCTGATACAGGTAGATCTCTTACATCTTCTTCCGTAAAGACCGAAGCAAAAAATTCATTCATTCAGTCTTTCTGCTATGACTGTCTTCCCTGAGTCTCCCTTTTTGCTTCTTCATGATCTAACAGTCCCCTGGATTCCCTCACAGGTTTTCTGCTTCTGATGTACCTGAAAAAGGTGTTACTATGAGTTTGTGTCTCCACAGCAAGTTTTCCTTCCCATTCTCTTTTAGCTTTTTTTTATCAATGCTTTGCATCTAACTCAACACTGCTTATGTTGCATCTTATTTTCTTCATTTGGATCTGTTTTCCATTCTTTGAAGGATGCTCTTTTGGCTCCAATAAGCCTCTTTCGCTTCACCTTTTAACCATGCTGACTGTCATTTGCTCTTCTTTCCATCTTTTGTTATACATGGAGCACATTTTGTCTGGCCTTCCATGATGACACTTTTAAACAACATCCATACCTGATTTAAAGTCCTAACCTTTGTGGCTGACCCTTTCAACTTCTCTTACCTGTGTTTCTTTTCTGTATGATTTTACCCATGATATGGGTAAAATTTGTAGTTTGCCCATTTGACATAACGCTACATTTCGCTAGTTCAGCTGCGTCAGGGAATTTAGGGTTTCATTCTGTATTGCTTCAGTCATAAGCTGAACTAGCAAAACGTAGCGCTTTGTCAGATGGGCAAACTGCAAATTGTAAATTGAAACAGACTGGGTTTCTGTCAAATTGTATGAGAAATAATTGAAGAGAAGTTTTCTAAGATAAGTGAAAATTTGATTGTGATATACAACTGGGTTTGAAATATATGTCGTAAAGAATTTTGTATATAATTTGAAAATGGACTGATAAAGATAAAAGGTGCAAGAAGAAAGAGTCTGGATACAACAAATAGTTGGATTCTAGCCACCTTCCGATGGTCCTTAAAAAATATTAGTATTATATTGAAAAGAAAATAAGGAACTTTTTTTTTGCAGATGATCGATGGGGTTACTATGATTTAGAAAATTTGAGACCACATTTTTTTGGATTCAGTTATTGAGAGTAGGATCAATTAATCTTGGCCACCTTGATAGAAGAATTATGACTGCTACAATTATAGCATTGCAAATTGAAGTTGAAGGGGCAATTCTCTGGAAACAGTCACTTGGAAGAAACATGAATTCATGTTGGGTTCCTGCTTTTTTTTTTTTTTTTTTTTGCACCACAGCTTCCTTTTGAAAATGAATCACTGCACTAGATAGTTGAATTCTTTTTGAATAATGAACAATTTGATATTTAAAAGGGAAAAGGATCAATGAAGACTATGATAGCCTTATGCTATGAGAAACCAAGTTTTGAATGGCTACAAGACTGATGATCCATAGATAGAATGTCCTCGTGCTATCTTTAGGTTGCAATTGATTGTGGGTAAAGGCACTACTCAATTGAACTGGGCCATTTATCATTGGTCACTAGGTTTGCTACATTTGTACTTGAAGTGTATAGAGATATCATTTTGAAACTGTTTTAGAAACAGGACACAGTATTTTTTAAATCCTCAGACATGTGTGTTCCCAGACAAGACTAGAGCTACGCAGAAAAGGAAATTTGTTATTAAAACCTAAGGTCCTTTGGATAGGGGCCCATTTTCTTTTGAAATTTCCATGTTAATGCATTATTTGGTATAATAGAATGAAGCATATCTTGTGGTGCCATCTCAATTGACATTTCTTGAGTAATAAGTGTCCTGCAGTTGTGCCTGAAGGTGATCTTCCAGAGAGACTCCAATCACATAGGCTGTTTTTCTAGCTTGCTTGATTAGTGTGTGCCTTGAGTTCAGGCACACCATTGCAACTTCTTCTTTTTTTTCTTCTTCCTTCTTGAATGTTCTAAGAGGTCCTTTTACTAAGACACACTAGCATTTTTAGTGTGTGCTAAAAATAATCATACACTAAACGCTAGACACACCCATATATTCCTGCGGGTATCTCTAGCATTTAGCATGCACTAATCATTAGCGTGCACTAAAAACGCTACCGTGCTTTTGTAAAAGGTCCCCTAAGTTTGTTTCACTCCATTTAAATTTTAAGACACTATAAATTAGGGTGTTTTATTTGTATTTTCTTTATAATTTTTTTTATTGCCATGTATACACTATATTATTTCTAACCAAGTATTATACTGAAATCTATATATTTTAAATTGTATAAAAATAAAATAAAGAAAGGCACAACATGGCTTTAAAGAGGTCATTAACCTTGGCGTCACCTGTGAACCTGAGGAAATTCTTAGCCCATGCACTCAAGGAACCTTCCCAAATAATTAGGGGAAGGGCCAAAGTACAAAAACCAACATGCCTTAAATTTGAAATTGAAGCAGTCAGGAAGAGAGGCCTAGAGGGGCATAATCGAACGGCGCCAGCCAAATAGCTGGCCAGCCATCTTCAGGGCCAGTGCCATAAGTGGGCAGAGCCAACCATATTTTCAAAAAAGATGGCCGGCCATCTTTTTCCGCTAATACGGTTGGCCCCGGCTAAATGTCAGAGTTCGCCGGGTTTGAGATGGCCAGCATCGGTTTTCGGACATAATGGAAAATAATGCCGGCGATCTCAAACCCGGCCAAATCCAAGGCATTTGGTTGTGGGAGGAGCCAGCATTTGTAGTGCACTGGTCCCCCTGACATGCCAGGACACCAACCGGGCACCCTAGGGGGCACTTCTAAAAATTAAAAAAAATAATAAAAATAGCTCCCAGGTGCATAACTCCCTTACCTTGGGTGCTGAGCCCCCCAAATCCCCCCCCAAATCCCACTCCCCACAACTCTACACCATCACCATAGCCCTTATGGTTGAAGGGGGACCCTACATGTGGGTACAGTGGGTTTTGGAGGGCTCCCATTTACCACCACAAGTATAACAAATAGGGGGAGGATAGGCCTGGGTCCACCTGTCTAAAGTGCACTGCACCCACTAAAAACTGCTCCAGGGCCCTGCATACTGCTGTCATGGAGCTGGGTAAGACATTTCAGGCTGGCATAGAGGCTGGCAAAAAATGTTTTTTAATTTTTTTTGGGTGGGAGGGGGTTGGTGACCACTAGGGGAGTAAAGGGAGGTCATCCCCAATTCCCTCCGGTGGTCACTTGGTGAGTTGGGGCTCCTTTTTGAAGCTTGGTCATGAAAAAAAAAAAGGGACCAAGTACAGCCAGCGAAATGCTCTACAAACCTGGCTTTTTTTTTCTCATTATTGGGCAAAGCCGGCCATCTCGTGAGCACACCCCGTCCCTCCCCCGTCCTACCTTCACTACTCTACCAACACGCCCCCTTGATATTTCACCGGCTCCGCGACAGAAAGCAGTTGAACCCGGCCAAAATCGGCTTTTGATTATACCAATTTAGCCGGGTTCAGGAGATCGCTGGCCATCTCCCGATTTATGTCGAAAGATGGCTGGCGATCACTTTTGAAAATGAGCTGGCTGGTAAGAACATAAGAATAGCCATACTGGGTTGTCCATCTGGCCCAGTATTCTGCTTCCAACAGTGGCCAATCCAGGTCACAAGTACCTGGCAGAACCCCAATTACTAGCAACATTCCATGCTACCAATCCCAGGGTAAGCAGTGGCTTCCCCCATTTCTATCTCAATAACAGACTATGGACTTTTCCTCCAGGAACTTGTCAAAAACCTTTTTTTAAACCAAGATATGCTAATTGTCGTTACTACATCCTCCAGCAGCGAGTTCCAGAGCTTAACTATTCTTTGAGTGAAAAAATATTTCCATGTAATTTCACTGAGTGTCCCCTAAGTCTTTGCACTTTTTGACAGAGTGAAAAATAGATTCACTTTTACCCGTTCAACACCACTCAGGATTTTATAGACCTCAAATCATATCTCCCCTAACCCGTCTCTTTTCCAAGCTATAGAGCCCTTATATCTTTAGCCATTTCTGATATGGGAGGAGTTCCATTCCCCTACCTAATCCCTAAGTCTCCCACTCTTTCACTTTACTCAGTTCCTGAGTCCTCACTCACAGTCACACCCACTTACACTGCCAATACTCAATCAATCTTATAGCCTGTCTTTTTTACAGTTTCCCCAATATCTGCTATCCCACCTCTATTTCTAAGCATCCATTGTCCCTGTGTTTTTTCCATGTTTAGGTTTGATTCTGTAGGTGGCATATGGGGGTTTTGGTAAGGCTTTGCGGACAGGGGGCAGCAGATCCTCCTCACAACCAACATTATACAGGTTTTCAGTCTGCATGAATGGGACACTTATGAATGTTTGCAGTCTGGTACAAATGTTTGACCAGTGGGGAGGTTGGCTGGTTCTCTTTTTGTTCTCTCCAAGTGTGTTTGGATGGTGCAAGTTACTGGATTGACTTTAAAGTCAAAGAGCAAGGGACTGAGGTTATAGGACATAAGCCCCCAGACTGATTCCATGGAATAGAGGTTTGCCAAGGTTTAAGAGCCTGAACATTTGCTAATTAAACAATTATCTCTGCTCAACAAGACAGTCTTAGAGAAAGTGATTCAGAGATGTACTTTCTAAAAGTCTGTTACTGTGACACCAAGAGAATTATTTTCTTGACATGCTACAGATTCCACCTCTCTCAAATATATTATCACCGCCTTTAAAACACAGGAGGGTTTTATTAAACACAAGTCACCTCAAAGTCACTCTAAGTTTACATAGATTGGACCAATCCACCAAAAAAAAAACCCCATTTTTTAAACATCTAAAGGGCATTTCCTTTAGATCCTGATGGGGAATGTTTTAGACCTTTTAAGTATACAAAGGTCTATTTATGAATTCTAAGATTAAGCTGTTTCCTGATGTTGCTAAGGCAACACAAAAAAGGTTTTTCCTATAGCTTAGAATAGAGCTTTGCAAATTTCTTTTTTCTCTTAAAGGTATCCATATAAATATATTCTGAAATTTCAGTGTATGACAAATTACATTGATGCCATTGCACAAAAGCCCCTGCGAAAAACAGTGTGCTTTTTGATCTCCAGTAAAAGTTACCAGTTTCTAAATTGCCAGCGATACTAGAAGGAAATCATATGCAAATGAGCTGCACGAAATTTCAACAAGCAGCTCTGTAGGGAAAGTGCCTAGCGCATGTGTAGAACAGAGCAAAGCGTCGATGCTATGCACATGCCCAGACCTGCGTGTGCTGTGGATGTGCCTCCAGTGTTCCATAAGAACTACATTTTGTAGGGTTTCACAGCAATTTTCACACCCCGGGGACTTTATTGGTTTTATGTGGGTGTATGAAAGCCATGCAGGTGCTGTGAACATGCCTCCACAACATGCTACAGCCTTTTTATTTTTTGTTCCATGACAACTTCAATGCACACGTGCAAACATGACAGCAGACTGCTCCGCTGGGAAGCCACCATGCTATGACAGCTCCTGACCCCCCGTAAAAGTTCTCTCAATAAGGATGGGCGCCCCTTTCTGTGCATCACTCAGAATGTGCATTGGAATACAAATCAGCTCATTGTAATACATTTGCAAAGGATTCATGTTGGTTGCTGCCATGAATGGTAAAAAGCATGCAGAACCCCTTTGTGTATTTTTCACTGAATACTGTGCTCACTAAACCAGCTAGAACCAGTCAAGATCATTCTTTGCCAGCACGGTACGTTTTATGCATCTGGCCCATAGTGTCACCGTATTTGAATGCAGACAAGAACAATTGTCCTTTCCTGTCTGGCCAATAATCCCCACCTACACTGTAGGAACATAGGCTAGCTGTGGAGCTTGACTGATTGCAGGACATAACTGCTTTCCCAGTCAGCTTTGTTTGCTTCCTCAAAGTTTTCTACTGTTTTTACAGATGACCATACTATATTCTATCAACAGGCCAGTGCAACGCCCCATAATCACCTAGACAGCTATAATTTAAAGACAACTAGTCTTCTAGATCAACATGACCTTACCAGACTGTACCCAGCAACCACCAACATGCTTATATCAACAGTGATTCCTGAGGATTTGCAACCTGCTGGTCCCCGTCTGACTACACCATGGCCTACAGTAACCTAAGCAGCACTTCCCTTTTCCACCTTTTTTCCTTCACACCTCTCTTCTTGCCTCTGCAGTATCACAGACATATCCTTCAATGTCTCAAGAACAATCTCTAGACCCTATTCCTTCTACTATTTTACATTATAAACAGTAGAAAGGATCATTAGGTCCAACCAATCTGTCAAATCCCACCCCTAGTGCAATGTAATAGCCTAAGCCTATCTTGGGCTTTCTGCTCACTTCTTCACCTCCAGGCATCTTCTATGCTAGTGTCTCCCAAACCTGTCCTGGAGGACTCCAGCCAGTTGGATTTCAGGATATGTACAATGAATATGCATGAGAAATATTTACATGCAGTACCACCATCTTTTTAGTAAAAACACCAACAGCTATTTATAATTACCGTCTCATTCAAAACCAATTCCCAGTTTGCATATATGACCCAAGTTGCTAAAATGCCCTAGTTTAATGCATTTTCTTCAGTATTAACTCAAGTTCTGATAACATGGTGTGGTATGATGTAGAGGTATCACTAGACCAGGCATCTATATAACATGAGATGCAGATTGATCGCTTCCCCTGTTTGGAAAGTTGTGGAAGAAGACTAGGTGATACAGTGGACCATAACAGCACAAGTGTAGGAGAGAAAATTGTGTTTGCCAGTTTTCTGCCATACAGAGGCAACCTGAGAGAAGTAGCCAGCAGTCTCAGATTGTGTGTTGGCTTAAGCCCTGAAGTAGCAAACTGGTCTTGGGGTCAAGGAAGAGAAAGGAGTTTTGTCTCTTGCCTTCTGTTCTGCCAAATTCTCAAGAAGGAACACAGGGCCTCTGAGAGTCCAGGTCCTGATTTCTGGCATGTAGCATAGTCCCTGGATAGAAAAGGGAAAAAAGTCAGCACAATTGCCATATTCCTACCATCTTCATATGAATAGGGAATTTGAATTCTGAGCTTCAGGTACTGACGGATTGGCCTTAAAAGTTTCAAACCAGTTTGGGGCAAGGAATAAAGAAAATTCCTTCAATTTGTGGTGGGGATGCCCAGAGAGAAGAAACCCCAGGTTTGGGGAGGCGAGAATTCCTAGTTGTGAAAATTATTCCAAGCAGCGTCAGCACCCAAGTGTCAGAGTGGCTGGACTACCCAATTTGGATTTAAGGACGTTATTTGATAAATATTTATGGGGCACTGATTTAGTGTTAGTGCCCTAGTAAGCGGGATTTTCGTCTGTAAGGATAAAGAAAGATATGAGTAACCATACACCTTATAGCCCATACAATTAGCATGTTTATAATTCCTTTTTATTTCACACAAATTAGAATTATACATTTAAGTAGCAATATTAATTATGTTCTTAAAGAAATATGGAAAGGGAAAAATTACAATTCTATCTGTAAGATGTTATCCCAAATGCTTCCACACTGGATGAATAAAATATGTTTACTTAGCTTACCCAAACTGTTTACACTACAGGTTTTCTTTCTGATTTGACTTTGCGGCCTTAGCTTTTAAACCCATTACTCTTTGAAACAGCTGCTGTTCAAAGTTTCAACATTACAACATATTCAATGCTAATTGTTCTCATTTTCTCTTTCTTCAAATGGAAGTCTCTTCCCAAGGCCCAAGAAGACATCCTCACTGCCCTCCCCTTGGATGGGGACCCTCCCTCCATAGCACAACCTTCTAGTCCCTCTACTGGGCTGGAGACCTCTTCCACACTGGCTAGTGTCCAGGAAACCCCTTCTTATATAGGGCTTATGTCCATAACTTTAATAGCTTTTCTTGTCATTGGTTGTACACAGGTTAAATTTAGATGTAGTACCCACTTGACATTTTAAGATTGGCCAAGCTTAAGAGTCATGGGAGGTTGGTCCTCTGATATGAAGGCATAGTTAACTTAAGCATAAACAACTCATTATTTTGATAGGTCCATTAATGACGACTCCCTTTTAAGTTATGCATTACTAGTCACAAATAGGTCTGTTGCTTAAGTCATGGCATTAACTACGATGAACATGCAGCTCTGATGATAGATAGATAGATAGATAGATAGAAATCACCCAGTAAAGACTATTTTCCTGACCCTAGCCCCATTTGAGTGAAGGAAAAGAACTAGAAAAAGAGGCATCAGTCACATAAAATATTCAAGTCTATCCCTTGCTTCACAAGACCTAGAAGGTAAGGAAAGTGGTCTACCCCTTCACAACTGTAGCTCTTGGATATGTCCAATATGGGCAGCTTAAACAAGTCCATTTTAAATGCAATTGGAGCTAGCCTCTTTGTAAGACTCTCTCAGCCAGCAAATACTCTCAAACTTTTATATTTTAAAATCATAACTGACATTCTGAATCTGTGGAGGCACCTTAAAAGCAACTGTTTGCACATACAATAAGATAACATGCACAATTTATTTCCCCAAGATGGGATAACTAGAATTACTAGCATTGTTATACATGGTGGTCTATTTTGCAATAAATTCATGACATTTTTTCATCTTGTCCTAGGAGTGCCTGTAGGAGAAGCCAATCCTATGGGACAAGGTTGGGAAATCCTCTTTGTCTTTTCTTGAACATAGTGGTGATCATACAGAAAATAGTAGCACGGGGCTATATAGCTCTGGAAATTGCGATTTGTGCGCTATTTTTTTTTTCAGCATCCACTTACTGGAGCAATTTTTTTTATTTTATTTTAAAACATATGGATTGTGCTTCTAGTTATGTGATATTTGTAAGTCCTTGTACAAAGCTCAACCCCTTTATAACACGAATCCGCTTATAACGCGATGCAAGCATGGCTCCCAATTTTCATTAGCTGAACTATGTTTTTAGCCAACAAAAAAAATGTGGATTTCTTCTGAAAACATGTTGACATTATCCTTTGTTTCTGAAGACAATAACTATACTTGTAACTGCAGTGTGCAGTAACCCTTAGTATATTAAGCTCCCATGAAGAATACAGCTCAACCCCTTTATAACACAATCCATCACAATGCAAATCCACTTATAATACGATGTGATTCTTTGGACCCTGAGCACCGCATTATAACAGGGTTAAGCTGTACTACTCTCTTGGTTAGTTGCACAAAAATGAAGCCTTGTATGTGGTTTATAGAACATCATTGTTCCCTAGGGAAGAGAACCTATTGTTTGGAATATAAACATACTTTTGAAGAATTACAAGAGACTCGTCTCTCAGATAAGTTATGATCACTTAATCAAGCCATGCTTATCTTAAATATGAGCAGATGTGGATTTTCCAATTAGGAAGACTATGAGAATTCAATCCAGCTGAAATCAAATCAGTGGTGTAGTGGCAAAGGGCCCCAGCATAAAGCACTATCCCTCAGATTCTATTTATCTTGCCCAGAATTCTGCACGGAAATCTAGGCATATTCCAGGACAATGTGCATAATCTAATTGGTTAACATCCAATCAACAGGTAATTTACCATTAATTGGAAGTAATTGCAATTAACATGCACAACTATCTATGCGTAGAACATTACAGAATACACATGGATTTTGAACATGCACATCTGAAAAGGGGCATTCCAAATGTTTTGAAATGGGCTTGATGTGGGTGTCCCTAAATTCTATGCTCATGGTTATAGAATTTACTGCTCATGCGGAAATCTGGATGCAGGCATTTACACCATGTTTTCCTTAGTGTAAATGGCCGCATCTTCCGCTACAGCACTCATCCAGCATTTAAGCACATTCTAGTTATAGTGCTTTGGACTTAGATGTTTTTTTGGAATAGACCACCTTTCCTATGGACCTTTCCATCTATCTGTTTCAGTAGCTTGAACTTCCGCCATACTAACCTTTGGCCAAACCTGCTTTTCAATGCCTCCCATGTACAAATTGGTCTCAGTTGATGGAAAGAGCTGGGTATGGCACATCACAGCTGGCCACACAATTCCTACCCTAATGAGAGCTGTCTCCTCACTAACACACTCAGAAGCAGTGTAGTGTGGTCTAATAGCTAGCACACTGCCCTCTGATGCTGCCGAGTAGCGTTCCCACTGTAGTAGCTGAGCAGCAAACACATGTTAACCAAGTCAGCTGTCATGGAGGGAGGGGGTGGACCGACACTTGAGCTAGACCCCTCTCCACCTACCAAAAAAGGGAAGACACGCTAAGGAAACTAGGGGAAACTGGGTCCCTTACTGCTGTGGGCCCTCAGTCACTGCCCTATTGTTTCAATGGTAAGTCTTCCCATGGAGTAATGTGTGTTTGGGAAATACCCGACTGTTGACTGTGTCTCCCGGGCATGGGAGTGGACCTGCAAGAGGTCACCAAGACAGCCATCTGTGGTCAGGTGTGCCATACTCAAGTTTTGTATTTGGTTGTGAGGGTGAGTTGCTGTTGGCATGTGATAGATGTTTCACACTATTGTTTTGCCAGGCCATTAGATATTGTCAATATAACCCTCCAAGCTGAACATACTGACCTCCTAAAATATCTTCAGATGACAGACAGTAAAGGTTACATAGTAGATGAGGGCAAGTATAGGTTAGAACAGGTGGCATGACATGCTTGAACAAAGAACAGTGATGCCATCAGGCCACTGCCCTGTGTACCCTGTATCATGTAGTTACTGTAACAGTACTCCTGGGAGGATCTGGGCCCATTGCCACACACCCTCTCCCCAGATCAGAGTTACCTTCCCAGAGGGAGACCTCTTGGCCAGTCCAGGATTCTTCCCCACCTCATCCTGGTGTGTTATGGGACCTGCAGCACCGATTGTAATGGATAGAATCAAGGACTACAGAAACTACACTGATATGGGTTGTAGGTGGAACACCAGCCCTGGCCACAAACCCTCCCTCCTGGAATGGGTAACTTGGCAGCTCTGTCTCCCCCTCTCCTAAACTAGGAGTCTCTGTGCCCCAGATAGGAGGACATGTGTTGGAGAGAGCAAAGTCCATTACTCACCCCCTTGCTGCAGCTGAGAGAGTCAGCAGTAAGTCACTGAAAGGAGACAGCACTAGGAAGGGGGTCAGACTCTGTTGAGGGCCCCTCATACCCTATAGCTTTGAAGAAGCTCCCCCAATTCTAGAAACTTCCACCTGCTGATCTGAGAAGATATGGCTTCACAATGTAGAACAGTCTTACAGAAGAGGTATCCTGTAGAATAGGAACAGAGAGCAAGAAAAAAATAGCAAAGATCAGTACTTTGCCCCCCAAATTCTGCTTCTTTGCAGAACAAACCAAGTGACACATTCTACAGCCTAGTAGACAAGGTAGTGTAGAGGTCAGAGCCCTCAACTCATAATGGAAGAATTGCCAGTTTGAGTCCCACAAGGGATATCCTCTCCTGATTTGCAACACATTACACAAGGGTTATATTTTTACTCAGTGCTGATTTTCAACTCTGATCACGGGATCCATGTGGTGAACACAACCATTCCAATCAAAAAAATCAATAAATAAAAGAATTACAAGAAAGAAAATAGCAAATACTTATACTGCATTAGCAGGCTCAGCACTGGCTAGGAAACTGTGATGTGATGCTGACACTCATATTAAATGCAGCATTTCGCTCAAATGACTTGCTTCTCGGGATCTTGGACAGTTGCGATTTGCCACTGTTTAAATCTGCATCTAGCGACAGTTCAAGATCCCCAGAAGATCAAAATGCTGCATTTTCTCATGTTTGTTTCATTGATTGATTTTTGCTTAGAATGGTTGTCTGCTTAAACGCAGTTGCTATGAGGTTGTATGTTTACAGCCTCATATGAAGTATTTTCCAGAAGCAATTTATACATAATTTTTGTAGCATGTTTTTAATACACTTACCTGTTAAATGCATTTTGGATATGTTTATAACAAAGATTAAATATTAGAGGTTTTGGCTACTGGAGGCAAATGATTGATTACATGCAGTAGGCTATAGGAGACCTAATAGCCTGGCCTCTGATGGATATCTGATACCTTCGGGGCCTTTTTCCTCTTTAGGATCATGGAGTTTCCTGTTTCCTTGGGTATATAACAACTTTTTGTAGAGCAAGATATAACATTTGCTTTTTTGCTTTCCCCTTGTTTTGTTTACTATATTGTCTAATGCCAGAATGTGGCAGAGTCATGTTATTCTGTAGACTATACATAGTTTCACGTTCTCAACACCACAAAAGAGTGTTATCTGTGTCCTGATCAGTTATAACAAATCCACTTATAACGCGATGTGATTCTTTGGAGCCCAAGCATTGCATTATAATAGGGTTAAGCTGTACTTCTCTCTGGGTTAGTTGCACAAAAAAGGAAGCCTTGTATGCGGTTTATAGATCATCATAGTTCCCTAGGAAAGAAAAACATAGATGCCCCATTGGAGGGGCATTGTTTGGAATATAAACACACTTTTGAAGACTTACAAGAGACTCATCTTTCTGACAAATTATGATCACCTCATCAATCCATGTAGCAGATGTGGATTTCCTCATTAGAAACACTATGAGAATTCAATCCAGCTACAGTCAAATCCATGGGATGAACATTTTAACATGCTATTTTTATCATTGAAATAAGTTTATTCAAAAGAACATCCTTCAAAAAGTAGGAAAAGGACCCAAATGAAGAAAATGCGAAGCAATATAAGCACTGGCATATTAGCTGCAAAGCATTGATAAAAAAAGGCTAGAAGGCTAAAAGAACATGAAAAGGGAGACTTGCCACAGAGGCAAAAAAATAAACCTCATAGTAAGATCTTTTTCAGGTACATTACAAGCAGAAAGCCTGTAAGGGAATCTGTGAGACCATTGGATCATCAAGAAGTAGAAGGGGCATTCAAGGAGGACAAGGCCACAGCAGAGAGACAATGAATTCTTTGCATTGGTCTTTACTGCAGATGATGTAAGAGATCTACCTGCACCAGAAATTATTTTTAAGGCTGACAATGTAGAGGAATTGAAAAATCTCAGTGAACCTGGAAGATGTACTGAGCCAAATCAACAAATTAAAAAGAGTAGTAAAATCACCTGGACCAGATGGTATACACTCCAGATTACTGAAAGAACTCAAAATAGGAAAGTGTTGATCTGCTCTTAGTGATCTGTAACCTGTCATTAAAATGGTCCATAGTACCTGGATTGGAAGGGTGGCCAATATAATGGTGATTAAAAAAAAAAAAGACTTTCAAATAAATAAAAAGGGTTCTGGGGTGATCCAGGAAATTACAGACCAGTAGCCCAATGTCACCGACAGGCAAAATAGTGTAAACTATTTTAAAGAATACAATTACTGAAGCTAGACAAACATGGTTTAATGGGACAGAGACAACATCAATTCAGCCAAGGGAAGTCTTGCCTCACCTCACCAATTTGCTTAATTTCTTTGAATGCATGAACAAACATGTGGATAAATGATGAGCCAGTTGATGTAAGGTATTTAGATTTTCAGAAAACAAAAGTCCCTCATGAGAGACTCCTTTGAAAATTAAAGAGTCAGGGGATAGGAGGCAATGTTCTGTTGTGGATTAGGAAATGATTAATGGATAGAAAACAAAGGGTAAGTTTTTAAATTGCCATTTCTCTCAGTGGAGGATAGTGGAGGGCCCCAGGAATTTGTGCTATTTAACACTTATAAACAATCTAGAAATGTAAACAATGAGTGAGGTGCTCAAATTTGCAGATGACACAAAGCTATTCAAAAGTTTTTTAAAAAATGCATGCAGACTGAAAAATTGCAGAAGACCTTAAGAAACTGGAAGACTGGGTATCCAAAGGCAGATGAAATTTAATGTGGACAAATGCAGTGATGCACATTGGGATGTTAGGTGCTGACTCTTAAGGTGGAACCTTAAGGAAGAAAAGGTCTAGGTGTCATCATGGAAAAACGCTGAAGTCTTCCATTATGTGGTGACACCCAAGCAAGTAAACAGAATGCTAGGAATCATTAGGAAAGGGATAGAAAATAAGACAGAGTACTACAATGCCTGTGTATCACCCATAGTGCAAACTCAGCTCGAGTATTGTCTTCAATTCTGGTTTGAAACTGCTGCTTCCCCCCCCCCCCCCCCCCCCCCCCCCCAATCAACAGCCACAGCAGACTGGGCTGAAAATGTCAAACATTGTTCAAAGTGACTCCAAGATCTTTTTCTTGGGTGGTTGACTCCTAATTCAGAACCCAGTATTGCGTACTAGTAGCTGGGATTATTTTTACTTATGTGCATCCCTTTGCACTTCTTCACACTACATTTCACCTACCAGAGTGGGCATTCCTGCTTTATCTAGCTTGGGTTTTACCATTAGCACACACTAACTGGATAATGCTGGGTTAACAGGAGCACCCCCAAATTCTATATGTGCACATGGCCAAATTGTGCACACAACTTAATTGAGCAAGGCAATTGGCACTGATAATTGGCAATTAACCAATTAGCACTCATTGGCAATTATTAGGATTTCTGCGTATATCCAGTTCTATAACAGAATGCACCTAAATCCTCTTGTGCATAACACTTTGGGGGCGCTCCCAGATTTTATGTGCGTTGGCACAGAATCATGCCTAAGTGCACCTAACTTAGGCGCCAGTATTTAAGCCTGCTTATAGCCACCCTAATTGCAGCCACGTACAGTTAGGCACAGCTTAGTGCCAAGTATGATTCTATTAAAAACACATACTCTTTATAGAATCGCACTAAGCGCGTTTCATTTTCTGCACAACTTATAGAATTTACCCCTTAGTGCCTTATTTAGGAGGCGCTAAGTACTCCCATGCTATTTTTTTTCTGGTGTCTTGTGCTAATGGGAACATTAGCATACAACCTAAAAAAACAAAAAACAATTAATATTGCAGTAAATCTGAGTATAGCATGTGGGAAAGTACCATGTTAGAACACACTAAGCCTAGAGTCCCAAAGTTTCTTAATATCACAAGATCCTTCTGCAAGTTCTCACAGCACTCTGCTATTTTAACAACTTTGAATAAATTTCATCTCATCCACAAATCTGATTACCTCACTCATCATTCTTCTCTCCAAATCATTTATGAAAGACCTCAGGTCCCAATACAGATGCCTGGGGCACTCCACTACTGGCCCTTTTCAGATGTGCATTAAAAACAAAAAAAACACCTTTACAAATTCTTACCATTCCATGATATGAGTTTCCTAAGGAAGTTTCATGAGGAACTTGGGCAAATGCATTCTGAAAATCCAAATACACTATATAAACCATCTCACCATTATCTACTTTTTATTTTTTTTTAATGTGTAAATAAGCATCTAATAAATTAGTAAGGCAAGATACGTCTTTCCTGTGCCCACATTGACTCATTGCCATTATGCTATATGGTTAGTAATTGTTTTTGTAGTATAGTGTCTACAAATTCAACTTCATTTCACAACCAATGACACATTTTATAATGTTAATGAAAACATGAGCACATTTAAACTGCTTTGAGTCATTTGAAAAACCAAATATAGACGTTTATAACCAAAAATGCTCTTTTCACCTGGGCAAGTTACAGTGCAGCTGCGAGGCTGGAAAGTCCTATATAATAATTCTCACCTCCAACGTTCTGAAGCTGCCTGGGACCGTGGATCCGTTGGAGGTGGTGAGCTTCCATCTGTAGATCAGTGACATCACAATGACACTGCTGAGAGAATCCAATAGCAAACAGCGACCCAGGCAGGGGGAGGAGTAGGGAAACACGTGAAGCGTGTTTCCCTACTTCTCTCCCTGCCTAGGAATCAGCTGCCAGTGCCCCCCCCCCCTTGGCACATCACCCAAGCCCCTCCCCTGCCAAACCGCGAGCCAGGCAGGGGGAGGAGCCCTACTCCTCCCCCTGCCGAGAAATCAGCTGTCAGTGCCCCCCCAGCACATCACCCAAGTCCCTACCCCCCCTCGGCGCATCACCCAAGCCCCCCCCTCTTTCTCCCCCTCCAGCCACCCATGTCCAGTGACCCTCCCCCCTCCCCCCTTGGCGCATCACCCAAGACCCTACCCCCCCTGGGCACATCAATCCCCTCACCACCCGCAACCCCCAATAGTAACGCTGTCCGGCTGCTGCTGTTTCTCCTGTTGAGCAGCAGCGGCCGGTACGCAGCAGCGGCGGCTGGTACAAAAAGAAAAAAATCCAAAAAAAAACCAACCTGAAAAATGCGGCTCAGCAGACAACCATCTGGCATTGCCTGTCGTCTCTGCAGCCGCTCCTCCTCTACCGTGCATGTCACTGCCCCTGGAGGAAGACCCCGGAGGAATGCAACGACGTCAAAGGGGAAAGGATGACCGGCTGCAGAGACGACAGCCAATGCCAGGTGGCTGTCTACGGAGCCGCGTTTTTCAGGTTGTAATTTTTTCATTTTTTTCTTTTTGAACCGGCCGCTGCTGCTCAACAGGAGAAGCAGCAGCGGCCGGACACCGTTACTATTGGGGGTTGCTGGACATGGGTGGCTGGAGGGGGAGAAAGAGAGGGGGAGGGGCTTGGAATGATTTATATAATACTTTACTAACAACTGTATGATTACCAAAAACACACTTTTAAAAAACCCCATTGCTAGCGCCCGTTTCCATCAAAACAGAAACGGGCCTTTTTTACTAGCTTGTTTAAAAAAAGACAAGTGGATGGAAAATGGCTAAAAGGAAGCTCTTACACTGTGCTTAGGAACTGTTAAGATTTTGCAAATAAGAAAAATCACTGCTCATTTTTAATGACTGTTCAAAGGGAAATAGATAAAATGGAAATTAAACTTAGTAAACAGATGTTTGAAAATCTACAGCCATGTCATGTGCCTTTCATTAGAGGAAAGTACAAATGATATTTCCCCCTCTTGCTGTAATTGTTTCTGGAAATGTGCAGAAAGAATTGAGTGCTACACATGACAGAATACCGGCCACCAGTATATCATTTGTGCTAGCAAAGGTTTTTCCACACAACAACAATTTGCAGTGTCTTCTGTTCAGACTGATGATGTAGCTACTATTGAAGGTAAAAAAAAAAAAAAACGACAACAGTTTTGGAAATTCACTTGTTCATCAAGATCTCATTTCACGATTTAAAACTGAAGTCATGATAATGCTTGTGCAAACTGTCTGTGTATTTTCTGTTCATCCTTAACATATAAGAGATTTTATGAACACACGATATGGAGAACAAACATTGAAAAGTAATGGATGTTTGAACTGAGCTAATGTGCTCAAACAATTGTGTTGCTAGTCTTGAAAAGTCAGTCTCACAGGGGAAGAGAAGAGGTCAATAGTACGTAAATCTTATTGATTAAAACTAAAATACTTGTGTTTATGATAGACGCAACTGAAATAACATTTCAAAGATCCAAAAAGCCATAGTTCAGTTGGATGAAGACTGGATTTCCCAGCAGGACTTTTCATTAATTGATGTAGTTCAGGGTGGGGAAGTAACAGTAAATTACGTTCCCATTTAATTTTTTCTATACCACCTTTTTCACCAAAAATGAGGTTTACAGCAAAAACAAAATCACAATTAAAATAGCATTTTTTAAAAAGTTTGTTAACTATTCTTACTAGGGAATAAAAATAGACCATACAGTGATACCTCGGTTTTCGTTGATAATCCGTCCGAAAACAATCAACGAAAACCGAAACAGACGAAAACCAAGGCAATTATTTCCATATGAATCAATGTAAATCCAATGAGCAGGAGAACGTGTGGGTTGCCCTTTGTTTTTGCAAAATTAGCAGCGAAAACCGAGGTAACCAACAAAATCCGAGACAAATTTGTCACTGAAAAAATCAACGAAAAACGAAACAGACTATAACCTGTCAGCCGCTCCTCCCGGCCGCGTAATTGTCTCTCTCACTTATCCGTGCTGTCCGCTTCCGACTCCACACTCGTCCATGCAGTTCGCTCTCACTGCCACACAGTTCCGCTAGCAAGGCGGTGCAACACAGTTCAGCTTGCCAGTCTAAAGTCAGACTTTAAACACAGTTCTGCTAGCCAGGCTTCAAACACAGTTCGGCTAGCCCGGCCTTCCAACAAAGTTCAGCTAGTCAGGCTTTCTTCCCCAGCCCAGCTTAGCCAGGCTTTTAAAGATCCACCACCCTCACTTGTCAACCACCCGCTGGATCTCTCCTGACTGACTATTATTCTTCTCTGATACTTTTGGCCTCCTCTAGAAGTCACTCTTCTTCCCCAGCCACTTCCTCTCCCACCTCCATTTCCTCCTCCACACCTTCTCCTCCTACCTGCTCCAACTCCTCCCATTCCATCCCCTCGTTCTCCACACCCTCCCTCAGGTGTTCCACCCTCTCCTCAGATGATTCCATCTCCCAATCAGCCCCCTCTCCTTTCCTCTCCTGTGGCTCAGGTACTCGTTTGTCCTTCTCTCTCCTATTCTTCCAGGCAGTCTGAAATCTGTGTTCTCTACGCTCCTGCCTCCTCCCCTCCCACAATGCATTCTGGGATCTGTAGTTTTTCCACTCTGGCTTTTCTCTCTTCCCCCCTGCATTCTGGGCTCTGTGGCTTCTCCGATTCTCACAAACCGAAGTCAACGAAAACTGAGGTTTCACTGTATTACAAATTAAAACTGGTCATCTCAATAGTAAGTACAATTTTGCCACAAAATTAAACTTACTGGGCGCAATTCTATAAGTGGGCCTCATTTAAGCACCCTGAGGCTGCAAGGTATAGGGATATGCCTACTCTACAACAGAACCAAGGCACCTAGTTCTGTTGCCATATTATGCTAGTATTCTCCATCAGCATCCCTACAATTCGGGCATCCACTGTTTTTTTTTTTTTGTTTTTCAGCAAGGTCTTTATTGAAACATTACACAAATACAACCAGAAAAATATACCTTTCGTATACACACAAGAGCCTTACACTTGCATTATTCATAATACCTCCAATTTGTAAAGTTTTTTCCCCTCCTTGTAACCACACCCTCCTCCCCCCAAAAAAAGACACTTTCATAGGTCCCTTCCAAAAGCTCAGAGGGAGAACTTCACAAACGTATATACAGTCCAGGCCTCACTCACCCACATAGAATAAATTACGTACCGACCCCCAATCTTTTCCCATGTTTTAAAGGAGTTACGTCTGATAGCTGTCAATTTTTCAAATTTGTACAATGTATACAATCTTGACTTCCACCTGGACAGAGGTGGAGTTCCTCGTGATTTCCAAGCTGAAGCCAGGATGATCTTAGCCACATTTATCAGATGACGAACCAGGATGGTCTGATGTTTCTTAAGCCCAAGGATATCTCTATTCAAAAGAAAGATTCCAGGATCCCACAGAACCTTCAGGCCTGTAATCCACAGTATCTGAAAGCGAATAGCCTTCCAAAAGGTCATCGCCTTGGGACACGACCACCAAATATGGCCCATGTTCCCCTGGCTCTCACATCCCCTCCAGCACCAAGCAGAAGTCTGAGGAGACCACCGCTGAAGACGATCAGGAGTAAGATACCACCTATAAATAATTTTAACATTGTTTTCCTTAACATTGGAAGCAATTGCTACCTTCCCACTGATTTTTCAATGTCATCCCATTCCTCAGGAGTATATGTAACTCCCAAGTCTTTCTCCCATCGAGCTCTGTCTCTCCTCTCAGGTACCCTAAGATCCCGTAAGTAGCAATAAAGCGTACTAACCAAGAATTTTGTAGACCTAAAGTCTTCACATGTATCCTTCAAAAAGGTATAATCCCCCATAAGCCTAGCTTTGAAACGAGTGGATGATAATAGGTGAACCATTGAACATAGGCATAAACTCCCTTGCCAATACTGGAAAAGAGATCAATGCATCCTCACTATAGAGTTGCCCCCACCTATTTAATCCCTTCCGCTCCAAAATTCTATATGTTGAAAGAACCATTCCGGAAGGAAATTCAGAATTATTGCATATGGGCAAATAGCAGGAAAACAAAGAGGCTCATTTTCAAAGCACTTAGCCTCCCAAAGTTCCATAGAAACCTATGGAACTTAGCCTCCCAAAGTGCTTTGAAAATATGCCTCTAAGTCTCTTACTGGACTCAAGGAGTCCCAAACCTGAAAAGTATGCAAAATGATAGGTGAAACCCCAGTTTGCAAAAATCTATGTCTACGGGGGAGCCGCATTAAATATTTCAATAGCACAGGGCCTACTTGCTTTTGTTCAATTTGTACCCATACTTTTTCAGGATTGTTTTGAAACCAATCACCGAGCGTCCTTGAGCTGCTCGGTAATAATTCCACAAGTCCGGAACCCCCAACCCCCCACAAGCAGCATCCCTAAAAAGAACTCTACAAGACAACCTCGGCTTCTTTCCCCCCCCAAATAAATTTGATCACTACCCCTTGAAATTCAGCAATAACCTTACGAGTCACCTTAACTGGCAGCACTTGGAACAAATACAGCAATCTAGGTATCACATTCATTTTGATAGTGAAGATACGATCAAACCATTACAAATTTTGATGTTTCCATTGCTCTAAATCCTTTTTTATAGTCAATAGTAATTTAGGATAGTTATTTATTTATTTGGATTTTGCTCACACCTATTTCAGTAGTAGCTCAAGGTGAGTTACATTCAGATACACTGGATATTTCTCTGTCCCAGGAGGGCTCACAATCTAAGTTTCTACCTGAGGCAATGGAGGGTTAAGTGACTTGCCCAAGATCACAAGGAGCAGCAGTTGGATTTGAACCAACCACCTCTGGATCTCAAGACTGGTGCTCTAACCACTAGGCCACTCCTCCACTCAGTTAGCTACATATAATTGCAAGTAGTCAGATGTCACCTACATCCCCAAATATCATATACTTTCCTTCGCCCACAGAAATGGGAACAAATGCTGCAGCTGCCCCAATATAGAAGGGGGTATAGTTAAATTAAGGGCCTCCGTTTTACTCATATTCACTTTAAACCCCAAGACTTAGGAATATGCCTGTACTACTGACAGCAAGTTAGGCAAGGTAATAGGGTTCGTAAGTGACAACAGTATATCATCCACAAACTAATTTTGTGCTCCATGTCTCCCACCATCACTCCTCTAACATCAGGATTACTCCTCACTGCCAATGCCAAAGGTTCCATCACCTGGATAGTAATGGAGACAAGGGGCACCACTGTCTTGTGCCTCTGGTGAGAGGAAACCTAGCCGAGTATCCCCCATTAATACGAACACAAGCCACCGGGTTGGGATACAGCGCTAAAATCCAATTCATAAATAGGGGGCCTATACCGATAGTGACCAGAACTCTGTTTAAGAAGCCCCAATGAACCCTATTGAAAGCTTTTTCAGCATCTATTCCCAGCAGAAAGACTAGCCTATTCAACTTTGAGGATATATAATTTAAATTTACAACTTTAGGAATATTATCTGCTGCTTGCCTCTTAGATATAAACCCTACCTGATCAGGGTGTATCAAGGTAGGTAGCACCGCCCCCAATCATACTGCCAAGACTTTCGCCAAAAGCTTAACATCCACATTCAATACTGAGATGGGGGTGATAGGTTTGGCAATCTGTACTATCCTTCCCTTCTTTTAAAAGAACTGTGATGCAAGCCTCTAATATTGATGAAGGAAACTGACCCCCCCCACCTCTTGTACTATTAAAAACCTCTGCTAATGGTGGAGAAAGCTGCATTGCAAAAGTTTTATAAAATTCCAGCGGGAAGCCATCTAACCCAGGTGATTTCCCCATGGTCATTAACCGAATAGCTTTCATCACTTCTTCTGGAGATATCAAAGCTTCCAGATGCTCCCTCTGGAGCTCTGAAAGACATGGCAATGCTGACAACCCTAAATAGGAGTCTAAAGCCGATTCCTGTATAGCCTCATCACGAGTATATAAACCTTTCAAAAAATCCTTGAAACGAGCCCTAATAAGAGAACATATGGCCCTCGTTATCCTTAATCTTCCCTATTGTCCTGTCCGCCCTAGCCTTCCTCAATTTGCACGCCAAGATGGAGCTAGCTTTACCCGAATATTAATAACAGCACTGTTTCACCCTATCCAAAGCATATTGAACATCCTCCTGATACAGGCCAAATTTGTCATGGGTTCCATCTCTCATTTTTGACCCGTGCTTCTAGGGAGATCCCTCCCGTTCAGTCTGGTGCAGTAACCTTAATGTTGAATCAGCCTGCTATCCCACTAGTTGGCAATAAAAAGCACATGCTAAAGGAGGAAGGATTCAAGTACCAAGGGACAAGTATGAGTCCCAAAACCCAGTTGCTAGTTTGTTTTAGTGAGGAGATTTGGGGAACCTTCCCACCCCTGTTTAGTCCAGAGAAAGGAGAGAGGATCCATTCAGAGTAGCTACTGCAACATCCAGGCACCCTGTTCATTCCTACTGCTTTTGTAATTTATGATATCATCATTGCAGAGCCACTATGTATTTTCTAGATAGCAAGGAGCCTGTGTTGCCAACTAATTAAATTCCGATAGCAGTTAACATCTCCTTAACTATAGCAGCAATTGTAAACAACTGTGTAAACCAAGCCCTCACCTGTTCGGTGAGTAGGCTTAAGGAAAAGAGGAGATTAAAAAGAATTTTGTATGTTATATAGAACTGGAAGAGGGGACAAAAGCTATTATATATAGCTTGCCATCTGTTTTGAGATATTTGAAGCTATACCCTTATCAACTGAAGGACAGTAAAGGTTCTTTTAGCCAAAAAACTAGTGTGGTCTCCATCATTGTGTGAAATCTGATGCAGAGCTTGCTCAGCCTCCCAGGGAAATCCTAGTCCTGTCCTGGTCCCAACCAATAAATAGTGTGCGTCCCTCTTGTCCAACTATTCCAGGCAGCCTCCTAGACCACCTTAAGCAAGAAGGTTACACATATACCTCCTAATTCTAACACAAGATGCCTAAAGTTAGATGTCATTATAGCATACTAGCACTTATGCACACATAGGGCTAGATTGTATATCACACCTAAAAAATACACCAAAAAAAAAAAAATATATATATATATATACACATACATACACCTAGGCATATTCTACAAACTGCACCCAAATTTAGGTATGATTTATACAATATGCCTAAATCTAGGCGTAGTTTACAGAATATACCCAACACCTGTTTCCTGCGACTATATTTAGTCACCGCCATTTACACCAATGAAAACCTGGTGCAAATACAGACACCTACATTACACACAGAATGGGCATATTCTACAATAGTGCATGTAAATACTAGGAATGCCCACAATCCGCCCGTGGCCATGCCGCCTTTTCAGATTCGCATCTTACATTTTATGCACATCACTTTATAGAATACGCTTAGCCAATTGTGCGCATATATTCTAATTAATGCCAATTAGCAAATAAACTATAGCACTTACTATACTGCCCAAGCTAACTTGCAGATCTGTCAGTATCAATAATTGCTTGTTAAGTTCAGCTATTGATGCCAATTGGCTTGTTAAGCTAATTAAGTTGCACTACAAATCCAGAAAATGACCAGATTTCTACATGTAACTCAGTCATACTATATAGAATCCAGGGGATAATGCACATAAGTGCTAAAGCATTGTTCTATAATTTAATGTAAAGTTATGTGCTACAAGTGCTGCATTTAGGTACGAAGATAGACCTGGCATAACTTTGCACCTACATTTAGGCACATCAATGCTAACTTACTCTAGCATTCTATAATGGTATCTTGGCACAAGATGGCGACATAGAACTGGTAATCAGCATGTGGCATCGGCACACTAAATTGTGGTGCCCTGCTATAGAATTGCTAACATTCTGTTTAACCTGTAGTATCACATAAGTGAGAGCAACAAACACCCTCCACTGCACTGAGAAGTAACACAAATCTAACAAATAGACACTCAGTCTGCACTAACCCTACCTATAAGACAGTGGTACGCTGGAGCAGGCTCTCAAGGGCTCGCGAGAGCCATTTGTTAAGCTTTTAAGAATTTTGGGAGCCGGTTGTTAAAGTAGCCCCCCCAAATGGCTACTTTAACTGGCTCCCAAAATGTGGGCTTGGGCCCCCTCCTGAATTCTCTTTTTCTTTGCTGGCAGGGATGCTGAGCCCCACCAGCCAGGAAA
Source organism: Microcaecilia unicolor (assembly GCF_901765095.1). Lineage (NCBI taxonomy): Eukaryota > Metazoa > Chordata > Amphibia > Gymnophiona > Siphonopidae > Microcaecilia > Microcaecilia unicolor. Next base: position 286,633,919 of record NC_044034.1, read on the forward strand.
ATAATCCTTGTTTCCAGCTCTGAGCAGCAGACTGGGACTTCTGCATGCACAAAAAGTTCCAGCATGCTGCTCAGAGCCAAAAGCAAGTAGCGGGGAGTGGTGGCAGTCCATTTATTGGCTGGTGGGGCTTGGCATCCCTTCCAGCAAAGGTATGCTTAGCAAGGAGGAAGAGAGAGAGGGATGCGTTGCCCCCAGTCCACCCTTGCACCCCCCCCCCCCCCCCCCCCCCCGCAAATTGCAGGGCTGGCTACTAGAGCCCGTTGTTAAAAATTTACCAGCACACCCCTGCTATGAGATATTCTGGAACACAGAATCTACATTTATTTAGATTTGACACCTTTTCAGAATTCTTCTCTGCAGTTACAAAAGAAAACGTCATCTAGTTAAAAATAAGAGCCCACAGATAAGCAACAAAATACCTAGATAAAAAAATTAAATTGACAAGAGAAGAGAAAGATATTTCCTCCTTTATGGAATAAAATACAAGATATCCACATCTTATTCTCTAAATATTAAAAATCTCAATTTTTTGTACCTTTGGTGTCTGACCAATTTGTTCTTCCATTAGGGTTGGTCCTGGTCTCTCTTACTACTACTTCTTTTTGGTTCTCCCAAGTCCTTTTCCAGAATTTCTATTTTCTCCTTCACTGTCTTCTTTCCCTTCATCCCTTACATCTAACTCCAGACTGATCCTTCTGTTTCATTTTTTTCTCATCTGCTTCCCCCCCAATCTACTTGTAGCAAGTATTCATTCCTCCTTCTCTCCCTCCACCTACAATCCTCAGTCTCCCCTCATTCACCTGCATACTCACTTTTTTACTCTTACCTCTCTAGTTCTCCCAATGCTATCTGTCTCCTTCCTTTCTCCCACATCCTCTTCATAGCCCTCCTTTTTCCTTCTTTCCCCATCATCCTTGGCCCCTGCCTCTTCTCCCATATTTCCTTCTCCAGCATATGTCCACCTACCTCCTTCTCTAATATTTGTTTACTGTATCTTTCTTCCACCTTACTGCTGTACCTCACCCTCTTATCCCTCCACTTTCCCCTGCATATCCCCTTGCTTCTACCTCTCCCCCACATAGTATCTGCCCTTCCTTCTCCCAGCCCCTGCATCAGCCCTACCCTCCCCCCCATTTCCCATCCCAGCCCCTTCTCTCAAGCCTAGCATTATATCTCTTCTCCCACCCCATCCACAGTCTGATTTGAGCTCCCCTTCTCCCAACCCTAGCATCATCTCCTTTCTGGCATCTGCCTCTAGGATCAGATCATTGCTATCCTCAGCCTTGTATCAGCCCTCAGCCACCTTCTCCTTTCTCCTAAAATCAGGGCCATTTCCAAGCCCCTCTCCTGTATCAACCCCCAGCTCCAGCCTCAGCCCCCCTGACCCCCACATCAGCCCCCAGCTGCAGCTCCCTTCTTTAGCCCACAGCCACTTTCTTTCACCTGTCCCATTTCTCTGCCCCTGCTAGCAGAGCAACTGGAATTTCTTTTGCTTCCACTACTCTGCCTCGCCTCAAACAGCTCTGGCTGCTGGCACCACATGCTCCTCTGGGAGGGGTAGGGGGTGCTGGGGCCCCAGCAAGTGTTTTGTGGGTCTCAAACCTGTAAACCTGCTAAAAACCACTTCCGATAATTTGCAAATACTACATTTTATATCAGTTTCATGATTGTTTAGAAAATTTACCCTTATTGGCAATGCCAAGGAAGCCAGTAAATGGAATAGGATAGTAAATCGGTTCCCAAAAACACAACACTTTAAAACAACACTTTTCAAAGTGAACCATGAGGAAGGTAGCAAGTCAGAACCAGAGGAGGAAATAGAAATAGAGTGGGAAATAATTCCTGGAGCAGAAGCAGAAAATAAGGCATGGGGGAGAAAGACCAAGGACATTGCAGCAATGCAATATAGCAGACAGCTTAGCTAGGTGGGGAGAACAGTGGGAAACAGTGCAGCAAGTAACACACTAGAAAGAAAGAAAAAGAAAATCATTGTGATAGTGTGTGGAAGATGTAAAGTGTTTTACTAACAGACACATAATGGACAGTCCCTACTCCTTGAAGCTTACAGCCTAGTCAAAACGGACAGACAAGACATAAGGAAAACAAATTAAGAGGATAGTGTGGGCCAATGGAGGGTTTTGATAAACATCTAATATAATGTTGGGAATGTAAAATATTTAAGGTATTCTCTGATTATGGAGTATCTATTATTATTTAGAATACATATTGTTCTGCCCCCCCCCCCCCCCCATTTTGCATGGAGGTGGATGATAGGATAAGACTACAAATATCTATAATCCTGTAGTTTCCACATGTCCAGTTCCCTATGTCTTATGGGACTCTTTTCTTTCTATTGGCTTGCTGGGCAAGATGCCCCCCCCCCAATCCCATCTGGGTCTAGAGAGTTTGTCTCTAGCATATCTCCTCTGTGAATTAAACTGCCTATGCCGTATTCATTTGTATGCTCTTTTCAAGCTACTGCAACTATCAAGATTTCACATAAACAGCATTACCTCTCAACAGTGTTGTTCAAAGTACTAGGTGAAAGTACTTAAGAAAAAGTAAAAAAGTATTGCCTGATAATTGAGTAAATAGTAAAAGTAAAAAGTACCGCAACTTCAATGAATACAACTTTATTGCTCTACAATTCAATCCACTTTGCTTTTAGTAAAAACTAAATTTTTGAAAATGACCGTCACTTACATAAGTGTGCTTGTGAGTCATTAATCCAGCACAGCTAAAAAAAAAAAAAGTTCAACAACTACACTAGCAGAAAAAAAAGTTTTGATAAAAAAAGTTCCTTCAAATCAGGCCAGTTTGCAATATTACTGATATCTTCTGACTGGTTCTATAGGTTATTATCAAGGGAATCTCTGAAACACTTGACTTCCATATAGCAAAGAATACTTCATCATCATCATTATTATCATCTGCATTAGAAGTAGTGTCGTCCACTCAAAGAAAGAAAGTTGGAATCATTGTCTGTTTTTGATGGCAAACTCTGTTTGAATATCTTTAAAAATTGATGCAAGAATGTCAATTGTGTGGGGACAGTTCAGTCTTAAGGCAGGACAAGCAGACTTCCTCTCTAAAGACTCTTATCAATCCAGTGGACAGTTACCCCAATGTAAAATTTCCCATGGGATACTGAACAAAGAGGGACAAATCCAGAAAATCCTTCGAAATTTCAACCACCAATAAGGTTATCAATAGAAATCAAACAAAATAAAACATGGAAAAGAAAAGATGATACCTTTTTTATTGGACATAACTTAATACATTTCTTGATTAGCTTTCGAAGGTTGCCCTTCTTCCTCAGATCGGAAATAAGCAAATGAGGCTTTCAGACAGTATATATGAGAGAAACATCAAAGCATTACTTTGACTGTCTGACATGTTTGATATTCTGTTAGAATATCAATGAAATGCTTTGATGTCCCCATGCATACCCCCACCCTCCCACTCTGTCAGACAGTCAAAGTAATGCTTTGATGTTTCTCTCATATATACTATCTGCTACCTCATTTGCTTATTTCCGATCTGAGGAAGAAGGGCAACCTTCGAAAGCTAATCAAGAAATGTATTAAGTTATGTCCAATAAAAAAGGTATCATCTTATTTTCTTTTCCATGTTTTATTTTGTTTGATTTCTATTGATAACCTTTAAGAGTGGACTAACACGGCTACCACACCTCTCTACTAACCACCAATAATAAATCATCCGCATAAACAAAAATTGACTAACTCCATATTGCTGCATCACTGACAATAGCGGACTAAGAATCAAATTAAATAGAACCCTGTGGCATCCCACTAACCAATGATCTAGAATCAGAAAGTTCCTGTCCCTTCACCACCAAAAAAGTACACCTGTCCCAAAATCAATAAAACCACCTCAATACCTTTTCTCCAATCCCTATAGGTGCCAAACAGTTCAGTAAGAGGCCACGATTGACCAAGTCAAAAGCCGAAGCGAGGTCCAAGGAATCAACCAAAACCAAGCATCCTCTGTCAAGAATTCCTCAGACCTTACTAACAAACTCCACTAATATAGTTTCAGTACTATAACCATACTAAAAAGCTGACTGCCAAGGATGAAGTACAGCAATCTTCTCCACAAACTCCAACTGGCATTCCACCATCTTTTCCAACAGCTTTGCCAAAAAGCCTATGACCAATACAGGACGGCAACTTTTAGGCTTAAGGAGATCTAACATCTTACCACCAGTAACCCTTCAGGAGAACCCTCATACTCTGGAACTCACTCCCACAGGTCTACACTGCTTCAGGAAGCAGGTGAAAGCCTGACTTCTCTCAAGCCTATCCACTCACTGTGCCTGGACTTCCTCATATCTTATTCAATTATACTTATATTTGCCTTCAGTTTAGCCACCCATGTTTTGGATTTGTTGCATATGTAACCCAGTACCCTTTTATAGTCTGTGTGGAACTGGATTGTCAGGTTAAATATCCATTTCGCTTAATATTAGCTCTGATCTGTCTGCTACCAATACTGTTCCAAAGTTCAAGTACTGGAATAGTGTGCTTAATCTAATTTAATAGTTTAATTTAGCAAATAGCTTGAGGGCAACTTTCAAACAAGGCACATACTTGTGAAATTTTCCGAGACCATTCAAAGAGAAACTGATGTAAAGTCTGTATGTAAACAATGACTCAGTCTGCATAAAGGTTCTGCACTAGCTATTTGTGCAGGTACTTCTTATATACACTTATGAACATGTATAAAAATATACGCATATAGGTTAAGTACACTTCAACCCTCCTTCCCCAAATACAAATGCAATGTTATATGCATACTGGATATATGCATAAAATTTTATATGTCCAGTGATCCATACAAGCTCCAAGGAGTGGGTGAAATGACCTCAGAAGTGTCACATTGTGATGATATACTTTAATCACAGCGAATTACACACCAGAATCATCACGGGTCTCACATTTTTCGGCAAATCATGATTTTTGAAACTCGGATTTGAGATGCTTTTCTCTGAGGTGCTTGCAAATCAAAAGGGGGCATGTTGGTGTGGAATCTGAGCGTTCCCAAAACGTAGATGTTTTTCTGTCATAATGAAACAAAGCAAATGCATCCAGACCCCCACTGGTCACTGACCCCCCTCCAGCAGCGTACCAAGGGTGGGGTGATGGGGGCAGTCCACCCCAAGTGCCCGATGCAGGAAGGGTGCAAGGAGCATTCATGCAGCTGTTGGCTCCGCCGGTTCCCTGCTCCCTCTGCTGTTACTTCCTGTTCTGAAGTAGAGGGAGCAGGGAACCGGCGGAGCCAACAGCCGAGCAACTGCTCCAGCAGGCCAGCAGGTAAAATGAATGCACCCAGGGAAAGGGGGCTTGGATGCGATACACCCGGGAGGGAACGATTACGCTGCACCTGGGGGGGGTGCACAGCGGCGATCCACCCCAGTTGGCAGCCGACCAAGGAACACCACTGACCCCCATCCTACCCCCCACCCCAAAGTTGTGAAAGAAACAATACATACCAGCCTCTATGACAGCTTCATGTTATGTCAGTCCTATTACAGCAGAAAGCAGGTCCCTGGAATAGCCAAGTGGTTGGTGCAGTGGACTGCAAAGAAGGGGACCCAGGCCCATATCCCACTCTGTTAGACGTGGGGGGAGAGGGGTTGTGGAACATGTGAGCTTTCCAAAACCCACTGTATCTACCTATAGGTGACACCTGCAGCCATAAGGATTATTGTAGTGGTGTACAGTAGCTTTTGGAGAGCTCCCCATACAATATATGGGGGTAACAGCAAGATGTATACCTGGGACCTTTTATGTGAAGTCCATTGCAGTGCCCCCTAGGGTGCCCCACTGATTGATGGGATGTCAGTCTACTAGGAATACTGACCACCACCCCCACACACACACGCCTCAATGGCTTGTTTTTGTGCATATTTTTTCCCTTGGATTTTTTTTTTTTAAATGGTCCTACAAGATCCCTAAAACATCTAGCAAATGGCCATTTTCAAACCAAGTCCCAACTTTTTGTTTCAAAAATGGCCATGCTTGCTACTGGAGTTTTGTACATTTTTCCCCCAAAACAACCAAAATCAGATTTAGACGTCATATCAAAAATGCCCCTCTAATATTCTGGCAAATTTCAGATGGATAACGATAGCCAGTTCCAAATAGTGTAAGTCATTTATTTATTGCATTTGTATCCCACATTTTCCCACCTTTTTGCGGGCTCAGTGTGGCTTACAATATATTATGAATAATGGAAATACAATTTGTTACAACTTGGTTATGGATTACATTGTGAAGAGTTATGCGAGACAATCAAAGTATCGTTAAGGAATATAACAATGGAACAAAACCGTGAAACATTGGAAAGAGACAACGGGAAGCTAAAAGGGCAATATTAAGACACGAAGGCATATGGTATACATATTTCTGTGAATAAAGGTATGGGTGAGGTGAGATTACTGGGGATGAGAGTTCAGAAGTGGATGTATTGATGCATTAATGAACAGTGAGTGTGTTTTGGTGGTGTTATGTGTTTTGGTTCTTTCCATAAATTTGTTCAAAAAGATGGGTCTTCAGTAATTTGCGGAAGGTGGCTTGCTTGTAGATCGTTCTCAGGTTGCGCAGCAGTGTATTCCAGAACTGCGTGCTCATGTAAGAAAAGGCTGACGCGTGTAACATCTTGTATTTCAAGCCCTTGCAATTAGGGAAGTGGAGGTTGAGGAAAGTTCAGGATGATCTTTTAGCGTTTCTGGGTGGTAAGTCTATTAACTCAGACATGTATGCTGGGGCTTCACCGTGAATGATTTTGTGGACTAATGTGCATACTTTAAAAGTAATGCGTTCCTTGAGTGGAAGCCAGTGTAGCTTCTCTCGTAAGGGTTTTGCACTTTCATATTTTGGTTTTCCGAAGATGAGTCTGGCTGCTGTATTCTGGGTTGTTTGAAGTTTCCTCAGTATTTGCTCTTTGCAACCTGCGTATAGTGAGTTGCAGTAATCCAGATGGCTGAGTACGAGGGATTGCACTAGGCTGCGAAAGACGGATCTTGGGAAGAATGGTCTTATTCTTTTCAGTTTCCACATGCAGAAGAACATCTTTTTGGTTGTGTTGTTTGCATGAGTTTCGAGTGTTAGGTGGCGGTCGATAGTGACTCCAAGGATTTTTAGCGTTTCTGAGATTGGAAGGTTTAGTTTTGGTGTGTTTATAGCGGTAAATTCATTCGTGTTGTATTGGGAGGTGAGTATCAGGCATTGAGTTTTTTCTGCATTTAGTTTCAAACGAAATGCATCTGCCCAGGTGTTTATGATGTGTAGACTTTGATTGATTTCGTTGAAGATTTCTTTGATGTCTTGTTTGAAAGGGATGTATATTGTTACATCATCAGCGTATATATATGGGTTGAGGTTATGGTTTGATAGGAGTTTTGCCAAAGGGAATCATCATTAGGTTGAAAATGGTTGGTGAGAGGGGTGATCCTTGTGGCACTCCACATTCAGGTGTCCATGCATTAGTCGTAGTTGAATTTGATGTATCTTGATACGAACGCTGGGTTAGGAACCCCTTGAACCAGTTCAGGACATTTCCTCCAATGCCAAAATATTCAAGTATGTGTAATAGGATTCCGTGGTCAACCATGTCGAAGGCACTTGACATGTCAAATTGTAGGAGGAGTATATTGTTGCCAGTTGCAATCATTTGTTTAAATTTAGTCATAAGGGTGACTAATACTGTTTCTGTGCTATGATTTGACCGGAATCCTGATTGGGCATCATGCAGTATTGAGTATTTGTTTAGATAGTTTGTGAGTTGTTTAGTTACCATTCCTTCGGTTATTTTGGTTATTAGTGGTATGGATCCTACTGGCCTGTAATTGGTTATTTCGCTTGTGCTTTTCTTTGTATCTTTGGGAATTGGGGTGAGTAAGATTTTTCCTTTTTCTTTTGGGAAAAGTCCGTTTTGTAGCATGAAGTTTACGTGGTTCGTTAGGTCTATTATGAATTGTTGAGGAGCAGTTTCATGAGGTTGTTTGGGCATATGTCTAGTTTGCAGTGGGATTTGGCAAATCTTTTAAGTGTTTCAGAGATGAGGTCTGCTGATAGTAGTTCGAATTCTGTCCAGGTTCTGTCTACTGGGTATGTTCCTTCTTCTGGATCTAGACAATCTAGAAGTGTGGCGTATTCAATAGGGCTGGCGGGTATTTTGAGTCGTAATTGTATAATTTTCTCCTTGAAGTATTTCGCAAGGTTGTCAACATCTGGTATGTCTTTGCCATTGTTTGTAACTGGTGTGGTGTCTAACAGTTTGTTCACTAGGTTGAAGAGTTTATGTGTGTCTTTGTAGTTTGGTCCTATTATTGTTTTGTAATGTAATCTTTTAGTCTGTTTTATGGTATATTTGTATTTTCTCCGAAGTAATTTCCAGGCATTTAGTGTTTGTTCATCTCTCTTTTTGTTCCATGCGTGTTCTAGTTTCCTGACTTGTGTTTTAAGTTCTTTCAGCTCTTCGGTGAACCATGGATTTGATTTTTTCCTGTGTGATGTTCTGGTTTGGATTGGGGCGATTTTGTGTAGTGTTGTTGTACATAAATCGTCCCATTCTTGGAGGAATTGGATGGTGTCAGCATTTGTTGACCATTCGTTCTGGTAGATCTGTTGCCAGAATGTTGTGGGGTCTATTTTTCCTCTCGTTGTGTATGTTGTTCGCTCATGTTTATTGATTGCGTTTATGTGTGTTTTTCGGCAGCAGAGAGAGACATTTGCTTTATGGTGGTCTGACCATAATGTAGGTGTCCATTTTGTGTCAGTGAGTATGATAGTTGAGTCCGGTTCGAATTTGTTTGTTATGATATCTAGTGTGTGTCCTTTTTTGTGTGTTGGTTGCATGTTGGGTGCTTGCAGATCCCAGAGTTTTAAGAATTCTTTGCATTCTCGTGTGCCTGGTGAGGTATCGTCTTCTAGGTGTAGGTTGATGTCTCCTATTATAAGGATGTTTGAGGCAGATACACAGGAGTTCGAGATGAAGTCCATGAGTTGTGTTTGGGAGTCTTACCATTTTCCTGGTGGCCTGTAGAATAGGATTGTGTTAAGGTGTCCTATTAGGTTTGGATGATTAATTCTTGTTGATGAGTGGAGGAGTGGCCTAGTGGTTAGGGTGGTGGACTTTGGTCCTGGGGAACTGAGGAACTGAGTTCGATTCCCGGCACAGGCAGCTCCTTGTGACTCTGGGCAAGTCGCTTAACCCTCCATTGCCTGCCACATAGAGCCTGCCATGAGTGGGCAAGCGTGGGGTACAAATGTAACAAAAAATAAAAATAAAATTTCAAGTTGTGGTGAGGTAGATTCACCCGTGATTGTGATGGTGAATTCGGGTTTGTAAATTATGGCTATTCCACCTCCTCTTTTTCCATTTCTTGTCCAGTGGGTGATTTTGTATTCTGGTGGGCATGTTTCTAAGATGGCGGGGTCTGTGGGGCTATGGAACCAGGTTTCTATGATAAATAGAAGGTCTAAATTATCTGTGGTGATCCAGACTAGTATGTCTACTGAGTTGCTTACTGCTGATCTTGCATTGATGTATCCTAGTTGGATTGAGCGGTATGGTTCCGTGGGGGGGGTTCGATGTGTTTATTTTTATTAGTTGCCTGTTTCTTCGGTGGTTGAATTTGTTGTTGTTTTCCTCTTTTTGTTGGTGGTGTTCATATCCGGAGATTTTTCCTTTTGGTTGGTTTTTGTGTCTTTGGTTTGGTGAGTTGTTGATAGGTTGTATATAGGGTTGGTGTGTTGTGGGTGAGTTGTTATGGATGTTCTTTAGGGTGGGCATTACTACTACTACTTAGCATTTCTATAGTGCTGCCAGGGTTACGCAGCGCTGTACAAGTTTAAACATGGGGAAGGATGGTCCCTGCTCAAGAGAGCTTCCAATCTAAAGGTAACAAGCTATGTAGTCAGTGTAGAGTGGCTAGGCGCCAAAAGCAAGGGAGAAGAGATGGGCTTTGAGTAAGGACTTGAAAATGGGCAGGGAGGGTGCATGCCGTATGGGCTCGGGAAGTCTGTTCCAGGCATAAGGTGAAGCGAGGCAGAAGGGGCGGAGTCTGGAGTTAGCGGTGGTGGAGAAGGGTACAGATAGGAGTGATTTGTCCTGAGAGCGGAGGTTACGGGTGGGAACATACGGGGAGAGGAGGGTAGAGAGGTAATGGGGGGCTGTAGATTGAGTGCACTTGAAGGTCAGTAGGAGAAGCTTGAACTGTATACGGTAGCGGATCGGGAGCCAGTGAAGTGACTTGAGGAGAGGGGTGATATGAGAGTATCGGTTCACACGGTAGATAAGACGTGCGGCGGAATTTTGGACAGATTGGAGGGGGGATAGGTGGCTAAGTGGGAGACCAGCGAGGAGGAGGTTGCAATAGTCGAGACGAGAGGGAACGAGTGAGTGGACGAGGGTTCGGGTGGTCTGTTCAGAGAGGAGTGGGCGAATTTTGCTAATATTATAGAGGAAGAAGCGGCAGGTCTTAGCTGTCTGCTGGATATGGGCAGAGAAGGAGAGGGAGGAGTCGAAAATGACTCCGAGATTGCGGGCTGAAGAGACGGGGAGGATGAGGGCGTTGTCAACGGAGATGGAGAGTGGGGGAAGAGGAGAGGAGGGTTTGGGTGGAAAGACAAGAAGCTCAGTCTTTGCCATGTTCAGTTTCAGATGCCGGTTGGACATCCAGGCAGCGATGTCTGAAAGGCAGGCCGAGACTTTGGCCTGGGTTTCGACTGTGATGTCAGGAGTGGAGAGGTAAAGCTGGGTATCATTGGCATAGAGATGGTACTGGAAACCATGTGATGAGATCAGCGAGCCCAGGGAAGAGGTGTATATCGAGAAAAGAAGCGGTCCAAGGACAGATCCTTGAGGAACCCCAACAGAGAGCGGGATGGGGGTGGAAGAGGAGCCATTAGAAAATACTCTGAAGGTGCGTTGGGAAAGATACGAGGAGAACCAGGAGAGGACAGAGCCCTGGAACCCGAATGCGGACAGTGTGTCAAGAAGTAAATTATGATTGACAGTGTCAAACGCGGCAGATAGGTCAAGGAGGATGAGGATGGAATAGTGACCTTTGGATTTGGCAAGGAACAGGTCATTGCAGACTTTAGAGAGTGCTGTTTCTGTCGAGTGTAGTGGGCGAAAGCCGGATTGAAGCGGATCGAGGACGGCCTGAGAGGAGAGGAAATCAAGGCAGCGGCTGTGGACAGCGCGTTCAAGTAATTTGGAGAGGAAGAGTAGAAGGGAGATGGGGCGGTAATTGGAGGGACAGGTGGGGTCAAGTGATGTTTTTTTTAGAAGTGGTGTGACTACAGCGTGCTTGAAGGTGTCAGGGACAGTAGCAGTGGAGAGAGAGAGGTTGAGGATGTGACAGATTGAGGGGTTAACCGTAGGAGAGATGTTGGTAAGCAGATTGGTGGGAATGGGATCAGAGGAACAGGTGGTGCATTTAGAGGTAGAAAGAAGGCGAGCAGTTTCCTCTTCGGTGATCTCGGGGAAGGAGGAGGAGGAGGGTTAAGAAATCACAGGGAGGAGAAGGCTTGGAAGTGAATTTGAGGTTTATCTTCTGCACTTTATCGCGGAAGTAGTCAGCAAGTGTTTGAGGGGAGAGTGAGGGGGGGTGGGGGCGGCGAAGAGGCGATGAGGGTTGGAGCTAAGAGAATTGGTTAATTGAGAATAATATTCCTGTTTGGCAAGGAATAGGGAGGACTGGAAGGAGGATAGCATGAATTTGTAATGGGTGAATTCTGACAGGGTGCGAGATTTCCTCCAGAGTCGTTCAGCAGATCGGGTGCAGGAGCGAAGGTAACGGATGCAAGGGGTTAACCAGGGCTGGGGATTAATGCACTTAGTGGGGCGAGAGACAGATGGTGCTAGGGTATCCAGAGCAGTGGAGAGAATTTCATTGTAGGTAGAGACAGCCGTGTTGACAGATTCAGAAGACGAGATGGAAGGGAAGAGATTGGAGATGTGAGAGGATAGGGTAGGGGGGGGTCGACAGCTTGGAGATTCCTGAAGGCAGTGGTTATAGTTGGGCGAGGTTGAGGGGGAGGATGATGAAGTGTGAGGGTGATTAGGTGATGATCTGAGATAGGAAGGACTGAGGTGCAGAAATTGGAAGGTGAGCAGGAAGAGAAGAGAACGAGGTCGAGACAATGGCCATCACGGTGAGTAGGGGTGGTAGAGCATAGTCGGAGGTTAAAGGAGGATATCAGAGTGAGGAATTTAGAAGCGTAGGAGTTGGATGGGTTGTCAAGGTGAATGTTAAAATCACCAAGAATGAGGGATGGAGATGCGGGGTCAAGAAAGACAGTGAGCCAAGCGTCGAAGTCAGTAAGGAATGAAGAGAGGGGCTTATCAGGGGGGCGGTAGATGACTGCAACTCTGAGTGGTAATGGGTAGAATAGCCGGAGTGTGCTTCAAAGAACGAGAAGCAGTGAGACTGCGGTGGGAGGAGGGGTTGGAAACTACAGGAGGGCGAGAGAAGTAGCCCGACGCCTCCACCGCGGCCATCTGGGCGGGGAGTGTGGGAGAAGAGATAACCTCCACGACAGAGGGCCGCGACCGAGGCAGAGTCGTCAGGGGAGAGCCAGGTTTCAGTTAGGGCGAGCAGATGAAGGGAACGAGAGATGAAGAGATCATGGGTGAAGGGCAGTTTGTTGCAGACCGAGTGGGCATTCCACAGGGCACATGAGAAGGGGAGGGAAGAGGGGGGGGAGGAGGGGAATAGAAACGAGGTTGGAGACATCACGGAAACGTTTGCATGGATAGGAGGACAGGTGAGGGGGGCCTGGATTAGGATTAATGTCTCCCGCGGATAGCAGGAGAAGGAGCAGGAGAGTACGGAGGAGGGTGGGGGAGGTCGGGCGACGAAGACGGGGTGCACTCAGGAGGAATGGTGAAGGGTTAATGGCAGGAAGGAGGTGTTGAAGATTAAGGGCTAGGAAGGAGGAGGGGGACAAGAGAGATGGTGAGATGGTGAGGGATGGGGGTGAGTAGGGTATAGCCGAGGCGGGCAGGACAGGAGGGCACACAGGTGGGCAATGAGTTCCAGCGGTAGACAGCGGTAGGGGGAGGGAAAAAAGATTAGGAAGGGACAGGGCAAGGAAGAGGATGTGGACAGGGGCCATAAGAAGTGATTGTAACAGGTGTAAGTGTAGTGACTGGGGTGAGAAGCAGATGGATGGAGCGGAGAGCTGGAGGCTTGGAATTGGAGGGATATAAGGACTGGAGAGCAGGTAAGTCAATAGCTGACAAGTTGGCAGGCAGGCAAGTGAGGCAGTGGCTGCCAAGCTTGCAGGCGGGCTGGAGCAAGCTGGTGCGGATGGACAGGGACGAGCCGGAAGAGGCTGGGGGGCAGGTAAGTCAATGGCTGACAAGTTAGCAGGTAGGCGAGTAAATCAATGGGTGACAAGCTAGCAGGCGGGTTGAGGCATGCTGGAGCCGATGGACAGTAACGAGCAGGGAGATGCTGGAGAGCAGGTAAGACAAGGGCTGACAAGTTAGAGGCAGGCAGGTAAGTCAATGGCTGACAAGCTAGTAGGCGGGCTGGAGCATACTGATGCAGAAGGACAGGAACGAGTAGGGAGAAACTGGACAGCAGGTAAGTCAATGGCTAACGAGTTGGCAAGCTAGCAGGCAGGCAAGTAAATCAATGGCTGACAAGCTAGCAGATGGGCTGCAACAAGCTGGTGCAGGTGAATAGGAACGAGCAGGGCGAAGCTGGAGCAAGCAGGCTGGAGCAGATGGACTGAAACAAGCAGGGAGAAGCAGGTTCAGGTGGATTGGAACACGCTGGAGCAGATGTACTGGAGCAGGCCGGCTGGAGCAGGTGTACTGGAACAAGCAGGGAGAAGCTGGTTCAGGCAGACTGGAACACGCCGGAGCAGATGTACTGGAGTAGGCAGGCTGGAGCATGTGTACCGGAGCAAGTAGGCTGGAGTGTGTGTATGTGAGTGCTGTGTGATTTGTGAGTTATGGGGTTGTTATCTGGGCTGTGGATTGTGTTTGCGTGTAAGAGTAGGGTGAGACAAAGAATGGTTAGGAGTGTTTTACTGGTATTCATATCTATGTTTAAGGCGCTGTGGCAAACATTCAGCTGGTTTACATTCAAAGCGAAGCAAAGCCTACATTTGCATTTAAGCTTGGCAATTCAAAGTGAGGCAAAGCCTACATTTGCATTTAAGCTTAGCAACAATTCAAAGCTGGGCAACAATTCAACAATTGAGTAAAGGCTTTAGTTTTAGCATTAACTGATGTCTGAAGTATCAATAGCCATAGGGCGATTTTATAAAACATTTTAGACCAAGTCTCTGATTTGCAAGAAAAGAGAGTAAAAATTTTAAAAAGCTTAAGGCAATAAGTTAACAACGCAGCAGCTCTCTCCTAGTGTCAGCTACCAGTCATCACTTTCAATGCTACAAATCTCTTTCGGAGATTGCAAATTGGTAGGGTGAAGAAACGGACAAAGCTGCGTCACAAATTATAACTAAAGAAAAATGCAGTTTCTAAGAAGATCAACTTTATCTTCCAAGGTCAGCTGAATCAAGGATCACACACGATATTTAAGTTCTAAGGACAGCTTGATGGAATTATTACTACTACTAATCATTTCTATAGCACTACAAGACGTACACAGTGCTGTACACTTGAACATGAAGAGATAGTCCCTGCTCGACAGAGCTTACAATCTAATTAGGACAGACAAACAGGACAAATAAGATAAGGAAATTACTAAGGTGGGAATGATAAAATACGGGTACTGAACAAGTGAGCAGCATCAAAAAGGTGGGCTTTTAGCCTACATTTGAAGATGGACAGAGATTGAGATTAACATACTGGCTCAGGGAGTCTATTCCAGGCATATGGTGCAGCAAGGTAAAAGGAATGGAGTCTGCAGTTAGCGGTGGAGGAGAAGGGTGCAGATAAGAGAGATTTACCCAGTGAAACGGAGTTTCCAGGGGAGGAGTGTAGGGAGAGAAGAGTGGAGAGCAGGGGTGTAGCTACGCATGGGACTGGATGAGCCCAGGCCCACCCAATCTCGGCTCAGGCCCACCCAAATGACGACTGGAACGGCGACTTTTTTACTTGAAGTCGCAGCAATGAACGGGCGGGCAGCGCTTCGGTAGTAAAAGCAACAAGGAGGGCAGGTCAACTGCTCCGTCATTCGCGTCCCTGCTTGCCCTCTGCGTCCCGCCTTCCTCTGATGTCATTTCCTTTTGGGCAGGCGGGACGCTGAGAGGGCAGGGAAGGGAAGGACAGAATCGAACCTACCTCCTTCTTGCTTTTCCTACCGCTGCCTGCCCGCTCGTTCATCGCTGCAACTTCGGGAGTGCAAACAGCAAGCAAACCTGTGAGCTGCTTCATCCACGTTGTCCTTACAGGTGGCTGGGAGATGTTGTGAAGGGGGAGAGGAGGGGGGAGACAGGAGAATTGCTGGACAACAGGGATTGATGGAGGGGATAGGGGAGAGAGGAAATTTGCTGGAGATGGATGGAGGAGAGGGCAGGGGAGAATGGAGAGTTGCTGGACGGAGTGGAGGGCAGGGGAAGGAGGAGAATTGCTGGGGATTGATGGAGGGGATAGGGGAGAGAGGAAATTTGCTGGAGATGGATGGAGGAGAGGGCAGGGGAGAATGGAGAGTTGCTGGACGGAGTGGAGGGCAGGGGAAGGAGGAGAATTGCTGGGGATGGATGGAGGGGAAGGGGAAAGAGGAAATTTGCTGGAGATGGATGGAGGAGGGGCAGGGGAGAATGGAGAGTTGCTGGACGGAGCGGAGGGCAGGGGAAGGAGGAGAATTGCTGGACATGGATGGAGGGGAAGGGGAGAGAGGAAATTTGCTGGAGATGGATGGAGGAGGGGCAGGGGAGAATGGAGAGTTGCTGGACGGAGCAGAGGGCAGGGGAAGGAGGAGAATTGCTGGACATGGATGGATGGAGGGGAAAGGGGAGAAAGAAAATTTGCTGGGTATGGATGGAGGGGGGGCAGGGGAGAGAGGAGAATTGCTGAACATGCAGGGGACAGAGGACATTTGCTGGATATGGGTGGATGGAGGAGATGGCAGGGGAGAATGGAGAGTTGCTGGACACATGGATGGAGGGAGGGGAGAAAAGTCAGGGAGGAGATGCGCATGGATGGAGGGGAGGGAAGAGAGCAGAAATGCTGGACATGGATGGAGTGGAGGGCAGGAAAGAGAGGAAAAATGTTGGACAAGGATGGAGGGAAGGAAAGATAAAGGAAGGAGATGCACATGGATGGAGGGGAAGGGAGAGAGGAGAAATGCTGGACATGGATGGAGGGAAAGGGAGAGAGGAGAAATGCTGGACATGGATGGAGGGGAGGGAAGACAGAGGAAGTAGATGCACATGGATGGAGGGGAAACTGCTGAGTTTAAGGGCTGGTTTGGAACACGTTGAGGGCAGATACTGAAACTCGAGGAAGGATAGGGACAGGGCTACAGATGGTAGACAGGACACAGGAGGATGGTGGACATGGTGAGAGAAAAAATATCAAATGGAAAGAAGACACTGCATAAAACAGAAGACACTGGGACCAAAGCAAATAGATCGGACAACAAAGGTAGAAAAAAGTATTTTATTCAGAATTTATTAATTGGAATGTGTCAGATTTTTGAAATGTGCATCTGTGATATTTTGCATGTAAGTTTCAATTTTTCTGGTATTGCTGCATGCTGAGTCTGACTTCTTGAGTTAACTTTCCAGTTCAGTATTTTGCCTTCATATTTTTTGATTTCTAGTTCATTGTGTCATGTCTGTTGTGTCATGTGTTTTTCATGTGTAATCAAGGTGCAGTATTTGCAGCCCTTTTTGTTTTGCTTTTTTTTTTTTCACGAGGTAGTGTATTGGTGTTTTAGAGCCTAGTGTAATTACAGTTCTACCTTTTCAAGCATAAGGTTGTAGCTCGTCCTGTCCTTGGAATTAGTGCTGTTATGGTTTAGTAAGGGTATGAGTGTGTTTTTGCACAAGTTTGTGTATAGCATTTTGCAGTGGAGAGATTGTGGGATAATGTAATTATATTGAAAAATATCAATTTTTCCATTAAGTATGTATGTGGTTATACTGATGCAGGGCAGCTGTTGGGCAGACTACTTAGAAATCCATCATCAAGTGAATTCTAAGGCATTATTTTGTAGGATCCCAAGAGACACTACTCATATAGACAGTGCATGCCCACCCATATTAGCTCTGGGCCCACCCAAAATCTCAGGTCTGGCTACGCCACTGGTGGAGAGGTACTGAGGAGCTGCAGAGTGAATGCACTTGTAAATCAATAAGAGGAGTTTGAACTGTATGCAGAAACGGATAGGGAGCCAGTGAAGTGACTTGAGGAGAGGGCTAATATGAGCATTTTTTTGAGGGGGTGAACAAACATGTGGACAATGGAGAGAGTCGGTGGATATTGTGTATCTAGATTTTCAGAAGGCATTTGACAAAGTGCCTCATGAAAGACTCCAGAGGAAACTGGAGAGTCATGGGATCGGAGGTAGGGTATTACTATGGATTAAGAGCTGGTTGAAAGATAGGAAGCAGAGAGTAGGATTGAATGGTCAGTATTCTCAATGGAGAAGGGTAGTTAGTGGGGTCCCTCAAGGTCTGTGCTGGGACCGCTGCTTTTTAACATATTTATAAATGACCTAGAGATGGGAGTAACTAGCGAGGTTTAAATTCGCAGATGACACAAAGTTATTCAGGGTCGTCAAGTCACAGGAGGAGTGTGAAAGATTACAGGAGGACCTCGCGAGACTGGGGGGATTGGGCATCCAAGTGGCAGATGAAGTTCAATGTTGACAAGTGCAAAGTGATGCATGTGGGTAAGACCCGAATTACAACTATGTTATGCAAGGTTCCACCAGGGCCTTGCCGATGCGGTAAGCGAGGTAAGCGCCGCAGGGGGGCGCCCACCTCTGGAGGGCGCCGCCGCGGTGCTTACCCTCGCCCCGCGCCGCAAAGGCCTTTAAATATTTTACCTGGGTCGCAGCAGCGTCAGTGAAAGCGCTGCCGACCAGCAAGGGCGGGGCGGTGGGGGCGGTCCGCCCCGAGTGTCATCAGAAAGGGGGGTGCCGCCGCTCCCGCTGCTCTTCTTCCTGGCAGCCCCTCCCCCGCACCAGCCCTTTAAAAATAAATTGCCGACGCGAATAGCGAGCGCAGCACCTCGTGTGCAAGTAAAAGAAGCGGATCCGATCATCTCATTGGACCTTCCCTCACTGTCCCGCCCTCCTCTGACGCAACTTCCTATTTCCTCTAGGGCGGGACAGTGAAGGAAGGCCCAATGAGATGATCGGATCCGCTTCTTTTACTTGCACACGAGGTGCTGCGCTCCCTATCGCGTCGGCAATTTATTTTTAAAGACCGGGTGGCAGGGAGAGGACGAGGCAGGGTGAGGGTGGGGGACAGATGGGGTGAAGGTGGGGGGGACTCGGATAGCAGAAGGGACTGGGTGGGAGACAGATGGGGTGAGGGTGGGGGGCACTTGGATAGCAGAAGGGACTGGGTGGGAGACAGATGAGGTGAGGGGGACTCGGATGGGCAGAAGGGACTGGGTGGGAGATAGGGTGAGGGTGGGGGGCACTTGGATAGCAGAAGGGACTGGGTGGGAGCCAGATGGGGTGAGGGGGACTCGGATGGGCAGAAGGGACTGGGTGGGAGACAGATGGGGTGAGGGTGGGGGGGCACATGGATAGCAGAAGGGACTGGGTGGGAGACAAATGGGGTGAGGGTGGGGGCACTTGGATAGCAGAAGGGACTGGGTGGGAGACAGATGGGAGAAGGGGCATGGATCTGGAACTGGGGTCTGAAAAGTGAGCAGGAGGGAGAATGGGGTCATGCCTGGGGCAGGGGTGGATGGGAGAATCAATGGATCTGGAACTAGGGGCAGCCGCAGGTGGGAACTGGGAGCCGAAAAGAGGGGGCATTGAGAGAGGGGGGATAGATCCTGGATGGAATGGGGAGTGAGAGGGAGGGCAGACCCTGAATGGATGGGAGGGGGAAAGAGAGAGGGCAAATGGTGAATCGAAGGAGCAGAGAGAAAGGGCAGACAGTGGATAGAAGGGAGTGAAAGAGCAGACAGTGGATGGAAGGGGCAGAGATAGAGGGCAAATGCTGGAGGGAAAGGAGAGAGAGAGGGCAGATGGTGGATGGAAGGGGGAGAGAGAGATGGCAGACTGGGGCAGATGGTGGATGGAAGGGGCAGAAATAGAGGGCAGATGTGGATGGAAGGCACATTAGAGATGGCAGACACTGGATGGCAGAGAGAGAGCGAAGACAGATGCTGGATGGAAGGAAGACGGTGAAAAGAAGATGAGGAAAGCAGAAACCAAAGACAACAAACTGTAAATATATATTTTTATTATTTTGCTTTAGGATATAGTATTTTAGCTGTGTTAATAAATGTTTATAAATAGAACATGTAAATAAGGTAATCTTTTTATTGGACTAATTTTAATACATTTTGACTTAACTTTCAGAGAACAAAACCCCCTTCCTCAGATCAGGATAGGATACTGTAACAGCACTATATTGTATTGACCTGAGGAAGGAGATTTTGGCCTCTGGAAGTTAAATGTATTAGTCCAATAAAATGGTATTATTTTATTTTCTGTATTTGTTTTATTTCTATTTGTTAATTTGTAAAGTGGTGATTGGTATTTGTTAGTTTTTTCAAATTTACATCTGCTGTCTTTATATTTTGCACAGTACTAGGAGACATTTTCTGTTTCTGTGGCGTTGCATTGTATGCAGAGTCTGGCATTGGGGGTTCAGTTTAATTTTTGTCTAAATAGAAAGTTTATGATTACTTATTCTATAGTGGATTAGGGTGTATCTGTGTTTGTGAAAAAGACATGGCTTTCAGTTGGCATTGACTGTGCAGGATCGACGATCTGTACTATTCTGTCTGGTTTCGTTTTACAATAGGTGAATTGATGTTCTAGTGCTCACTGTAGTGCTTAAGATGCTTTCCTTTTCCTTGTGTGACTCATAGAAACGACTGCTTATGGTATGGTAAAATTGCTCTATAGGTCGTGTTTTGTATTCTCGGTATGCCTAGTACTGGATTTGGGGGGGGGGTTAAAAAAATGACCGGCCCTGGGTGTCAACTACCCTAGCTACGCCACTGCTGCCGACGTCTCCCTTCCCTTGCACTCGTTGGTTCCCTCAGTGTCCCGCCTTCTTCTGACGTCAGAAGAAGGTGGACACTGAGGGAACCAAGAGCGCAAAGGGAAGGGAGATGTCAGCAGCGCTCCGCTTTCACTGACGCTGCTGCGACCAGAAGTAAAAGATTTAAAGGCCCCAGGGCGCGGAGGGAAGGGCAGAGAGGCATGGATGGGAGGGCAGAGAGGCATCGATGGGAGGGCAGGGCCCAGGGAGAGGACAAATTGCTGGAAGGGGAGGGGAGAGAGGATTGCTGGCTATGGATGGAGGAGGGAAGGGCAGAGAGGGACAAGGATGGACATGGGGGCCCAGGGAGAGGACAAATTGCTGGAAATGGAGGGGAGGGGAGAGAGGAGGATTGCTGGCTATGGATGGAGGAGGGAAGGGCAGAGAGGGACAAGAATGGACATGGATGGGAGGGCAGGACCCAGGGAGAGAGGAGAAATTGCTGGAAATGGATATAGAGCAAGAAATGAAGAAGAAAGGAGAAAAGTAAAGAAATAAATGGAAAGGAAGCCCTGGAAATGGAGTTAAGAGGACAGATAGCAGCAGAATCAGATACTGGACCAGCATGATTGAAAAAAGAAAGTCACCAGACAACAAAGGTAGAAAAAAAATCATTTTATTTTCATTTTAGCATTTGGAATATGTCCACTTTGAGAATTTACATCTGCTATCTTATTTTGCAATGTATACCAATTTGTTTCTAAGAATATTGCTGACAATTCCTTTCAGTGTGGCAAGTGGTGAGCGATCATTTTCATGGGGGGGGGGGGCGCCAATTGATAGTCTGCAGGGGGGCGCCAGAGACCCTAGGCACGGCCCTGGGTTCCACGTTAGGAGTCACATACCTAGAAAGGGATCTGGGAGTCATCGTTGACAAGACGTTGAAAACTTTTGCTCAGTGTGCTGCGGCAGCTAAGAAAGCGCACAGAATGTTGAGTATTATTAGGAAAGGGATGGAAAACAAACACGAGGATGTTATAACGCCGTTGTATCACTCCATGGTGCAACCGCACCTCGAATATTGTGTCCAACTCTGGTCGCCACATCTCAAAAAAGATATAAAGGAATTGGAGAAGGGCAACGAAAATGATAAAAGGGATAGAACGACTTCCCTATGAGGAAAGGCTAACAAGGTTAGGGCTCTTCAGCTTGGAGAAAAGGCAGCTAAGGGGTGATATGATAGAAGTGTACAAGATAATGAGCGGAGTAGAGCGGACAGATGTGAAGCGTTTTTTTACACTTTCAAACAATAATAGAACCAGGTGACACAAGATGAAGCTAGAATATGGTAGATTTAAAACAAATAGGAGAAAGGTTTTCTTTACTCAGCATGTAGTTGGACTCTGGAACTCGTTGCTGGAGAACGTAGTGACAGCAGCTGGCCTTACGGAGTTTAAGGGGGGTTTGGACAGATTCCTGAAGGAAAAGTCCATTGAACATTATTTAAAAAAAAAAAGGGGGGGGGGGTTGCCGGGTTCTTGGGGCCTGGATTGGCCGCTGTTGGAGACAGGATGCTGGGCTTGATGGACCCTTGGTCTTTTCCCGGTATGGCGGTGCTTATGTGCTTATGCGCTTATGTGCACTCAGCTTGTAGTTGAACTCTGGAACTCGTTGCTGGAGAACGTAGTGGCAGCAGCTGGCCTTACGGAGTTTAAGGGGGGGTTTGGCCAGATTCCTGAAAGAAAAGTCCATTGAACATTAAAAATTATCTTTTTTTTTTAATGGGTTTTGCCGGGTTCTTGAAGCCTAGATTGGCCGCTGTCGGAGACAGGATGCTGGGCTTGATGGACCCTTTGTCTTTTCCCAGTATGGCGGTGCTTATGTGACACTGGCGGAATATAAGTCGTGCAGCAGAATTTTGAAAAGACTGAAGAGGGGAGAGATGGCTGAGTGGGAGACCTGTAAGAAGCAAGTTGCCATAGTCTAAGCGAGAGGTGATAAGAGTGTGGATAAGGGTTCTGGTAGTGTGCTCAGAAAGGAAAGGGTGAATTTTGGTGATATTATAGAGAAAGAAACAACAGGTCAGATACTGCCCTTTCATTAGGCCAAGATGAGGCCCTCACCCATAATTCAGATTAAAACCTTAATACTTTTTTCAGTATTAAGTCTTGTCCATTCAGCCACTCCACTGTATTCAGAGTATTCAAAATATTCAAAAATAATCTCATGAGGATTCCCAAAACACAATATCTATATTTAACCTGCAAAAGTGTAGACCTTTACTCCTAGGCCCCCAGTAAAGGGCCCTTAAAAGAATGATACTTTTGAGCATCGGGGCCAGAGTTCCTTTGCTGCGCTGTGGCAGTATTTTTCCCGGAACTGTTTAGAACAGTGCTGGACTTCTGTGCATCAGGGCCTGATTCCAGAGCAGAATGAATCACCCCCCCCCCCCCCCAGGCAAAATGCAGAGCTGGCTAATCTGTGATCTCTTCCTCTTAGCCCTAGGTAAGGTTGCCCAGCAGCATTTAATTTGCAGTTCTTGAGATCTAAATCTCTTCTGCCCAGAGGTCCTAGACATCTGGTTAAGGCTTCAGGGTAGAAGTTTATGTAAAACTCCTGACCTGGGTGCTCCTGGATTTGAAGGTTGGAGCCTCCAGAAGGCAGTTTCAGTCAGTTCCTTACTCGCTTGGTGCATGATGCTTCCACCTGGGGAAAAGAAGCATTAGCAGGTGGAATTATCCTCTTCTCCCCCCCTGGAGACCAAAAAAAAAAAAAAAAAGAATACAAGTTCAAAATGGAAATCACTGTGAACAAGGCTGGCAGGTTAGGCAGGTTTCAGGAGACACTTATATTCTCCAAATGCAAGGAACACTCTGGAGTCAGCAACTTATAAAAAAATCAAAACTGTTTATTCTTCAACTCCGCAACAGCAGAAACATCAAACCATATCAACTCTCTAACATTGAATGCAAGGCTCTTAAAATCACAATCCTTCTGGTATTCCCCAGGGGAAATGCCTGTATTCTCCTCCTTTTGAGTATTTACAGATCCCTTTCAGCAGGACTTTGTACATGTCACCAGTGGTGTGCTGGTAAATGTTTAACAACAGGCTCTCTCCCCGGTCCCCCTCTGCGCCCCCCCCCCCCCAAATTGCACAGCTGGCTATAGCGGGGAGAGAGCCTGGGGGGGGGGGGGGCAATGCATTCATCCAGGAAAAAAAATTAAATGATCCCAGGTTCCAATCTAATTCATGTTTAATGTGCGATAAAATGCCATAAATAAGTAAATAAATATAAACTTTTAATGTTGAGTACCTGATTCTCAAAGTGAACATATTCCAAACACTATAATGAAAATAAAATGATTTTTTCTACCTTTGTTGTCTGGTGACTGTTTTTCTGATCATGCTGGCCCAGTATCCGATTCTGCTGCTATCTGTCCTCTTAACTCCTTTTCCAGGGCTTCCATTCCATTTATTTCTTTCCATTCTTCTTCATTTCTAGTCCTCAGCTTCTGCCTATTTTCTTCATCCATGTGCAGGTTTTCTCCTCTCTTCCTTTCCCCTCAACTCATCTCCTTCCTCATTCTTCCCTCTCCTCCATCCATGTCCAGCATTTCTTCTCTCTCCCCTCCTCTCCCCTGCCCTCCATCCACCCATGTCCAGCAGTGACCCTCCTCTCCCCTGCCCTACATGCACCCATACCCAGCGTGACCCTTAGTTCTCTCCCCTCCCTCCACCCATGCCCAGCGACTCCCTTCTCTCCCCTGCCACCCCCTCCCGAGTTGTCAGCGAATTCTCCTCCTTCCCTCCCTCCTCTCTCCCTCCGGATCCAGTCCCTCACCAACTCCTTGTTCTTCTAATTCTTCGGGGCAGGCAGTCTTGCCTGCCCGCTACCAACTGACTTTCCCGCGCTGCCGATTCATATTTCAAAATGGCCGCCGAGACTTCAGCAGAAGTCTCGGCGGCCATTTTTAAAGCGCGAATCGGCAGCGGGGGAGAGTCAGCTGGCAGCGGGCAGGCAAGACTGCCTGCCCCGAAGAATTAGAAGAACAAGGAATCGGTGAGCGGGACCAGATCTGGAGGGAGGGAGGAGAGCCAGAGCCGGCTCGTGATATTTAACAACCGTCTCGCAAGCCGAAAGATTAACAACTGGCTCTTGCGAGCCGGTGCGAGCCGGCTCCAGCACACCACTGCATGTAACCCAGCTACATTTACAATTTAGAAACCCCTAGAATCAGAAGTTCTAAATAGAACACCACCATTAACCAGTGCACACCTGCATAAACCATAAGATGATAGCATGTTTGATTTCATCACCAACACTGACTATGTGTGAAATAGGAAGTAGTGGTAGATTAATAAGTAAAGTCAAATTATGTGGAAAATTACAGAGAGGGAGCAGAATCTGGACTCAGAGCACATAAAAAAAAAGACTGGCAAGGATGGCAGTTACCTTTAGGAGGCTGCACACAAGCGTGCTCAAAAAGTCTTCTAAACCAGTACTTCTCAACCCAGTCAGCTAAGTTTTCAGGATATTCACAGTCATAGGCGCCCCGTATAAGAGGCTTGGGGAGGCTAAGCCTCCCCAGCCGAATCGTCGACTTCCGCTTGTTGTGGAGCCCACCCTCCCGCCCCGCGCATTTTCATCTTTTATTTCCGTGGCAGCGACGTCAATGAAGAAAAAGACTACAGGCTCGCCGCCAGCTTCTCCCTTCTCTCTGCTCTCGCGGAAACAGGAAATGCATCACGGGACACTGTGTGCAGAGAGAAGGGAGACGCTGGCGGCGAGCCTGTAGTCTTTTTCTTCATTGACGTCGCTGCCACGGAGCGTATGGAGGTAAGCTCCGCCCCCTTTAGCCTCCCCAAACAGTTGGGCTACCGACCGTCTATGTTCACAGTACATATGCATAAGATGGATTTGGACATCAAAGAGGCAGTGTATGCAAATCTTGCTCATATATATATTCATTTTGGATATCCTGAAAACCTGATTGGCTGGGTAAAGAAGCACTGGTCTAGACTTTTGAGCCATAGGGGAGCAGGTCCAAACTAGCACCAACAAACAGTGACCTATGTGTGGAAGCTTTATCCAGCTTGTCCAGAGAATGAACTATATCAGAAGGGGAACTTCTCAGTATTCTTTGTTACTAGTATGGGAGATACTCAGCTCCTAACTAAATCTTAGTAACATGTCCCATCTGCTTTTCTTCACTCATAGGTGGAGTGGTAACTCAAAACTGCTACAAAAGTCAGTCTCCTCTATAATATAATATTTCTCCCCTCAAGGTCATACAGAACGGGATGTATTTTGTATCCCTGGACATTTTAACAGGGTGGATTAGGATTCCTTAGGGTAGTAGAAGTCAGCTATTGTGGGGGTTGTAAAGGTAGAGGGTGGTGGTGGGAGGGATTATTATAGCTGCTCATTGTTATTATTGTTTTGTATTTGTAATTTATACACAACAGTTGCACCACATATTGTTCCTTTTTATACTTTAATGAAAACATTTAAATATAAAATCATAAGTGTTCAAGGCTTCTGCAGATGAGACCACAGTCCATGGGGATGGTATAGGGACAGGGACAGAACCTGCGGGGATGGAGACGGGGTGGGTACGGAGATAGAACCCACGGGGACAAAACTTTATCACCATGTCATTCTCTATTCAGTTCTTCCCATCACTATCTTGGGATAACCAGCCAACCCAACCGTTCCCCTTTAGGATGAGCCAGCCAAATTTCAGCCCCAACCTTCCCCCTCCTCCAGACAGCCAGCGTACATCCTGCAAGATGGTAAACACCCAGTACAACCCACATAATCCTTCCTTTTCTCTCAACCCAGGAAAATCCTCAGTCTAGGGAGAAAGCAGCATTCGGTACACACATTTCTTATGCCCACCCTGGGTAAAAAGCTAACACTAAGCACACACTATGGTATAATGTAAGGATAGATTCCTAGGAAATTAAGGCTTATTATTAATGTACATTTTATCTTTAATGGACTTTAAATATAGGAAGCACCTGGAAATGCAGCTGTAGAAGAGCCTGCTTATCCCAAGGCAATAGAGAAATACAATCCTTACTTGCACTGAATATACCATGTCAGAGGCTGAGATATAAGACCAGGTATCAAAACATCAGATTGAATGGATAATAACATGATTTAAGAATAGAGCATAAAGAACTGTTACCAAAATTACACTTAGCTCTGTGTATGAGCTCAGCTTTAGAAACCTCCCACACTGCAAAGCAAGAAAGGAAGAGGATAACCTAGAGAAGAGATTAATTTATCCACTTACCTGAGGCAGTGGCAGCAAAGCAGCCATCCAGCACACCCCTCAAGGCAGAGCAAGGACAGGAAATAGAGAGAACAAAGCAACAGCTGAACAGCATCATCAACTAATCAAGAGCACCCTGGACTTCCCCCAGTCTTCTACATCCAGCAGCACTAGCAAACCACTTTCAGATCATTCAGTCAATATAATCCTAAAGACCCCATTTTGGGGTTTTGATTTCTATTTTACTTCTAAGTAGATAGCACAATTTAAAGCAAGGTTGGCATCTGACTCCACATGGAGTAGACTAATCCAGTCCATGTCTTACAACATGCATGGACTTTGCAGTTCTGCTTGTGTCTTGTCTATGCATGCAGTAGGGTAAGACCAGGACTGGATTAGCCTGTTACTTGTGACACAGAATCTGTTAGTACCCTGAAGCAACAGTTCCTCAGACCCCCATGCACACTAGTACAAGTATATATCCAGCCCTAGGTTTAATGAGACACATTTTTCAAAGTTCTACAGCAAGAGTTTGCAAACTCTGCAGCAACTATGTGGTACACTTCATAGACTAGCAGCAGGAGGAGAGTGGGAACAGAATCAGGCTCTTCAAGGAACAGACCAAGGACGTCCTTTTATGTAGAAATAAAGTTTATTAAAAGAAGACTCTACAAGGTAACATGTTTCGGCACTGAAAGTGCCTTCTTTAGGAGTCTTGGTAAATGTATACAGAAAGTCTTAGTGGACCAAGGCTTCAGAAGTAAATCTTTAAACAAAACGTTGTGGTCTTTAAAAAGACTTTTGTAAGGTATGGTATAAAGTGTGGCTTCTAGGTGCTGCTGGTTTGCAAAAAAAGGAGCGCGCTGTGTACAGGTGGGTTTAAATTGTGGTCATTTCCATATAAAAGGGAAGGGAAATGGGACTTGATATACCACCTTTCTGAGGTTTTTGCAACTACATTCAAAGCGGCAGGGCCGCCGGAGCCGGGCCCGGGACAAGGCCGCCCCCGGCCCCTCCCACCCGATATCGCCGGGCCCCCCCGCTGCCCACCCACCCACCCACCCGAGGTCGCCGGGCCCCCCTCCACCCGCTACCGGGCCCTTGGAACTAACCATAAGCCTCCTTTCACTTTGCAGCAAGCAGCGGCAGGGCAGACCTCTCCTCCTTCCTTCCATGCCCCGCCCTCGCGGACGTTACGTCAGGCGAGGGCGGGACACGGAAGGAGTGGCCTGCCCTGCTGCTGCTTGCTGCGAAGTGAAAGGAGGCTTAAGGTTAGTTCCGGGAGCAACAGAGGGCGGGCCAGGCGGCGGTGCCGGGCTCCCCCAGAGGCCCGGGCCCCGGGACTTTTGTCCCCCCCTCTCGGCGGCCCTCCAAAGCGGTTTGCATATATTCAGGTACTTATTTTGTACCAGGGGCAATGGAGGGTTAAGTGACTTGCCCAGAGTCACAAGGAGCTGCAGTGGGAGGATGTCCTTGGTCTGTTCCTTGGAGAGCCTGATTCTGTTCCCACTCCCTTCCTACTGCTTTGACTTTGATGACATTGTTTTCTTTCCACTCCTGTGCTTTGGCTGCTCACACTTCATAGATTCGCATAAACTCCATTCCAGGGGCATACCTGCGTGGGGCCACAGGGGCCTGGACCCCCCTACCGACGTCAACCCTCCCCCGCTGCTGCTTACCTTTGCTGGCGGGGGATCCCAACCCCCGCCAGCCGAGCTCTGCTTCCACCTGCCGCTGCCTTTAAAAATATTTCTTCAGCTGGCGGGGGGCCCCCAACCCCCGCCAGCCGACCCGAGGTCTTTAAACTAAGTTCTTCTTCGTCCTCCGTTGCCGTGCTGCTGTTGAAAGCTGTTGAATCCAGTTCGGAGCAGGGGCGTAGCTACGGGTGGGCCCAGGCCCACCCAGTTTAGCCTCAGGCCCGCCCACCCAGAAGCAGATCCTATTCCTTACCGTGACCATCTCCCACCCCTGCCGCAGTGCTTCATTTAATGTTGTCGGCGCTGCTGTTACAGTTTCCCACCCCCGCGGCGGTGCTTTACACTTTACCTAACAGCAACGCTACAGCTGCAGCGCTAATGTCCGACGTCCTGCTCCGGGGCCTTCCGCGTCCCGCCTTCATAACAGGAAGTTACATCAGCGTGGAAGGCCCCGGAGCAGGACGTCAGACATCGGACGTCAGCGCTGCATCTGTAGCGTTGCTGTTAGGTAAAGTGTAAAGCGCCGCCGCGGGGGTGGGAAACTGTAACAGCAGCGCCGACAACATTAAATAAAGCGCTGCGGCAGGGGTGGGAGAGGGTGAGGAAGTCAGTGGGGTGCTGGACTTGCCAGGGGCAGAGGGTTGGAGGGAAGGGAGAGAGGTTTTGGGATTTGCAGAGGGGAGGTTGAAGGAAGGGGAGAGGTTTTGGAATTTGCAGAGGGGAGTTTGGAGGGAAGGGAAGAGGTTTGGGGATTTGCAGAGGGGAGGTTGGAGGGAAGGGAGAGGTTTTGGATATATAGGGGGGAGGAAGGAAGGGGAGAGGTGCTGGATATGCAGAGGGTTGAAGTGAAGGGGAGAGGTGCTGGACATGTATGGGGGCTGGATGAAAGGGAAAGAGGTGCTGAACATGTAGGGGGGGCTGGATGAAAGGGAGAGAGATGCTGGACATGTGGAGGGGGGCTGAAGGAGAGGTGCTGGATATGCAGATGATGATATGCAGAGGGAAGGCAGGGAGAAAGAGCCAGATGCATAAGGGGAAGGAAAGAGAGGAAGAGAAGCTGGTTGGGGGGTGGGATCAGAGAGGAGAGGGACACATTGGTGTGGAGGAGGGAGAAAGGGGACATAGGGAAGTATACAGATACAGAAGGGAGATGATGGGCATTAGGTGGGAGCATGGGGACAGGGACACAAATGTGAGATGCTGTATGGGGATGGCACATGGGCACAGAGGGGTAATGCCTGACCAAGGGGGGGGGGGAACGGGGATATGGAATAGAGATAAAATGCTGGACACTGGAGAGGGGGGTATATGGACACGGAGGAGGGGGAGAGATACCAGACAAGGGAGAGAATAGGAACGCAGAAGGGATATGCTGGGCATAGGGTGCATAGGTGCACAGAGGAATGATGATGGATGAGGGGATATAATGAACAAGAAAATATAGGAAAACAGAGATGGATGATGGACATGAAGAAAGAAGAAATGTCAAATAGGAGACCCTGGCAAGTGAGTTAAGAGAAGACAGAGGGAAGCAGAAACCAGAGACTGGGACCAATATGATTTGAGAAAAAATGACCAGACAACAAAAAGGTATAAAAAATATTTTATTTTCAATGTTGTGAATATAATATGTTGGATTTGGAATGTACATCTTGCCAAAGTTGATGGTAAACATGGCTGGGGTCCAGGAAAGAAATCTAGGAAAGGACCCCAAAGTCCATTACCAGGCTGCGCCTTCAGCTTCCAGCATGCAGGCTTTCTCTGGCCAAGGAACCAAGCACAGTTGCCCTAGTTGCATCCCCTAACACCATCCCTGGCATGTGCCATCTTTATATTTTGCACAGGAGCAAATGCCTTTCTTTCCTGTTTCTCTGGTGTTGTACTACATGCAAGGTCTAGTTTCTTGGGGTTTCCATTTAATTTATATTTCTAGAGTTTGTGGTCACTTATTCTGTATTTGGCATTGGTGTCTTGTGTGTGTGTGACTGCAGTATTCTGTTAGGATGAAGTTTCCATGTAGCATTCTGTAGTAATTTGGCTTGTTCAGCTTCCCTGATAAATGTATTTGTATTTTAGGGCCCTACTATAATATTTAAGGCACTTCTTTTTCATAGGTAGGATCTTTGTTTTTGGAAGTTAGTGTTGGCATGGTAGATTTGCTCTAGGTTCTGAGTGACTTTTGTTTTATAGATTTTTTTAAAGTTAATTTATGTCTGTAATTGAGATTACACTAAAAAACAAAATTTCTTTATATGATGAGTTTTATGGAGAATTGTCCTTGCTGTGCTCTGTATCCATTGTTGGTGGACGGCCAGGAGGTTCTCTGGATGCAGAATGTGTTTGGCTTCAATACCATATATGTGTTGGAGGACCATGGCTCAGTGGGGCTGAATAGTGTAGTCTATTGTACTTCCCTTAGCTCTAAATTGGCCTGCAGCCACTGAAGCCTGCACTGCAACCCTCATTGAAGTTATGGGGAGTGGGGTAGGGACAGAGCATGGGTGCATCAGGTTTGCTGTTTTTTTTTCTTTTTCAAAAAAGTTGGCAACTCTAGTGCCCACCCATCCAACCTGTTGGCCCACCCAAAAATTGCCTTCTGGTTCGGAGTCTGACGTCGCAGCACGTTGTACGTGTAGGAGCGTCCTGCAAGTACAACGTGCTGCGATGTCAGACTCCGAACTGGATTCAACAGCAGCACGGCCACGGAGGATGAAGAAGAACTTAGTTTAAAGACCTCGGGTCGGCTGGTGGGGGTTGGGGTCCCCCGCTAGCTGAAGAAATATTTTTAAAGGCAGTGGCAGGTGGAAGCGGACCTCGGCTGGCGGGGGTTGGGGTCCCCCACCAGCAAAGGTAAGCAACGGCAGCAGGGGAGGGTTGACGGCGGGAGGGGGTGGAGAGAGTCGGTGGCAGTGGGTTCGGTGGGAGTGGGGCTAAAATGTGCCCCCTCACTCTGGCTCTGGCCCCCCCTACCGCCGGAGTCCAGATATGCCCCTGCTCCATTCCCCTCATATCCCACACCCACTCCAATCTTCTAACTTTTTCAGGAGCTTTCTCCCTGTGTCCCTATCCTGCTGCTCTCACACTCTTCCACCCTGTTATCTTCTTCTCACTCCATCACTTTCTCCCCTCAAACTCCTCCATCCTGTAATCTCACTCAGATCTGTTCACCAGTGGGGCTTGAAGGAGGACAGTGGCAGTATAACTCATCACACCACATCCTCCTCCTCTCCTACCTCTAACACATGTGCAAAGCCTAACATTCAAGTGCTGGGCAACAGAAGGATATGGCCCAAAGCACTGACCTGCCACTATCCTCCTTCAAGCCCCTAGGTACAGGATCATGCTAGGGGACAGGATGGAAAACAGAGAAGAGCTTCCTTTTGCTGCAGCCATCCACTATCACCACTCCTTTATCTTCAGCCCAGCCCCCAGTCTGCCATGGTAATTTTGCCATAAGAACATAAGAGTTGCCATACCGGGACAGGCCGAAGGTCCATCAAGCCCAGCATCCTGTTTCCAACAGTGGCCAATTCAGGTTACAAGTACCTGGCAAGATCCCAAAACAGTACAATACATTTTATGCTGCTTATCCTAGAAATAAGCAGTGGATTTTCCCCAAGTCATAAGTACATAAGTACATAAGTAGTGCCATACTGGGAAAGACCAAAGGTCCATCTAGCCCAGCATCCTGTCACCGACAGTGGCCAATCCAGGTCAAGGGCACCTGGCACGCTCCCCAAACGTAAAAACATTCCAGACAAGTTATACCTAAAAATGAGGAATTTTTCCAGTCCATTTAATAGCGGTCTATGGACTTGTCCTTTAGGAATCTATCTAACCCCTTTTTAAACTCCGTCAAGCTAACCGCCCGTACCACGTTCTCCGGCAATGAATTCCAGAGTCTAATTACACGTTGGGTGAAGAAAAATTTTCTCCGATTCGTTTTAAATTTACCACACTGTAGCTTCAACTCATGCCCTCTAGTCCTAGTATTTTTGGATAGCGTGAACAGTCGCTTCACATCCACCCGATCCATTCCACTCATTATTTTATACACTTCTATCATATCTCCCCTCAGCCGTCTCTTCTCCAAGCTGAAAAGCCCTAGCCTTCTCAGCCTCTCTTCATAGGAAAGTCGTCCCATCCCCACTATCATTTTCGTCGCCCTTCGCTGTACCTTTTCCAATTCTACTATATCTTTTTTGAGATACGGAGACCAGTACTGAACACAATACTCCAGGTGCGGTCGCACCATGGAGCGATACAACGGCATTATAACATCCGCACACCTGGACTCCATACCCTTCCTAATAACACCCAACATTCTATTCGCTTTCCTAGCCGCAGCAGCACACTGAGCAGAAGGTTTCAGCGTATCATCGACGACGACACCCAGATCCCTTTCTTGATCCGTAACTCCTAACGCGGAACCTTGCAAGACGTAGCTATAATTCGGGTTCCTCTTACCCACATGCATCACTTTGCACTTGTCAACATTGAACTTCATCTGCCACTTGCACGCCCATTCTCCCAGTCTCGCAAGGTCCTCCTGTAATCGTTCACATTCCTCCTGCGACTTGACGACCCTGAATAATTTTGTGTCATCGGCGAATTTAATTACCTCACTAGTTATTCCCATCTCTAGGTCATTTATAAATACATTAAAAAGCAACGGACCCAGCACAGACCCCTGCGGGACCCCACTAACTACCCTCCTCCACTGAGAATACTGGCCACGCAATCCTACTCTCTGCTTCCTATCTTTCAACCAGTTCTTAATCCATAATAATACCCTACCTCCGATTCCATGACTCTGCAATTTCTTCAGGAGTCTTTCGTGCGGCACTTTGTCAAACGCCTTCTGAAAATCCAGATATACAATATCAACCGGCTCCCCATTGTCCACATGTTTGCTTACCCCCTCAAAAAAATGCATTAGATTGGTGAGGCAAGACTTCCCTTCACTAAATCCGTGCTGACTTTGTCTCATCAGTCCATGTTTTTGTATATGCTCTGCAATTTTATTCTTAATAATAGCCTCCACCATCTTGCCCGGCACCGACGTCAGACTCACCGGTCTATAATTTCCCGGATCTCCTCTGGAACCTTTCTTAAAAATCGGAGTAACATTGGCTACCCTCCAGTCTTCCGGTATTACACTCGATTTTAGGGACAGATTGCATATTTCTAACAGTAGCTCCGCAAGTTCATTTTTTAGTTCTATTAATACTCTGGGATGAATACCATCAGGTCCCGGTGATTTACTACTCTTCAGCTTGCTGAACTGACCCATTACATCCTCCAAGGTTACAGAGAATTTGTTTAGTTTCTCCGACTCCCCCGCTTCAAATATTCTTTCCGGCACCGGTGTCCCCCCCAAATCCTCCTCGGTGAAGACCGAAGCAAAGAATTCATTTAATTTCTCCGCTACGGCTTTGTCCTCCTTGATCGCCCCTTTAACACCATTTTCGTCCAGCGGCCCAACCGACTCTTTGGCCGGTTTCCTGCTTTTAATGTATCTAAAAAAGTTTTTACTATGTATTTTTGCTTCCAACGCTAATTTCTTCTCAAAGTCCTTTTTTGCCCTCCTTATCTCCGCTTTGCATTTGGCTTGGCATTCCTTATGATCTATCCTGTTACTTTCAGTTGGTTCTCTTCTCCACTTTCTGAAGGATTGTTTTTTGGCTCTAATGATTTCCTTTATCTTACTTAGTAATGGCTTATGGACTTTCTTTTAGGAAGTTATCCAAACCTTTTTTTAAACCCCACTAAGCTAACTGCTTTTACCACAGAACTAGGACATTTCACAGCAAGGGCAGAAATATTAATTCCTTCCTGCAGCCACAGAATTGTGGTAGACTGGGGGCCTTGGCATAAATATAGCAGAAACAGCTAAAGAGTGATTCCTACTCACACCATGCAGGTGTTACATTGATACATTTATTTATTCATTCATATTTATACACTGCCTTTCCCCAACAAATCACATAACCAAAATAGAGCTTGAAAACATAGGGGTCCTTTTACTAAGGTGCACTGAAAAATGGCTTGCGGTAGTGTAGGCGCAGGTTTTCAGTGCGCACCAATCCATTTTTCAGCGTGCCTGTAAAAAAGGCCTTTTTAAAATTTTTGCTGAAAATGGATGTGTGGCAAAATCAAAATTGCCGCGCGTCCATTTTGAGTCTGAGACCTTACCGCCAGCCATTGACCTAACGGTAAAGTCTCATGCAGTAACCGGGCGGTAATGACCTACATGCTGTAAACAGGACCGCTGCGCCAGTAGGGGGAGGAAGGAAGTCTCCTCCCCGGGATTAATCCAAGCCCCACAAATTGCCACCAGCAGATACTTTCAAATATTCTTTTCTTTTTATTTTTGTTTCCAAGTTACAAACAAAAGCTTCAGTCCAGCCCTGGGTTAGGGCTGCCCCAGGCAGGGTAGTGCTGCCCCTCACCCAGCAATCCAAAGTCTCTGACCCTTCTTGAGGGCTGCAATAGTCCCCTTTGGAAATACTTCCTTTTCACAGTACATATCACAAGCAGTGCTGTCCTTTCAACAGGATTGTTCCCTCCTGTCCAACCAGGGTTTCCAGATCCCACAGTCCTTACCCAACAAACAGGAGCAGCTAGGGAACCAGGCCTATAACTCTTCCAGCTCTCTGCACCCCCACAGCAAACAGTTCTAATCCAAAAAAAAAGCTTCTTCCTTACAACAGGTTTTAAATCAAAAAAACTTTTAAACACATAGCTTTCCACCTTCAGGTGCTACCTGCCTCAGGGCTCTCCAGCTCCCATTCCATCCTGCTTTCTGCTTCTTGCTCAGCCTCCTTAACCCCTCCTCCACCCAATCCATCCCCTCCTCCTCCTGCTTCTTACCCCACCCTTCCCTCTACAGGTGGGAGGCATGATGTATTGATTACGGAGCCAGGGGAACTGAGCTTCTTCCTTCTCCCTCCCTCTTGTGGTCAGAGTTGGTATATAGCCATCTTGTCTATCCCTGGGGCTTCCCTTGCTGGGACGGGCAATGCATTCTGGGAGACGTAGTTCAGGATTTTGTTGTTTCATTTTGTACCTCTGGCCTGTAGCCTTGTCACAATGCGTCAAGTGCCACTCGGCGCGCGTCCGGTACGTCAGCCCTGGTCTCACAACAGTAAAAAAAAAAAAAGCCTGAATATTCCAAAATGACAGAGAAAATATTAGCAGTGGTCAAGAGATAATGCTGAACTTTAATGCAAACAAATATTTGTAAGTCATCCATCTGGGACATAAAATTTAACAGCCAGATATACTAAGAGTAATCTCTCAATTTGTATCTGAGGGGAAAAAAGCTTAGTAGTATTACCCTAAGGGAACAATATATGATAGGAAATGAGGTATTGATGTGCACCAGACATCAGAGAGATCTCAGGGTGATTATTTCCAATCATTTTAATTCTGAAAAACAGTGCATCAAAGCAGTAGTTATTGCCACAAGAATAAGGGTGCTTATATTATAGGGAAAGCTATAAACATTCAAGGCCATTTATAAAAATAAACAGGGATTTAAAAACAGAATATAAATGCCAAATTGAATTAAAAGTGCACACCTACTTTTAGCCTTATTTAGGGGATACATTCCCAAGAATGTGTTTTGGGCAGGATAGAAAAATAATGCACAGAAATTGTACTTTAAAGCCTGAGCACACTATTTTCATGAGAGATCTACCCACACAAAAAAAAAACAGATAAAATTATCTGCAGCAAGTTTCAAAGTGTAAGTCTGTAGATTTCCTTCTTTTTGAAATGTGCTACAAAGTTCACAGTAGAGTACACAAAGCGGACAGTGTGAAAATTACCTGCTTAAAAATTAGCGGAGAAATTAGTTTGTAGGGAAATATGATTGTCTAGGGAGGGAAGATGGGGTCTAGGAGAAAAACACATCACCAAAGAAAAAAAAATAAATAGTCTAACGGAGTCTTTTACTAAGGTGCGCTAGCGTTTTGAGCGTGCGCTAATAATTAGGACGTGCTAAATGCTAGAGACACCCATATATTCCTATGGGCATCTCTAGTGTTTAGCACGTCCTAATCATTAGCGTGCGCTAAAAACACTAGTGCACCTTAGTAAAAGACTCCCTTAGACTATTTAGGTTTTTTTCTTTGGTGATGTGTTTTTCTCCTAGCCCCCATCTTCCCTCCCTAGACAATCATATTTCCCTACAAACTAATTTCTCCGCTAATTTTTAAGCAGGTAATTTTCACACTGTCCGCTGTGGGTACTCTACTGTGAAATTTGCAGCACATTTCAAAAAGAAGGAAATCTACAGACTTACACTTTGAAACTTGCTGCAGATAATTTGCATAAGATTTGAAATGTATATGGGAAGAGGATGAGACTCATGACAAGATCACTGGCAACATGTGGTTATTTATTTGTTCAGGTTTGATATTCAGTGTAATTACACAACAGTGCCCCAAAGCAGATTACAACATTATAAAAAAATTACACACATGAATAATGCAATCAAATTGTCCTAAAGCAAATTACAATATTATAAAACATTCTGAAATAAATATTACAATAATAAATCATACAGCATTACCAAATAAATTATCAATAGAGTTAAAAACAGATTACATTGAAACTGCTGTAAAATACAGTCCATTTTATAATGTTTTCAGTCCCCAAATCAATGATCCAGCTATATTTTTAATATGCTTCTCTCCTAAACCCCTCCCAATCTCATCCCCATGCAACCTGATTTCTCATTCATAATTAAATTTCCTAAGGAAATTCCTTAAGAGATTGGAGCTGTATTGCACAGCCTTTTTTGATGCAAGCATGACATGAGAGAATGTAAATTGTTTATACTTTTTAATGGAATTGAATAATGAATATTCATGAGAAATGGACAATAGCCAGACCTGAAGCCTTGATACTTGGAGGAACATTTATGATATGACGTCTAAGTCCGACTGTGGATGTTTTGTTCAAAACGTCCATAATCCAAATAGTGAATAAAGCAATTTTCGAAACAGCAAAACATCTCTTTTTTTTTTTAATGGCCACTTTCTAGATGTTTTTGTGCTCTTTGCATTGATCTTTTTGGTCCATTAAAAAAAAAATGTCCAATTGAAAAATTTACAAAATCAAGCCATTGGGATGTAGGAGGAGCCAGCAATTTTAGCAGACTGGCCACACAGACAACCCAGCAGTGCAGTGGGGCACCCTAGGGGACACTACAGTGGACTCCACATAAAAAGGTCCCAGGTACACATCTCACCATTATCCCCTTATATTCAGAGGCGTAGCCAGGTTTTGATCTCAGGGGGAGCAGACTTTTATAAAATAGGTGCCGGTTGGTGTCAGCTAGACAGAAGTGTTTGTGTTGTTGCTCAAGGGCTGTGGCGGGCAATGATTAATACAGGCTGTCTCTGTTGCATCCTGCCTACAAGGAAACAGTAAGTTACATCAGGAGGCAGGATGCAGAAGAGGTCCCTGGACTGGCTAGAGCAGGCAACCTGCTTAACTTCAAATAAAAATATTCAAATCGAGACCATCACCTCAGGAATAGCACACCCAGTCCTTCCACTGCTAGACACCTTGTTTAAATCAAGATGGTCTTTTATTTGTGTGGTGACTCTATAGGATGTGAAGAACACTAGTCTGGAGCATTTTTATTTTGGGTGACAAGGGCCAAAGATGGCCCTTGCCCCAGAGCCTACTTTCAAATAGGGCTAGACACTTTGTGAAATAACACAAACCCCTGCAAAAAGACGCCCAAAACCTATACTGAAAACTTACCACACCATAACATCCCTAACCCACCTATGAAAAGGCAATGCTATAAATATTACAGTGGGACCTAGAGAAGTGTTTCCATAGGTGGTCCTGGAGTACCCCCTTGCCATTCAGGTTTTCAGGCTATCCACAATGAATCTGCATGAAAAACATTTGCATGTAACGGAGGCAGTATATACAAATCAATGTCATGCATATTTATTGTGGATATCCTGAAAACCTGATTGACAAAGGGGTACTCCAGGACTGCCTTAGAACACAAAACTTACCACACCATAACAGCCCTAACCCACCTATTAGACGACAGTGCTATATATAGTACACTGGGCTCTGGAGCACCAATATACCTACTATTGGGAACCTGGAACAAGCTGCACCGTTACACATTCCTACACAGATGGTGTAAGGATGGTGAAAGGATAGGACTCGGAGTTCAACCTACTCAGTTTTAAATTAGCAATGTAAGACAGCAGGGCCTTCTATGCATAAAAAAATCATCCCCTTCCAGCAAGTTTCAGCTATCAGGTAAAACCAACATTATAACTGATAGCATCATTCAACAAATTCTTTTGTGTGGGACTCCGGATTGAAATCTGGATTCTCAACAGGATCAAATATAATCTCAGCAAAACTCTGCACCTTCTATTATGTATTACAAACTCCATATCCCCCCCCCCCCCCAAAAAAAAAAATAGAGTGAAGCGGAGATGACAACAAATCATACAAATGTATTCAAATTCTGATTTTGTAAATGATGCCTACACATCCATAAAGGCCTGCAGTCAGTCTGTCTACCTCTCTTTTACACATCCTACTTGCCCTCAGCCAACACGCCTATGGAACAATTAAACTATTTAAAGATCCTTCAAGAGGTAGTGTCTCATGATTTAGGCTCTAAAACCCTTTGTGATGTTTTGGTGCCACCTCAGTAAGGCTAACTCACAATCTCTCCACTCTAAAACACTATACACAAACTTGCGCAAAAACACACTGAGAACCTTGCCAAACCAAAAGGACAGGATGAGCTATAACCTTATGCGTGAAACGGCAGCACTGTAAATATTATACCGGGCACTAATACACCAATACACTACCTAGTAAAAAAAAAAAAAAAAAAAAGGACTGCAAATACTACATGCTAGCAGAATACTGCACCTTGATCATACATGAAAAATAACACAACACAACAGATATGACACAAGGAACTGGAATTGAAACAAATGCAAAATATCACAGATACACATTTCCAAAAGCTGACATATTCCAATTAATAAATTCTGAATAAAATACTTTTTTCTACCTTTGTTGTCTGAGCATTTAGTTATTCTATTTGCTTTTGTCCCAGTGTCTTCTGTTTTATGCAGTGTCTTCTTTCCATTTGATATTTTTTCTCTCACCATGTTCACCATCCTCCTGTGTCCTTATGCGTCCTTTCTACCACCTGCAGCCCTGTCTCTATCCTTCCTCCAGTTTCAGCATCTGCCCTCGAAATGTTCCGATCCAGCCCTTAAATTCAGCAGTTTCCCATCTAGGTCTTTGTCTTGCCTTGGCTTGCATTTCCCTATCTTTTTTTCCCTATCCCCTGCTGTGATCAGTATTGCCCCTCTGTGTCACTAAGCCCCCTCCCCATCCAGTAGTGCCC
The DNA here is from genome assembly GCF_901765095.1 of Microcaecilia unicolor. Lineage (NCBI taxonomy): Eukaryota > Metazoa > Chordata > Amphibia > Gymnophiona > Siphonopidae > Microcaecilia > Microcaecilia unicolor. The sequence continues at coordinate 286,673,449 of NC_044034.1, forward strand.
CTTTGTGTCCTTATCCCTTTCCCTCCATATCTCACATCTCTTGTTTCCCTGTCGCTCTCCTCTCTCTCTTCCCTTCTTCCCCCACCCTGGGGCCAGATATCTCCCTCTTTCATCCCACTCCCCTCCCCCACAGTTCAATATGTCTCCCTCCTAAGTCTCCAGGGTCTTTTTCCCCTTTCTTTACCTAGTCAGTCAGCCAGCCAATCAGTCTTTCCCTTGCCCCCACCCTCCAAGTTGATCCAGCATTTATGTATCCCTCTGCCTCTTCCTCCAGCACCTCTTCCTGTCTGTCTCTCCCTCTCCCCTTCCAGCAGAGAAGCACTTAGTTCTTCCTCCCTTTCGCCTGCATTTTCTCCCTTTATCTCTCCCCCCCCCCCCCCCCCCCCCCCCGTGGTTCCAGAGTCTCTCCCTCCGACCCTCCTACTCCCCTTGGTCCGATGGTGCTTGCTAAGCTGCCTCAATCGCTGCTGGCAGGGGCACTGCAGCATTGAAAGATGCTGCCTGGGTGCCTCGATCTTCCGTGTGATGTGTTCTGTCTTCTCTTATGCAATTTCCTGTTCCGCGTGGGCAGGACACGTCACAAGGAATATCGAGGCACCGAGGCAGCTCCTTTCAATCGCTCCGGTGCCTCTCCAGCAGCGATTGAGGTAGGTTAGCAAGCATCGTCGGACCGCGGGGAGCTGGAGGGAGGCAGTCGATGGAGGTCATTTTTGCCATTGGGGAGGCGGGACGGGGTGGCTGGAGGCGGAGCCACGTCGTAGGTTAATCCCTGCCGCTGCATGCTGGTCCTCTCTCTGACGTGACGCACACTCTTCGTGCTGGAGGGGTGGGACTAAGGCCGGCGGCAGAGAGAGAGAGGAGGAGACTTGCAAAGCGCGGTTTCAGGGAGGGAGGAAGCCAAAAAAAATATTGCCAAGAGGCGCATAGGCGCCATTTTTTCAAATCAGCTGTTTAGGACAGCGGCCGCTCCTCTTGCGCCCCACCTAGCTACGCTTCTGCTTATATTGTATAGTGAGTCCTCAAAAAATGTACCCAACTATACACTATTACAATAGCCCTTATGGCTTCAGGTGTCACCTATATGTGGGTACAGTAGGTTTTTGGTGGGTTTGGGGGAGGCTGACATTTTCCACCACAAATGTAACAGTTAGAGTAGATTATGGGCCTGGGTCCCCTTCTCCACAGTGCACTGCAATGATCACTAGGCTACTCCAGGGACCTGCTTGGTGCTGTAATAGAACTAGCTATAATATCTGATGCTGTCATAGAGGCTAGTATGTACTGTTTCTTTAACATCTTTGGGGGGTGAAATGGAGTCAGTGACCACTGGGGGAGTAAGCGGGGGGGGGGGGTCAATCCTTTATTCCTCCAGTGGTCATCTGGTTATTTAGGGCACCTTTTTGTGGCTTATTCTTTATTAAATCAGGTCTCATTTAAAACATCTTACTTTTAGTCCTGGACATTTTTGTTTTGTTCCATTATGGCAGGAAAAAGTTCAAGTGTTAGGAAATTCTCATTTGTCCATTTTACCAGTTCTTTCTATACTTGCTGTGAATAACCTTGTCCATAGTCCACCATCATGTGCTACAATTATGAATCTCTCATCCATATGTTTAACTTCACTTCTCCTTAGCTGTTCCTGTGTCCAGCTTTGATTGACATATAATTGCTGAAGTAACTCTGTATTTCATACTATGGGATCTTTTTACTAAGGTTTGCTAACGAATTAGTATATACAACGAGCTGTGTAGCATTTAGCATGCACTAATCCCATTAGTGCACCTTTATAAAAGGACCCCTATGTGTTTTAACCCATTATTTTTCCTTGTTTGCTGGTCTAATTTTTAAACAGCTTTTTCTTATTTTGGAAATTCTGTTGAATCTTTCCCAATATGCGCTGGTAAATTCTCATTCATTTTTTTTGTTCATTAGAATGTTTGGAGTGGAGGAGTAGCCTAGTGGTTAGTGCAGTGGACTTTGATCCTGGGGAACTGAGTTTGATTTCCACTGCAGCTCCTTGTGACTCTGGGCAAGTCACTTAACCCTCCATTGCCCCTGGTAGAAAATAAGTACCTGAATATATGTAAACCACTTTGAATGTAGTTGCAAAAACCTCAGAAAGGCAGTATATCAAGTCCCATTTCCCTTTGTCTACATTTAATAATGGAGACCAATTGTGGCTGTTTACTTTCATACTTCAACACTTTTTATGTATTTGAGTCTGTTGATTCCGATAAGTATGTTTGGAGGCCTATAATAGCAGGTTTTAAGGAAGCCATTTTATAAAGTATTTTCCACAAGTAAAGTATCTTTCACATACAGAAAATGTCTCCCATAAAACTGGACTTTTTTTCCCTTTATAATACATTGCAGTCTTCAGTTAAAATAATGTTTTAATTTTTCCTCTAAGAAATGTTACCTTAGCATATTTCTCCAAGCCAAATGTCATCTGAAAAACCTTTCAGTACTCAGAGTTGTTCCACTAGATAACAATCAGAGGAACTGTAAAGCTTTAAGTCATCTACAAATAGCAAGCAAGATGATATCTGGGGTTAAATCCATATCTCAAGGAGTTAATGAGAGTACTCAGTGGATTTAGTGCCTGACAAAATAAAAATAACAGGGAATCTCTCTAAAAAAAATTCTTTACTGATTCTTGATGTAAGGAATGGTGAACTGTCTATCTTCATAATTCTGAAGGGGCCTGAGCCTATTTACTAAAATAAGGTTAGATTTTGCAGTTATCTAATGCAAAGTAACTGTAAAGCCTCCAAGTTAATTGTGGGTGTTTTCAAATATTTTACCATTCAATTAATGCTGAGAAAAGTTCTTTACCAAGGGGTTCTTTTACAAGGTACGCTAGCATCCTTAGCACTCCCTAAAAGTAAGGATGTGCTAAATGCTAGAGACACCCATAGGAATATATGGGTGTCTCTAGTGTTCAGCACACACTAAACCTTAGCGTACCTTTGTAAAAGATTCCCCAAGTGTTAACTGAATGACAGATAATGCGAAGCAGTTAGCTACATCTATTCAGGTGATAATAACTGTGCCATGCTATCTGCCATATCAAACGTTAATGCATGATAACTTCCCATGCATTAAGTGTGAGGCACAGTCTCAATCCATTTTTTGCCCCATTCCACATTAGCTGGTAATGCTGAAATTACTGCACCTTAACTGCTAAGGCATTGTATTTACCGTTAGAACATGTTCATTGCCACATTAACAGTTAATGTAGCTTAGTAAATAGGCCTCATGAAATGTATTCTGCCAAATGTTTATGGTAAGCTTAATATACTTCATCAATTCAGGGTTTAGTCTAGGGGTGTGCTGGTAAATTTTAAACAATGGGCTCTCTCTCTGGGTGTAGCCAGCCCTATAATTTGTGGGGGCCAGGGGTGGACTAGCGGGGGCAACGCATGCCTGTCTGTCCTCCTCCCCCTCATACCTTTGTTTGCAGGGATGCCGAGCCCCACCAGCCAAAAAATGGACTTCCACCACTCCCCGCTGCTTGTTTCTAGCTCTGAGCAGCAAGCTGTGACTTCTCTCGCATGCACAAGAAGTTCCAGCCTGCTGGTTAGAGCTGGAAACAAGGAGCAGGGAGCTGCAGCAGTCTATTTAATTGGCTGGCATTCCCGCCAGCAAAGTAAAAGAGAATTCAGGAGGAAGCCCAAGCCCATATTTTGGGAGTCAGTTTTTAAAGTAGCCATGGGGGAAGGGGGCTACTTTAACCACTGGCTTCAAAAATTCTTTAAAACTTAACAAACGACTCTTGCAAGCCCATGAGAGCCTGCTCCAGCACACCACTGGTTTACTCCCTACATTTCAAGGCAATTTATTATCCAAGAGTAGGAGATGCTATAGAAACCTCCTTATAGATAATCCATGCTATACTAAGGTTGTAATTTTTCTTACAGCTGTCCATGATGGCTTTATTCAGCATCTGGTTTTTCTTTTGTTTCTATATATTCCTCGTATGTTTAGTACCATGATAGTAGTAGTAGAATCTACATGAACATACATTATATTTGAAATTGGGGCCTCTAAAACCAGGCCCTTCAGAAAGATAGAAAACTCCATCAAGCTTCTTCTCTCCTGAGTTTATAATGATGATGTATCAGGCTTATTGTTCCTGGGAGTAGCAAGCAGCTATTGTGCTGGACCTAGAACTATTAGTAAAGAAACCTATAAGGTGTGACAGGGTCCTGAATTTCTGGCTTCTTTCTCATACCCCTAGTTACGCCTTCTAGGAGAAGTAAGTTTTGGACTTCAGGAGTAAGGAGTTGGACTCCAGTGAGGCACTAGGGGTTGTTAGGTTCTTAAGGAAGGAATAACGTTCAAATTTTATTGACTAGGTTATGAAAGTCTAGAGGATTTCGGAGGACAGTTGGCAAAAAAGATTCATGCTGGAGGATCCTATTTTGGCATGAATTTTCCCTTTACCAGGCGATTAGAAACATGATACCAAGAGGCCTAGATGCTACCTGATTCAAGGTTTAATGAGCAACGATGATCAATAGATTGTACCCTATACCAAAAGTAGAGCAAGACAAGCCTTTTAGGTTTCTGAAGGCTGATGCTCTAGAGTTGGTAGTCACTAGATGTTACAAGTAGTATGCCACAAGGCAACTATCATTCCAGCTGAAGGGGAAGCAGCTCTGAAAGATTCTCATGACTGGAAGCACCCCTAAAACAAACTTTTGAAGAAATTTGTATCTCTCGCTGCAGACAGTTAGAAGGTTATGTCACCTGAGCTTTACTTGCTGGATTGAACAAGTTCATTCGCATGTAGACCCATGGTATAGTCAGCAGCAGCATTTTTGATGAATGCACAGCATGATCTGATTCACATTACAGCACAATTTATGCTACTGTGGTGATGTGGCTCAGGCATTGGGCAACTGATATCTCATTAAAGGTGCGCCTAACTTAGCAGGCAACCATGTAGAGGCCAGTTGTTTGAAGAAGATTTAGAGCATTTGGTAAAGGACTTAGGGGGCATGAAATAGTGTGCCTCCCAGAGGACATAGGCTGGGCACTGGTTATGGAAAGAGGTTATTAACGTCCCAGCCATTCAGGCAAAGTAGATATGCCTTTTCTCAAAAGCCTAAAACCTTTCAATAGGGGCCAGCACTTCTGAGAATCTAGAAGGGGAAGTTATGCAACATCTTTCCCAGGCCCTGAGCAAAGAAATTTAGCTAGGCTTCTATAACACCAGGTTGGGTTAAGTTAGTGAAAGAAGGGGAGAAGGGGTACCCCATCAGAGATCCCTAATGAATAAGTGTTGTAAGTAAATAACGCTTTTAGAAATGTTTTGTTGTCAATGGAGGAAATAATTCCAGTCTTGTTTATCATTCTATGCAATTTATTTGTAGACATCACTCAATGGTTTACATCTGTACCTTTCCTTGAGATTTGATTTTTGCCTCTAACAGATCTACAGACCTCTAGTACTGACAGAAAAGTTCAACAGCTATTTAACTGAAGCCGAGACAGTACATGACAGAGAGACGCTGTTAATCTTCTGGACCTGAATTTGAGCAGCCCACGTACAGTGAAGAACAGGGCGATCAAGAGTACTTTCACTAGTAATACACCACTAGGTGGCAATACTGGATCTAGTACTTACAAATGGAGAACATGTTTCACAGTAAGAGATCATCTGGCATCCTGTAATCACCAAATAGTGTGGTTGTTGCTGGATTTAAGAATGAAATGGGAATATATAATTTTATTGTTGCCAGAATAGCAGGGAATCTATTGTACTGTTCAAATGTTTATCTCTACTTGTGCAATACTTTTCTTATTGAAAGCAGGGGATGGGGATATGTATGTATTTCAGACTCTTTATTTTTGTACAGTTATTTGATAGAGGTATTCAAAGTTTCCTCAACCGTGGGGTACATGATTGTTTTTCATAGTGGGCAACACAAGATCATAAATTCATACATTTATGGGCCGCATTAATTCTTTAGCTTGTTGTAGCATAATTTATACTCATCAAAATCTGTGAATGTTTTCTGAAATTGTGACTTCATATTCACCAAATACCTCTGCAGTGCTTCAAAATCATATGTACAAGCAAGCCACATCTGGAGGTCAGGTGGGCCACATGTAGAACAACCCTGTTATATGATCTTCTTTCCCTTTAATTTATAGCCCACACATATCTCAGCAGTTAAGCAAGACACAAAAAAAAGAGACAGTCATAGAACACATAATCCAGACACAGACAATCTAAAAACACACACACACAAACATTTTAGCCAGAATGTACAAACAGAAATTCAGATGTCTAGATCAGAATATATCAATTTCTGGTAGCATTTTTGAAAAAGATTTGTCAATGTAGAATCTTTTTTTAATAATACTTGCCGGAATTGATGAGTGTGTACTGGCTACATACAATGGGATCATCCATTTTATAAGTGTCAACATCTACAATTTCAGTTGGGCAATGAGGCAACATACAGGTTTAAGTATCATCATTTCAGTATTTCTCTTACCGATGTTGAAAGCATTTGTGAGCTGTGCATACAGTGACAAGAGCTTGCAGAGCCATTAGTTCTTGTATATACATTGCTGTAAGAGAGAGGAGAGACGCTCCAGTGAGAGTCGGTGTTAGCCGAGACTCTCGCCGATGCTACTGCAACACACTAGTTGTGTGCATATACATCCTCATGAGACTCCTGATGCAGGCTTAGTAGCTGAAACCCGGCCCATGCCAAGACTTGGATGTCAATAAAAGATTCTAATACATAGAGCGTCATCCTGTGATATTTTTTTTTCTCCATCACTGTGTCTTCTGTATCAGTATTTCAGAATATACACAGCAAGTGTCAGCACAAAGATATGTACGTGTGCCATTGTAGAAGCCTACATGTCTATATGTACTCTATTAAGAACAGAGCCTGGTAAGTAACTGGGAGCCTCAACCAAGGGGCAGACTGACCATTTGGGCAACTGGGGAGTGCCCGAGGGCCCAGAGGCTCTGCCTGGTTGCCCACCGCCACCGCACACTACAGCCCCCCAAGCCTCCCCGGACCCACCTTGAAGGGCCCTGGTGGTCTAGTGGCCTCTGTGGGGGCAGAAAATAACACTCTTTCCTGCCCGCTGCTGCTATTCTGCTCAGCGGCACTGTGTGTTTAAAAATGGCTGCCAAGACTCCCTGCAGCAGTCTCGCGACACTGTCGAGACCCATAAGACTACCAGGGGAAGTCTTGGCATCCATTTTGAAAACACAGTGGAGCAGGGCAGAATAGTGGTAGTGGGCAAGAAAGAGTGGGGTTCTTTCCCACCCCTGAAGAAGCCACTAGACCACCAGGGCCCTTCAAGGTAGGACTGGGAAGGGCCCACTGAGGCTCAGGGGACGGTAGTGTGTGGGAGGGGGGGCATGAGCTGCAATGATGAAGAGGTGGCAGGCAGTGGCCAGGGGGCCCAGATCACTGTCAGTCCCCCCCCCCCCCCCCAGCCTCACCCATACTCTGCACACACATACAGCCCCTTGCAGGCACTTTATAGAATACCACTGAGCACTTGTAGCACATGCCTGTAAGTGTGCATTCATCCCAGAAGTGCTAGTACTGTATTCTATACATTTAAGAGACAAGAGGTGATTAACCCATTAGTGCCCAATGTTCCCATAAGAAGCCATATGGGAACAGTGGGTACTAATGGGTTAAATATAGGCACCCTGTTTTAGAATGAGGTGGAATGACTTTATTGGCTTAAAGTAATTTATAATGAAACTGGTGTACCTTTTAAAGTGGCAGTGACCACTTAACCTCTGTATAAACAAATCATTTTAGAACAAGAAGCATCTTCAGAGCTAGAATACATTTTTTGAAACAAAACTTGAAAATAAGGTTGAACACTTATGATTGAAATATAGCAATGATGTCAAGATTATGGATGAAGTGCCTTCATATAATATTCCATAAAAGACCCTGTATGCTGCTTCCATAGGGTCCCCATAAAGCACCTGTGTAGTACCTCTATACAGTTTCAATAGGTACTCTTGTATTTGCTTCCATGCATTTCCCAGAAAGCAACCTAGTACAATGTCACCATATAGTCCCCAATAAAGCATTCTTCTGTAATGCATCCAAGCAGTTTTCCAGACAAGCATCCCTTATATAGTGCTTTATGGCAGGGGGTGAAAGAGGAGGAAATGAGAGGGTGATAGTGACACTGGACCTCATGTGTATGGGGGGGGGGGGAAGAGAGGGAGCGTGACACTGGACCTTGTGGGGGTGGGGTGGAAGGAGAGAGGGAGAGTACACTGGACCTCACGGGAAGGGGGAGGAGCAAGGGAGAGTGACACTGGACCTCACGGGGGGGGGGGGGGAGGGAGCGTGACACTGGACCTCAGGGGCGGCAGTGGAAGGAGAGAGGAAGAGTGACACGGGGGGGGGGTGATGAAAGGAGAAAGGGACAGTGACACTGGACCTCGTGGGAGGGGTGGAAGGAGAGAGGGACTCTGACACCGGACCTCGGGAGGGTAGTAGTGGATGGAAAGAGAGAGAGATGCCCCACCTATGGATGGGGAAGAGAAAAACAATGCCAGATCACAAGGGTTAGGAAGAGAAATTACAGACCATGGGGAAGGGGAAGAGTAAGTAAGAGCTTGGATGAGGAGCTGGGGAAGAGAGGGAGAGAGAAACTGGACCCACAGGGGACAGAAAGAGACATGCTGGCCTGGGATGGAGGGGGGAGAAGATGGGATACATAGGAGGGACAGAATGGGAGAGAAGCTGTATCCAGGGAGGGAGAGACAGAGATGCAGTACCATGGGGAGGGGACAGGGGAGAGATGCTGGCCTTAGGGTGGGAGTGCAGGGGCAGAAGTGGGATGGGGGGAGGGATGGGGACACCGAGGGCAGATACTGAACATGGGAATGGGGACAAAGACACAGAAGGGAGGTGCTGGACAGGACACATAGGGACACAGAGGGAATGACGGTGAACATGGAGCAAGAAAAAAGTCAAATAAGAGATAGTGAAAAGCAGAAGATGGATGGGACTGGGGCAGAGGGAAAGAGCAGAAGATGAATGGGACAGGGAGGAGTGGGTGTGGAGGGAAGGAGCAGGAGGTGGATGAGACTAGTAGGAGAGGGGAAGGAGGCTAGGGAGTGTGGGTGAGGATAGGGATGGGGAGGAGAATAGAGTAGAAGATGGGGATAGGAGTGTGGGAGGCAGGAGATGGATGGAACTGGGGGTATGGGTAGAGGGGAGGGGAACAGAGCGGAAGATGGATGTGGCTAGGAGATGTGGTGGAGGGAAGAGGAACAGAGTAGAGCAGGGAATTATGGATAGGAGAGATTGACTAGGAATTTGAGGGGATAGTGAATACTTGGCAGTTTTAGATATGTGGGAGTATATTGATGGGTTGGGATTGTGAGTGAGGATGTGAAATGAGGGATATGAGAAGAGAGGCAAGAAAAGGGATATGCTGAGACATAATATGAATGACCTGGAAGGCTGGAGAGAGCATGAGAGGCATTGAAAAGGAATGGGGAGAGGTATTGGAGGAAGGGGATGGGTCTCTGAAGGGGGTTGAGTGAGGGTAGACATGGAGTTAAAAAGATGGTGAAAGAGAGGCTATTGGGCATGGGGTATAGGTTAACAGACAAAAGAATGGCCTTGGAAGCAAGGGAAGGAAGGAGAAACTGGGATGGCGCTGGGACTAATAGGGTAATGACATGCAGTGGAGGGTAGATGAGGGCTAAGAGGGTGAGTATAGAGGATGGAAATGGGAGACTAAAGAAGTGGGTGAAAGATGAGGGATGGGTTTAGGAGACTGGGCAAGGAACAGACAGAGGGGGCAATGACAGTGCTGGAGAGGGAATGAAAGGGAGATGGTAAAAGCCAGCAGGTAGATGAGAAGTGAAAGAGACTAAGGACTAAAGGGTAAGAGAAAAGTGGGAAAAATACATAAAATGAAAGATCAGTGCCAGACATGTAGAAAAGGAAAGGAAGAAGCAAGAGGAGAGAGAGAAGAAATGGAAAAGCAACCTTGGAAAAGAATTTAGAAGACTGACACATGGAAATTGGAAAAGAAACTTGGACCAGCCCAATTAGAAAAATAAAATGCTCAGACAACAAAGGTAGAAAAGAAAACATTATTTTTACTTAATGCTTTTTAAGGACTAAAATGTGCCTACTTTGTGAAATGTACACTTTATCTGTTTTTCTTTTTTTCACAGAGTACAGGAGAAAATGCATTTCTGTTTCTCTTTTTACCAGTATTTGAACTGCTTATAGAGTCAGGTTTTCTTGAGGGGATCTCTTTTTTTTGTGGGCATGTTTTTTGAGGTTCCCTATTTTGTATCACGTGAGGGTCTGTCCATGTTCTGCATGTGTGACTAAAGTGACAGATTCTGCTAGTGTGTAGTGTCTGTATAGGAATGTGTAACAGTCCAGCTTGCTCCAGTTTTCCAGTAGCAGGTGTATTGGTGCTCTAGGGTCCAGTGTAATATTTATAGCACTGTCTTTTCATAGGTGGGTTAGGGCTGTTAGTTTTCTGTATAGGTTTTGAGTGTCTTTTTGCAGGGTTTTGTGTTATTTCATAAAGTGTCTGGTCCTATTTGAATGCAGGCATTGGGGCAAACAAAAACCCATCTGCTTTAAGCTTGTGCTGTTCCTGAGCTGGTGATCACAATTTAAATATTTTTGTATGGTGAGTTGTAAAGGGGAAAAGCACTTAAGCAGCTAGGATAACCACATCAAACACAGAACTGTCTTAATGTGGTTCACTCTAGCCAGTTAAGTGCTTGATAACTCACAAGTTATGTTTTATCCAGCCGCGTACAAATGGATATTCAATGCAGGTGCCTGGACATGGCTTGGTATTGAATATCTGGGAATAAAGTCAGCAGCGGTCAGCAAAACACTGACTACCGCCAGTTGAATATCAGGCCCAAAATGTCTTCTGAGAAGGATTATGTTGCTGATACCGAGATGAAACCAGAATCAGATTTTATTTTGTATGGTGAATTCTATGGGGAAATGCGCTAGTTCAGCTCTGCACTCGTTGCATGAAGAAGGCTCCTGTGGATGTAGAATATATGCTTGCATTTAACACTGTGACAATGCAGAGTCAGGGGTCAGTATTTTTTATATTTGAGTTTCAGGAAACATAATTTAACTCAGATAATTTTTGTTGCATATAATCAATGTTGGCAATTTATTTTGTTTTGTGTAGTTTAGGAATATAAATTGCATTTATTTCCCTGGGTAGAGTGATGTGGATCTTCTCTTTTTTTTCCTGGGGCAACTGCCTCACTAGTGTTTAGAGCAGGAGTTCTCAACCCCAGCCCTCAAGACACACCTAGCCTGTCAGGGTTTCAGGATACCCACAGTAAATATGAGGCGATAGATTTGTATGCAGTACCTCCATTCAATGCAAATCTATCTCTACTACTACTACTACTATTACTACTACTACTTATCATTTCTATAGCGCCACTAGACATACGCAGCACTGTACCTCGTGTATATTCATTCTGGATATCCTGAAAACCTTACTGGGTTGAGAACCCCTGGTTTAGAGTGAGAGGACCTCCTCATCCTCCTTCCTGATCAGAGTTTTTAGGGGGCCTTTTCTTTTGGGTGGCTTGTAGGGGGGGTGCTACCTCATCGCTCGCTTCAGGCAGCAGACTTCTGTGAGCTGCCCCTGGGAGTAAATGCTACCTGCAAGGGGGGAGGGAGGAAAAGGTTCTGCCTTTGGATGACCCCAGGAAAAAAAAGTGCTACCTGTTTGGGGGGGGGCATATTTTAAGGAGGGAGAAAAAGCTGAGATTTGGAAGAGAAAAGGGGTTCTGGTGTCAGGCCTAGGGAAGGGGAGAGGGAAAGTGCACGCTCCCCTAGTTAATTTGTATGAATGTGAGAGGGGGAAATAATGAGAGAAATTTCCCATGGTACTGGCTCAGTTCTTCATTGTTTTGATATGTTGGCTTCATATTCAGCATGTGTGTGTGTGTGTTTTTTAAATAACCACAATGAATATGTATGAGATGTACATATGCAAATGAATATGCTAATAGAAACATAGAAACATGACAGCAGATAAAGGCCATATGACCCATCCAGTCTGCCCGTCCTTTGCAACCCCTTATTCTTCTTGTTCCTAAGCGATCACACATGCTTATCACAACATGCCTTTTAAAATTCTAGAACAGTCCTCGACTCCACCACCTCCACCACCCTTTCTGTGAAATACTTCCTTAGGTTACTCCTAAGCCTATTCCCTCTTAACTTTGTCGTATGCCCCCTCATTCCAGGGCTCTCCTTCATTTGAAAAAGGCTCTCTTCCTGTACATCATGTCTCCTCTCTCCCTCCTCTCTACCAGCGAATACATGTTGAGGTTCATAAGCCTGTCCCTATAATTTTTGCATTCAAGACCACTTACTAATTTCGTAGCCGCCCTCTGGACTGACTCCATCCTGTTTATATCTTTCAGTAGGTGCGGTCTCCAGAACTGCACACAGTACTCCAAGTGAGGCCTCACCAGAGACTTATACAGCAGCACTATCACCTCCTTTTTCCTGCTGGTCATGCCTCTCTTTTATTTATTTATTTATTTGTTACATTTGTATCCCACATTTTCCCACCTATTTGCAGGCTCAATATGGCTTACTTCACCAACTCCGGTAGAGAAACAAATACAAAGTGATGTGGTCGAATAAGATTTGTGTGTTACAGACACATTGGGGGATCGTAGAGAAGAAGAGTTATATAGTGTTCATTACGAGCTTTGGTTTTGTAGTGTTGTAGGGATCAGGCACTTAAGTTGGGTCGGTGGGGTATGCCTTTTCAAACATGTTGGTCTTTAGTGATTTCCGGAAGTTAAAGTGGTCGTATGTTGTTTTCACGGCTTTTGGTAGTGCGTTCACATTTGTGTGCTTATGTAGGAGAAGCTGGATGCATAAGTTGATTTGTATTTGAGTCCTTTACAGCTTGGGTAGTGGAGATTTAAGTATGTTCGTGTTGATCCTATTGTGTTTCTGGTTGGTAGGTCTATGAGGTCTGTCATGTATCCCAGGGCTTCGCCGTAAATAATTTTATGGACCAGAGTGCAGATTTTGAAAGCAATACATTCTTTGATTGGGAGCCAGTGCAGTTTTTCTCGGAGGAGTTTGGTGCTTTCAAATCACGTTTTTCCAAATATAAGCCTAGCTGCTGTGTTTTGTGCGGTCTGAAGTTTCTTTATGAATTGATCTTTGCATCCCATATAAATTCCATTACAGTAGTCTGCATGGCTTAGTACCATTGATTGTATCAGGTTGTGGAATGTTTCCCTTGGGAAGAATGGTTTCACACATTTCAGTATCCACATTAAGTGGAACATTTTCTTGGTTGTAGAGTTCACTTGGCTCTCAAGTGTGAGGTTATGGTCGATTGTAACGCCAATGATTTTCAGGCTGAGATAGGGAGGGTGTAATCTGGGATGTTTAAAATTGTGGGTTTGTTGTATTGTGTTGGGATAAGAGGATGAGACAGTGTGTTTTTTCTGTATTGAGTTTTAGTTGGAATGCATTTGCCCATGAGTTCATGGTATTCAAGCTGAGCTTGATTTCATTGGTGATTTCTGTCAGGTCATGTTTGCAAAGGATGTATATTGTGACGTCATCTGCATAGATGAATGGGTTTAGGCCTTGGATGGATAAGGACTTGGCTAGAAGGGTCATCATTAGGTTGAAAAGTATCGGTGATAGTGGTGATCCTTGAGGTACTCCGCAATCTGCTTTCCACGGTGATGATATGTTTGAATTTGATTTCACTTGGTATGTTCTGGTGGTTAGGAAGCCCTTGATCCAGCTAAGTATATTTCCACCGATCCCGAAGTAGTCTAGGAGTCTTAGTAGAATATTATGGTTTACCATGGCGAAAGCGCTAGACATGTCGAATTGGAGAAGTATGCTTTTACCTGTTGCTATTTCTAGCTTTAATTTGGCCAGGAGAGTGGTTAGCACTGTTTTGGTGCTGTGGAGGGGGGCGAAATCCTGATTGTGATTCATGTAATATTGAGAATTTGTTAATGTAATCAGTAAGTTGTTTGGTTACCATACTTTCCATCAGTTTGACTGCTAGTGGGATAGATGCTATTGGGCGGTAGTTGGTGAGTTTGTTTGTTTTTTTCTTGATATCTTTTGGTATTGGGGTGAGTAGGATGTTGCCATTTTCCTTAGGGAACAGACCTTGTTGGAGCATGAAGAAAAGTTTAGATGGGATATGAGGTCTGCACCCAAGCATCCTTCTGGCTTTGGCCATCGTTTTTTCTACCTGTTTGAAAGCTTTAAGGTCGTCAGACACCATCACCCCAAGTCCCACTCTTCCTTCGCACACTGAAGCACTACACCCCCTATACTGTACCGTTCCCTCGGACTTTTGCGATCCCAGTGAATAACCCTGCACTTTTTGGGATTAAACCTTAGTTGCCAAATATCAGTCCATTCCTCCAGCTTCGCTAGGTCCTTCCTCATGTCATTCACACCCTCCAGGGTGTCCAAACTGTTGCAGAGTTTAGTATCATCCGCAAAGAGACAAACCTTACCAGACAGCCCTTCCGCAATATCACTCACAAAGACGTTAAAAAGAGCCGGCCCTAGGACCAATCCCTGCGGTACTCCACTGACGACCTCCTTTTCTTCAGAGCAAGCTCCATTTACCACCACCCTCTGTCTCCTACCATTCAACCAATTTTTTACCCAATCAGTTACTCTAGGTCCCACACCAAGGGCACTCAATTTATTTATCAGTCGCCTGTGCGGAACCGTGTCAAAGGCTTTGCTGAAATCCAAGTATACCACATCAAGCACCCCTCCCACATCCAACTGTTTGGTCACCCAGTCGAAGACGACAGTCAGATTTGTCTGACACGACCTACCGCTAGTGAAACCATGCTGCCTCGGGTCTCGCATTCCATGTAGGTCAAGAAATGTCATAATCCTCCTTTTTAGAAGCGTTTCCATTAGCTTACTCACCACCGAGGTCAGACTGACAGGTCTGTAATTCCCAACCTCTTCCTTACTTCCACTCTTGTGCAAAGGAACCACATCCGCCCTTCTCCAGTCCACCGGGACCACTCCAGTTTCTAAGGAAGCATTGAACAGGTTCGTCAGCAATGCCGACAGAACTTCTCTGAGTTCCTTAAGCATCCTCGGGTGTATCCCATCAGGCCCCATCGCTCTGTCTACTTTTAGTTTGGCAAGCTCCTCACGAACACAGTCCTCTGTAAAGGGGTCTTGGTCTACCATACATCCATCCCCTTTAGCCTTTGTTTTCTGCAGCCCTACCCCTGGTCTTTCATTAGTGAACACAGAGCTAAAATAATCGTTAAGCAGTTCAGCTTTATCCTTATCATCTTCCACATATTTCTCTCCCTCAGCTTTGAGCCGCACAATGCTATTATGGCACTTCCTCTTGTCACTTACATATCTTGTCCTCCAATTTTACCGTATTAGCTATCTTTTCCTCCATTTGCCACTTCACTTTCCTGATAGCTTTTTCAGCTTCTCTTCGCTTATTTAGGTATTCTCCCCTCATCTTTCTGAGTCGTCTTATAACGTGCAAAGGCTAGTCTCCTTTCCCTTACTTTTTCAGCTACTACATTCGAGTACCAGAGAGGCCTTCTTTTCCACACCCTCCCCCCCCCCCCCAAAAAAAAATGAAACAATTAAACTATGCCCATGCTAAAGAGGTTAGAGCTCTTCAATTTGGAAAAGAGATGGCTGAGGGAGGATATGATTGAGGTCTATAAAATCCTGAGTTGTGTTGAATGGGTAAAAGTGAATTGATTTTTCACTCTTTCAAAAAGTACAAAGACCTGGGGACTCTAAATTAAATTATATGGAAATACTTTTTAAAACAAATAGGAGGAAATATTTTATCACTCAAAGCTCTGGAACTCGCTGCTGGAGGATGTGGTAACAGCAGTTAGTGTTATCTAGGTTTAAAAAAGGTTTGGACAAGTTCCTGGAGGAAACGTCCATAGACTGTTAATGAGATGGACATGGGATTGCCAGCTTGAAATGTTGCTACTAATTGGGTTTCTGACAGGTACTTGTGACCTGGATTAGCCACAGTTGGAAGCAGGATACTGGGCTAGATGAACCAATGGTCTGACCCAGTATGGCTATTCTTATGTTCTTAAGTAGACAAGGCAGATGGTGGCTGAATGGGTGATACCAGTCTGGTAGTAAACCAGAACACATCTATCATCACTGTTCATGGAATCCGCAGAACAGAAAATATGCTACCATAAGGCATATTTTAGGTAGTATATAGAAAGAAGTCATAAATCCAGGGCAACATGAGGAGATTTACAATGCTATCCTACAAGAGCATCTGCCAAAGATACAGCCACTTGTAAAATAGGCACAGGACTGCATGTGTAAATCCCTCCATGTACAGAGATAGCAGTGATTTTAGAAAGCTGCGCTTGGGGAAAAATGTAGAAATCTCCCTTCCCCCCCTCCCCCCCAGTATACATAGCAGTAGCTTTCTAAAATCAGTGCTGCCACTGTAGAGAGCTCCAAGTCCACCACTAGTGGCCACCCAGCCCCTGCTAAAGCATCCAATCCCCACCAGCATGACCCTAGTGTGGACAGATACCCCCCCCTCATGGCAGAAAACATCGCCAGTGCAGGAACCCCTCTGATACAGGACCCTCCATGGCAAACCCCTCCCTATGTGGCCATAACCTCCCAGAAGGCCAACCTCCTTCCCCCTGGCACAAGCCCCCCTTTGAGGTGCCCCCCAGCAGACCTACTCACCCCTCCCCAAATTTCCAATTCTCACCCTAGCCTTACCAGGGTCCCTAGTAGAGTGGGACCAAAGCTCTCAAAGTTGCCACCAAGTTCTGTAGTGGTAATATTACTACTACTACTATTTAGCATTTCTATAGCGCTACAAGGCATAAGCAGCGCTGCACAAACATAGAAGAAAGACAGTCCCTGCTCAAACAGCTTACAATCTAATATTGCAGTATTACCTCTAGGGTGAGGCTTCTATAAAGGGGCAAAATACACCCAATCACCCATTCCTGATGGCCACCTCCTATGATCACCCCACCCCCAATATCTGATTCACCTGACCCACCATGAGACAAGTCCCCCACTGCAGCAACCACCACAGTAGAACCTCCCCTCCCTAACAAAGGAAACTCCTGATGCAGACCCTCCTATAGCAACCCTCTGTGGCCAACCCCCATAAGGCCAAACCTTTTTCAGGCAACAACCTCCCTTGAGATTCCCCAACTCCCACCTGCCAATCCCCACCTTGGCCTTACAGAGGGTCCGTGGTGCCTAGCTGGGTGGGAACATTGCCCACCCACTACCACCACAAAGATTACTGGTTTCAAAATGGCTTCCAAATTTGAATATACAATCTACACATATTATTTCCTCACCCTGAGCAAGGTGCAGCCCCTAGAATGCCACCACTAAATGTAGTTACAATGGATCAGCATGGCACTGCTCCCATCCCACTAGACACCAGGGACCCATGTTAAGGCCAGGGTTGGGGATGGGTGGTTTTTTTCTGGAAGGGGTTTGGTGTTGTGAGGAATTGTGGTCATTTGAAGTGGGGAGGGAAGTACCTGCTACAGGGTCCTGCGTTGGGGGATTCTTGCATGAGGGTGTTGCCACGGTGGGAGTCATGGCCTTGGGGTGTTGCTAGTCAAAGAAGGAACAAAAGGTGGGGCTGGACAATGGGTTTGTCCAAAAGAAGGCAATACTGCCAAAGTTTAAAAAAAATTATTCTCTTGTGGTCACTATAATGTGGTCTAAAAACCATACAACATGCTTGCCAAAAAAGACTTGACAGGGACCCATGTTTCGGCAATAGTGCCTGCATCAGGAGTCATAACATCTGAGAGATCTCATGAAAAACCTTTTAAGTGCCTCTTAGAATGCCTCTATCGTGGTACATAATTCTGGTGTATAGCAGTTTCAGCTACAAGAGGTTTCACTATAATACAGTACAGTCTCAATTATCCAATCTAAATGGGACCGACCCGTTGTCGGATAAATGAAAAAAGTCAGATAATATGGTAAGCAATAGTAACCAGAAGCATAGTTAGGTGGGTTGCCAGGGGAACAGCCACTCCCCCAAATGAACTTCCAATGGCACCAGCGCCTATTTTTTATGCAATCTGTCATGATTAAAATGCACACCAGCACCATTGACATTCTGCTTTCTGCTTCCCCCCCCCACCCCCACCCTTAACCTGGCTATGCTTCTGATGGTAACCCCTCAAACAATGCAGAAAAAGGCTGTAAAAGCAGGGTCCCGGATTACAAAGGTGGTAAAAGTAAGGTCCTAGGTTTGGAAAACGGAAAATAGAAACCGCGTGACATCACCAGAGGCAGGGTCTCTCAGATATGCCAGATGGTTGGATCAACGAAGGTCAGATAATCGAAAATGTACTGTAATTCATTCATGAGAGATCCTCTTGATGCCTGTTGTATAATTCTTAACCACATTGGATTGACCACAAGAAAATACTTTTTTTTTTAAACTTTGGCCTTCTGTGGTTGGAAAGAGCCAACGTCCACCTCCACTTTTTGTTTCTTCTTTTGACTAGCCAGTTGCATGAGCGTTTTTCCTCCTTTTTGCTTTCTTTGCTTGGGATGTTGCTGCCCCAGAAGGGAGTTGCCTCAGATGGATCAGATGTCAGGAGGGAGGTTGATTGGGAGGGGCCAGATATTGATTTGCAGTTGCCCCTTCTAGCAGGCATTTATATTTGGTTCAAGAAAGCTGTAAATGCCAACCTCTATCTCATAATAGAGATGTGGATTCCCTATGTGAAATCCAAGCCAGCTTGCTCAGGACACTCTCTCCCTATCTACATCCCATTGACATTTAGATGCAGTTAGCTTTCCTAGTATAAATAGCCCCTCTTGTGAAATGCCATTTATAAATAAAGGCCTCTTTACATGTGTAAATACTGTCCTTTACATGTGACAATAAAGGGCCCATGTTTACAGATCCAAGCTAAAGCTAAACATTTCAAAAGAAGTTGCCAGTCTCAGTTCTTTGAAAATGTTGGCAGATAAAGACCTACAGACTCACCTACCTAAAAGACCTTACTTTATCTTCACTTTATACCATTAATAATCATCTGTGCTTCTCTTATGCTTTCTTAAATTCCAATATGTATAAAGAAAGGTCAAATAAACTGTAGGCAATACTTTTTTTTTAATTGGACAAAAGAAAGAGAGCTCTTTTTTCATCAACCTGATGAAGGGAACATAACACTTGAAAGCTAGTCACAAAAGCACTGCATTAGTCTTTTGTCATAGACTACTCTCAATTTTCTTAAGCACTCTGCTGTCTACCAGCCTCTTTGCTTTGTTCCTTACTATGACTGTTTGCTGTATAGATATTTTATCTATTCTACCTCTGAGATATCATTCAAGACTAGCTCTTTCAAATTGTAAAAATTGATATTCTTTTTTTTATAACTAAATTTTATTGAGAGCTTTGAATAGTTGAACAGTTCTAAACCATTAGAGAAAAGTTCGAATACAAACAATTTAAAACAGATAACTCATTCCCTAATACAGTTGCTCCCTAACAATACCCCTCCATCCACCCCCACCAATCTCCCAACCATCAGCACTCTCTTCCCCCCCACTATTTGCCCCCTCCCCCATTCCCACCCCCTTTCCCAATTGCACCCCTCCCCCATTGCAATAACCCTATCAACAACATCTTTCACTCTGCATCTAATATACGGTCCAAATGTGCCCATTCTGTCGCTTCCTGATCAAATCGCCCTGATCTACTGTCTGTCAGTTTCTCCAATTCGGCTACCAGTTTGACTTTTGTTAGCCACTGCTTTTTAGTTATGTCCAGTCTTTGACTTCCAGTGAGAGGCAATGATTGTCTTCACTCCCACCAGGCAAAGTCGTTTTATACGCCGCTGCCATTTTAGTTCTCTTCTGTTTCCCCAGCCCAGAAGACACCACTTAGGATCATGGGGAAACTATCGTGAGACTACGCACCACCTCCAACCAAAATTTTTCCAAAGATGGACATGCCCACCAAACATGAACGAATGTGCCAATGGCCTTTCCACAACGCCAGCATTGATTGCTGGCGTCCGGGTACATTATTTTCATCCGATCAGGTATATAGTACCATCTACTTAATACCTTATATGCATTTTCTTTAATCAGAACACATGTAGATGCTTTTTTCACCTCCAGACATATCGCTATCCATTCAGCCGTGCTTAACTTGCATTCCAAATTTTGTTCCCATGCACACATACAGTATACTGTATGACAATTTAACAAAACCATCTCATAAGTACATAAGTAATGCCACACTGGGAAAAGACCAAGGGTCTATCGAGCCCAGCATCCTGTCCACGACAGCGGCCAATCCAGGCCAAGGGCACCTGGCAAGCTTCCCAAACGTACAAACATTCTATACATGTTATTCCCGGAATTGTGGATTTTTCCCAAGTCCATTTAGTAGCGGTTTATGGACTTGTCCTTTAGGAAACCGTCTAACCCCCTTTTAAATTCTGCCAAGCTAACCGCCTTCACCACGTTCTCCGGCAACGAATTCCAGAGTTTAATCTCCCCTTATATAACGATACAAGAAAGAAATAGCCCTCCCCATCCTGTCTACAGTGACCCACAGATCCTCCAGATGGTCAGTCTTGCCTGGATCAGCTTTTAACCATCCTTGCTTGATAATGAAATGTTTAATTTGTAAATAAGCGAAGAGGTCTGACGCTGGCAAGTTATGGGTCTCCTTTAATTCCCCAAAAGACCTCATGCCCCCTGATTCCATTAGGTCCCCGAATCTAACCAGTCCTCTATGCGCCCAAACTGCAAATACTAATCCCTGTCGGCCAGCTGGGAAGCAAGGCTCCTGCATAATCTACGCATTAGTCGACAGAGTTCTGGTCCCACGCAACTTATATTTTAAGGAGCTCCACAGTATCAACAGGTGTGAAATGAATGGATTTGATGTCAATTGTTTATAGGTTTTGGCCAGGATTGAGGCCCAGAGGGCTGCATCTAGAACATATCCCAGGACGAAATTTTGTTCCAGAATCGTAAATCGGTGACTTCTCGCCCTTTCTCCATTCTGCTATCAATTTTAGTTGAACAGCCTAGAAATACCACTGCAAGTTAGGCGTGCCTCTGCTCCCTTGTTCCGTCGCTCCCCACATCACCTTTCTAGATAATTTAGCCGAGCGCCCTCCCCAGACAAATCTGGAGATTTCTGATTGAAAGTGCCTTATCTCCCCCCTTAGAAACCATTAGGGGCAGAGATTGGAATAGGAATAACAACCTGGACAATAGGTTCATTTTAATGGCTGATATTTGTCCCCACCAGGATAGCCACCCATTTTTCCACCTACTCAGGTCCCTGAACAAGGGACTATAATTTAAGGAATATAGTTGTGTTTAATCTCTGGGAATCTGTATGCCTAAGTATCGGAAGCAAGCTCCTGCTTTTTTGAATGCAAATAACTGTAACATTCTATCCAACTCCGTGTCTGAGATAGTTACCCCCATCAATTCAGATTTATCATAATTAACTTTGAATCCCGACATCCCCCCTAATCTATTAAGCTTCCTGATGATATAGGCAGTGTCAGCAAAGGGTTGCCCACATAGAATAAGATATCATCGGCAAATAATGCTATTTTGTATTCTCTCCCCCCAAGCCGCATTCCCCTAATGTCCACTAGTGTACGGACCCTTTGCGCCAGAGGTTCTATGGATAGAGTAAACAGCAGGGGAGACAGGGGGCATCCCTGACGAGTGCCCCTTTGGATCTGGAACTGTGCAGAATACCCCCTGTTGACTTTAATTCTAGCTACCGGAGATGCATAGAAACATTGAAGCCAGCCCACAAATTTAGTCCCGAACCCCATGGACTCCAGGACCTCCCACAGATAGGACCATTCTACCCTGTCGAAGACCTTCTCGGCATCTGTGGTCAACAAAGCCAATGGGACCTTCTGCTTCTGGGCTCCTCAAATTATATTCAAAGAGCGCCTGATATTATCCACCACTTGCCTTTTGGGTATGAAGCCTGATTGATCTTCATGAACTAGCTGTGGCAACACTCTTCCTAGGCAATCTGCCATTATCTTAGCTAGTATTTTTACATCCACGTTTAGTAGGGATATCGGTCTGTAGGAACCACAAACAGTCGGATCTCGTCCTGGTTTTAAAAGTACCGATACCTCTACCTCGTGCATGCTGGGAGGGAAAGAGTGTCCTGCAAAGCAATCATTTCTCACCCTCCTCAGGAGAGGAGCTAGCTCCGAAGCAAATATTTTATAGAATTTAGCGGTGTACCCATCCAACCCGGGGGCCTTCCCCCCTTTGAGGCCTTTAATCCCTCTGGTCACTTCATCTAAAGATATGGGGGATTCTAACTCTTCATTCTTTTTATCTGAATGTCTCTGGAGTCCCAACTCCCTCAAATAATTTTGTGTCTCCAATTTCGAGACTCCTTCCCCATTTGATCCTGTTCTCTGCTTGTTGGCGTTATATTTAAATTTTACAAGCGCTTTTCGTGCCGCCATGCTTTCAGGAATCTTTTAGAAGTAATTTGGTGAGGAATCAAACATTTACCGGTGTTTATCAGATTTTTATTCTTTTGCACCGGCGGAGCTCCGCGCTGAAGCGGCCATCTTGCAGCGGTGACATCACTTCCTCCCAAAAATTGATTTTCTTGCAGTTTTCAGCATCAAATGTAATCCCTTTCACTTCCACTTCCTATTTGATAGTCTATAGCCACATGTTTTGGGGTCCCTCAAGACAAACTCTACAATATGCTCACCTTTTGGAATTTTGTTCATTAGTTCACCAAAATAATAATCCAAGGAGGGGTTCCACACATCCTCCTTGCTCACAAAGATTACAGTCTGGGTCTTGGTAAAGACAATGCCCATGCAAACTGTCCAGCAGCTTGTTCAATAGTAGACTGTAAATGGTTGTAAATGAGGATTGGTGGTGTTAACCAGCAGCTCACAAAGATCTTTTGAGTGTTCCCAGGTTACACATGCTGTGTTATCATCTATAAGGTCGCACGACACC
Organism: Microcaecilia unicolor; assembly: GCF_901765095.1. Classification (NCBI taxonomy): domain Eukaryota; kingdom Metazoa; phylum Chordata; class Amphibia; order Gymnophiona; family Siphonopidae; genus Microcaecilia; species Microcaecilia unicolor. Next base: position 286,696,530 of record NC_044034.1, read on the forward strand.
CCGTATTCAGAGGAAAACAGGTATATAGATAGCTCATCAGGGTCTAACAATGCTTATGATAGATTTCTTCTTTGACCATACTTCCCTCACAATGAGGTGTTTTTTGTTTTTTTTTGCAAGAAGGCTTCAGTACATGGTCATTCAAGTTTAATCCTGGGAGAATTCTGAAAAACTGCACATTACAGAATTTGTGGAAAATTCTCCCGGAGCACAGAGTAGACCTCTGGAGCTGGTGGGAGGTGACACCAGCAGTTAGTGCCATAGCCTTCCTGCAAGACTTGAAAACAGCACAGGATGTCAGGTACCAAGCTGATCGCAGGCTGCAAACACTGTGTGGTGCAGGAAGGCTGTGGCACCTGCTGAATTTTTAATTGATAGCTGCACACTTGTATTTGTATTTTCCTCACAGCAAAGAAGAACTGGGGGAGGCTGGAGGCAAAGAATAAGGGAATGTTCTAGGGGGAGATGAGCTAAGAGACAATGTTGAAGGGGGATGTATGGGAGGAGGAGAGAGTATTGAAGGGGAAAGGTGAGGAAGGAGGATAGAATGATGTGCGTTTTTTCTAGCAAAAAAGTTGCCAGTACTCAAATGCTAGGCCACCCTCCAGGGGTGGGATGATCACTGAGGGACCCACCCCATGATAGCCAGGAACCAGTCACAGAATCAATGACAAAGCAGAATTGGTATATAGAGCCTGTGCTCTCATTAAAACTTGGGGTCCATGGATCAGTTTTAGCAATGGAAAAGGTGCCAATACTCAATACCCCCTCAAAAAAAGACCTGATAGTATGTATGTATTTGTGTGTGTAGGGGAAGAGTGATCTACTGCCTTATGGTTAAGGCTATTGGATTTCATGCATTTTCATTTGGTAATCTACAGAACACAAAAGGAACTGCAGTAGCACCAATTTCTCTCCAATGACAAGCAGGACTGTGAATCCTTATGTATTGGTGATTTCATTCATGGAGCCCAGCACAGGAAACGGTAGTCTAGCAACTTTTGGGGTCACTCATAGGCGCCCAGTATAAGAGGCTTGGGGAGGCTAAGCCTCCCTAGCCGCAGGATCGGATCCTGATGACATCATCAGCTGATCAGCTGTAGTTTCGGTCGGACCCGACCATGACGCGACGCCGCCGACACGGTTTTGGAACGACGTGATGCCGACCCCATCATCAGCTGCCCAGTTGAGTTCCGCGGTCCTGTGCCTCTGCAGCCAGTGCTTCTTCTTTTTTCGCCTCGCCGGCCTCAGGCAGCCAGAGCCAGTCAGCTTTCCCTACAAGCGTTCGCTCCCGGCGTCCCGTCATGTACTTCCTGTTCCGCATAGGCAGGAACGCGCGGGAGGGGCCTCACGTAGGGAAGGCTCAGGCTGGTTAAGAAGAAGAGAGTCAGTCATCAGAGTGTCTGAGACTGAGAGATGTTCCCTCTCCCACTTCCTTCCAGTAGGCGCAGCGCACATAGTACGTTGGATTTCAGCTCAGGAGACAGAGAGGTAGGTGCTGAGTTCACTGAAGGTTTAAAACAAGTCAAAGCTTGAGGGACAGAAGGGAAAGCACGCCGAGCGAAGAACACACGCTTCGCTGCCGATGCACGCCGCCTGAATGAACTCCGAGAGGTACGCTTTTAAAATTTAAGAGGAGAAGGGGGGTTCCTGGTGCTGGGAGGAAGGGAGGACAAGCGGGTTGATGGTTGCTTGTTTGGTTGGAGGGAGGGCGGGAGGCAGGCCTGGTGCTGGGAGGGAGGGAGGCAGGCCTGGTGCTGGGTGCTGCTGGGTGGTCTGATGTTGGATGCTGGGTGGGAGGCAGGCCTGGTGGTGGGTGCTGGGTGGGAGGGAACCCTGAGGGTGGGTGCTGGGTGGGAGGCAGGCCTGATGTTGGGTGCTGGGTGGGAGGGAAGCCTGATGGTGGGTGCTGGGAGGGAGGGAGGCCTGATGGTGGGTGCTCGGTGGGAGGGAAGCCTGATGTTGGGTGCTAGGTGGGAGGGAGGCCTGGTGCTGGGTGCTGCCGGGTGCTGGGAGGGAGGGCAGGGGGGAGAGGAGGGTGGCTGGACATTTGTGGCTGGAGGGGAGAGGAGGGTTGCTGGACATTTGTAGCTGGAGGGGAGAGGATGGTTTCTGGACATGGATGGAGGGCAAGAAATGAAGAAAGGAGGAAAGTAAAGAAATAAATGGAAAGGAAGCCCTGGAAACGGAGTTAAGAGAACAGATAGAGAGCAGCAGAATCAGCGACTAGAACCAATATGGATAGAAAAACAAAATCACCAGACAACAAAGGTAGGAAAAATCATTTTATTTTCATTTTAGTGTTTGGAATATGTCGAATTTGAGAATTTACATCTGCTTTCTTATTTTGCACTGGGTATACTGGAGCTGTAACAGCTTACAGAAATGATTTATAATGGAAGAAAATCATGTTATTTTTTCTCCTATACTAGTATAATATTTTCAATGATGTCTGTTTATATGCGCCATGGCTGGTGTAAGGGGTGTGGCTATCATAGGAGTGGAGTCATATGTGGTGACCCCGCCCATAATGAGTACCAGCACTTTGCAATAAATAATTCGATTTTGGGTTGCTGTTTGGGCACTCGGTCTCTGAAAGGTTCGCCATCACTGGCCTATGGGGGTCACTCACTGCACATGCATGCCTGTTCTTGCCTGCTGTTGTCACACAAGACTCTCAGTCACTTTTATTTTGCAGACCTGTTAAGCCTGTTATCTCGAATCACGGTCCTTCAGTTATTTCATCTGAGAAAATCTCTCCTTTCTTATTGTTGTTGCATGGATCTTGGCATTCTCCCAGTAGTGTCTTAATAAGGCTTTTAAAAATATTTTCTAAGTTTTTTTTTCTTTTTTTTGCGTTAGCTCAACCCAGGCCTATTTTTCATCCTTGAGCACCCGCTGAGAGTATTTTTGTAACCATCATTTGATTTTGCTGTGGCTTTTTTTCCAGAAGATATGTCCCAAAGAAGGCCACCAGTGGCTTCAAGAGGTGTTCCCAGTACAACAGGACCATATCTATAACAGGTAATTTTACTCATGGTGACTGCAATACCCGGAACCCCATGATCCCTCTCATTATATTCTTTGTTCACAGATGTCAAAGAGAGGGATTCATGGTAGAAGAAAGCAGAGAGAAAAGCTTTTTGGAGATAAGACTGGTCTATTTACATTGGCATCGGAAGCATTGGTCTCCAAGGGTTCAGGAGCTGCACTGACATTCAGAGTATATCAGTCACCCTCTACATTGATCATCGGTATTGCCCACCAGTAGCAGTCATCATTCAATTCTCACCCGAAGAAGAGGAAGTATTCAACGCCATCTTCATTGGTGCAAAGGGAATGTGATACAGGGCACTGAGAGGAGGCCAAGGTTTCTTGACATTGCTCCCAGTTGAAGCATGGAACCAAAAGCACTGAAGTCACCAGTATCCTCGAAGTACATACGACATGAGGACTGCTCATCCCCTGTACCATTGGAGGGTATGCCAACCTCCACAGATCCAGTACCCTGGTTATGATAGGCCCCAAGTGACTTAGGAAGATGTGACCACTCCTACTGTGATGTCCCTGCCTTTGTCAATGGCAGCCTTCAAGAAGCAGCTCATGTAGAAGTTTTTAGGAGCAGGTGGAACACTTCTTTACTTGACTTGCTGCAGCAGCTTTGACATCATTGATGTTGAGAGCAGGAGTGGTCCACCAATACTTGAGACCCATGCCTTGCCTGAAATAGACATATTGATACCAAGGACTGAAGGGGGCTTGAAGATGAGGTCAGCTGCATCAACACCCATTTCCAATGCTTCAGATGAGGAAGTTTTACCAAGGCACCAAGAATCATCCATGTCTTGATGCAGTGGGAGGCTTTACCAGGCCATCAGACTTCACCAACTGAATTCTTCTTTGACTGAGTCAGAATGCTCCTAGAAGTCTGAAGAGGAGTCAGAGAGCTTCTCGGAAGACAGGTCAATTGGTCTCCCTTCAGACCCCTCACCACCACATGAGACTGAAATCCCTACCATAGGAACTCTCTTTCACTGACTTTATTCAGGAATTGGCCAAGGCTATTTCATTGCAGTAGGAGATGAAGGAGCAGCCCAGGGCAGAAAGACTGCATATCCCCCAATTCCTCTACCCTCTCCCCCCAAATGTTGTGACAGTGCCCATGCACAGCCTGAAGGACATACCTGAGAGACCCCCCCCCCCCCCTACTCTCATCTCTGTACCTCCTATTAATAAGGTTGACTTTCCAGTTTATTTTCAAAAGTGATAGCCGGCCATCTTCCAACACAAATTGGGAGATGGCCAGCCATCTCCTAAAACCGGCCAAATCGGTATAATCGAAAGCCGATTTTTGGACAAACGCGCTGGCATTCCGTCGCGGAGGTGGCTAAACTTCAAGGGGGCGTGTCGGCAGGGTAGTGAAGGCGGGATGTGGGCGTGCTTACGAGATGGCCGGCTTCAGCTGATAATGGAAAAAAGAAAACCGGCGATGACGAGCATTTGGCCGGTTTTACTTGGTCTATTTATTTTCACGACCAAGTCTCAAAAAGATGCCCAAACTGACCAGATGACCACCGGAAGGAATCAGGGATGACCTCCCCATACTCCTCCAGTGGTCACCAACCCCCTCCCACCCAAAAAAAACTTTAAAACATTTCCTTCCTAGGAGGGGAAGCCAGTCGGCCAGCTCGTAAAAAAAAAAAAAAAAAAAAAAAGGATCTTGCTGATCAGTTATGTTATGACTTACTTGTTCTGGAGTGCTGTATTTTGTGATACTGTTTTGAGAAATGTTCAAGAAAGACTTCATACAAATTAGAAAAGTCCCTACCGTTCATTTTCCCTTGATGGCCGTCCCTGACGTGCACTTCGCTTAATAGCCGTCTTTCTCTCCGAAAGTGCATTTCTCTTAATGGCCGGCTTTCTCCCCAAACAGGGAAATCAAAACAGTTTTTTTTAGTAGTAACAGTGGGATTTGAACCAGCCACCTCTGCATTACAAGAGCCATGATGTAACCACTTGACCACAGCTCCACTTACTTGGCTGTCCCTCCCTTTTGATTATACCCCTTCAGGTCTCTCTCAGCCAATCACAGTGCGTTAAGCTGTCTGTGAGTGGCTGAGAGAGACCTGGAGGGGTATAATCAAAAGGGAGGGACACCCAAATAAGTGGAGCTGTGGCCAAGTGGTTACATCACTGGTCTTGTAATGCAGAGGTGGCTGGTTCAAATCCCACTGTTACTACAAAAAAAGCAGTGTGCAAAAACTTTTGATTTTCCTGTTCAGGGAGAAAGACGGCCATTAAGAGAAGTGCACTTTCGGAGAGAAAGACGGCCATCGAGAGAAAGATGGCTATTAAGGGAAGTGCACGTCAGGGACGGCCATCAAGGGAAAATGCACGGCAGGGACTTTTTTCATTTGTATGAAGTCTTTCTTGAACATTTCTCAAAACAGTATCACAAAATACAGCACTCCTAAACAAATAAGTCATAACATAACTGATCATAGTACCAGTGCACTATGAATGCTGGCCCCTCCCACGGCCAAATGCCTTGGATTTGGCCGGGTTTGAGATGGCCGGTTCCAGTTTCCATTATTGCTGAAAAACAAAGTCGGCCATCTCAAACCCGGCGATCTGTGGCATTTGGCCGGCCCCAACCGTATTATCGAAACAAAAGTTGGCCGGCCATCTTTTTCGATAATACGGTTCCAGCCAGCTGTTGTGGCACCGCCAAAATAGATCGCCGGCGATCAATTTCGCCGGCGCCGTTTGATTATGCCCCTCTTTATGTATAGAATCCAGAAGGCTCAGGGCTTCAAACAGCAATAGCTTTCTCACCATTCTATTGTGGTTGAATCTGCTCTCAAGGGAGCCAAGAGTCTTAGAAGAGTTCCAAGACTCATTACTCAGTAACCCCAGACAGCAGACTACCAGCTTTTCATGGGTATGCACTTGTGGAATTTTGTGTTCAGTGTGGTGGAAATTGCAGACACTGTTCCTAGTGATAAGTCCAAAGAAGGGAAGGAGTGTGGAAAATACATAGACCAAGAGCTTCCACTTCGGGATTGGCACTCCTCCCAAGCATTTCCACTTGAGGCTCTACTCTTCCGCTGTGGGATTTGGCACTCACATACTCAGCTGGCTGCAGGCTTCAGACCTCAAAAAAGATGTGCAGAAAAAGCTTGCTGACATGCCATACTATGGAGAGAATCTGTTCAGAGATAAAAGTTCAGGAAGCTGCTTCACTCATCAAGCAGCACAGTGACACTCTTCAGGCTCAATCTGACCTCCTCAAGAAGAATCAGAGTGGAGGACAAAGGCAGTCCTATGACATTCATAGGCATAAGTATCCTCCTCCCTCTCACTCTTCTCAGTCTCAGCAAGATTCTTCTCCCAAACAGCAGAGGGCCCAAAGCCCCAGCCTGCATTGCAGCCAAAACCAGGGATGGAATTTTGACAGCTTCCATGAGAATACTGCTGCAGTTCTTGTTATCTGTTCCAAATGGTCCGCCTGTAGGGAAGAGGCTGATTTTTTTTTTGTTTGCAAGCAGATAGCCACTTGTAACCTCATTAAGATAGTTTTCAAAATAGGCACGTTAGGATGCCATCTTCAGTTGGAAGACCAGCCTCCAAACTGCCCACTGAGAGAATCAAGATTAAGGAATCAGAAAATACTTACAAAAGAACTCTCTTCCCTCTTGCAGGCAAATACAATCAAACCCATTCCACCATAGGAATGAGAGCAGGGACTGAAGAATGAGAGCAGGGGATTTATTCCCAGTATTTCCTGATCACAAAGAAAATGGAAGGATACCACCCAATCCTACACATGAGAACTCTGAATATCTCACAAAACAAAAATTTAGGATTTTTTTTCCTTAGGCTCCCTTATTCTACTCCTACAGAAAGGGGACTGGCTATGTTCTCTGGATCTAAAGGACACAAACTCACATTCAGATAATCCAGGCCACAGGCAGTACATGCAATTTGTCATAGGGATCACCATTATGAGTACTGCATAGTGTCATTTGGCTTCACATTGGCACCTCAGGTATTCACGAAATGCTTAGCAGTCATCACAGCGTATCTACACAGGCTGGGAATGCATGTTCCCTATTTGGATGATTGACCGTTCAAGCATACAACTCAGAAAGGAGAAGATCAATCTGTTTGCTCAACCATGTTGGAGCTGAATAGGGCTCATAACGTTTGTATCCAACACGAAAACGGGAATTTATAAAAGCCTTGCTAGACACAATTCAAGCAACTGCCTTCCTTCTGCAGCAAAGAATAACCAACTTGATTTCCACTGCGGAAGAAATTAAGGAGAGTTGGCAAATAGCTGGTCAGATGTTGGGGATGCTAAGCCATATGGCTTCAACAGTACATGTCACTCCCATAGCACATCTCCATATGAGGCAAGCTCAATGGACTTTATTTATCCAGTGGACTCAGTCTATAAGGATTCTTCACTACTTCATATCTGTCATCAGTCCCTGTCATTAGTGGACAAATCAATCCAATCCGGCAAAAGGAATCCCCTTCCAAATTTTTACAAATCAGGAAACGCTAAGTAGCTAGGGAGCTCATTTAGATGCAGAGTATGGCTAGCTAATGAAAAATTTCACCAAATAAACTTCCTGGAGCTAAAAGCTATTTGTAATACTCTAAATGCTTTCAGATATTGGTTGTCCAACAAAGTCGTCCTGATTCAAATAGATGAGGTAGCCATATATTACATAAATAAGCAGGAAGGAACAGGATCATATCTTCTGTTTGGTGACTGTCAGAATATGGAGTCCCATGCATGAGAATCACAGTCCTGCTTTGTCCTCAGAGAAAACAAAGTTACTTACCTGTAGCAGATGTTCTCCAAAAACAGCAGGACTTGAATTCTCATGTAACATTGGGAGAAATTCAACATATTAGTTTTGTGAATTTATCCCTGCTGTTCCTAATTTGGTTTTTTTTTTACTTTTGTGCGTGTGTGTGTGTGTGTGCGTGCGTACGTGCGTGCGTGTGTGCGTGCGTGTGTGTTTTTTTTTTGTTTTTTTTGTTTAAGCAACCTAGAGCTCCTAAATTGCCCTTTCCGTGAACTTGCAGAAACTCAGACCTTCTGCCACCAGAACTTTCCATACATTTAGGGAAGTCAATGGAAATAAATGAGGAGTTTATGGTTGAGGGATGTTCCTGGTGGGAGCAATAACTCCTCCCCTCCCCCTCCCCCCCCCCTCTCTCTTTCCTCTCCCCCCCCCCCCCCAAAGTAATTTAGGCTCCAGTTTTGCCCGCCAAAATTACCTTTCATACTCTCCTGCCTCTGACTATCCATCTCACAGGGAGAGCCCTGTTTTTGTTTCCTGCCATGCCTGTCACTGGTTTCTAATTTTGAATAATCAGCCTGCCTATACCCCCCTGGGAAGGAACCACTGGCCCTTGTTTTTGGAACAAGGATTCTAGAGCTCCTGGGACCAGAACCTGAGCCAGAAAAGTTGCTGACTGGAACTGTGTGATGATAAAAGGAACCACTGCACCCCTGAGAATTCCATGCGAAGGAGATGATTTTATTGAAGCAATGCATAGTATCCAGGCTACAGCCCGCTATCAGCTGAGGGATTGTATACATCTCAGAAGGGAAGTTTGCAATTTTTTTTTTTCTTTTTCCAGCAAGCTTTAGCAGGTTGCAGATCACTAACATCTGACTACTGGGTTCACCTCAAAGGCATTTATAATTCAATTGTAACATCTGTAACTGAGGAAACAGCACTTAACATCTTTAACAAGTACTGTTCCTGTGCTGGAGAGGACTGATGTAAATAAGTTGGCCACCAGTGTATGGACTATTATGGTGTTTTGCTTCATCAATTGAAGGCACAAGTTTTGTTTTTGTTCAAGTTGACAACTGGTGTGGACTACTTTATTTTGTAGAGCTATTAGTCCGATTCTGTTCTTGCCCGGCCTGACAGGATATTGCCCTTGTCCCAAATTCTTTCTACGCCCTTCTTCCCATCATCACAGTGACAAGGCAGCCACTTAGTCCACATCCACACCAGGGAGTTACACTCACAACCCTCCCACCCAGCCAAGGAGCTGTATTCTTCTATCTAGTAATAGACCTGAGGAGGCCCTGTGTGACAATGACAGGTAGGAACAGGCATGAATGTATAGTGAATGGCCCAAACACTTTTGGAAAAGTTGCTTGCACCAGACTCTGCAAGTAACATACATAGTAACATAGTAGATGACGGCAGAAAAAGACCTACACAGTCCATCCAGTCTGCCCAACAAGATAACTCATATGTGCTACTTTTTGTGTATACCTTACCTTGATTTGTATCTGTCAGTGACATCACTCATGCTTGAGGATTCAAGTCCTGCTGTCCTCAGAACACCTGCTACAAGTAATGTAAATAACTTAATTTTTTCAACTGCTGACATCTGTAGCAACAAATATTAACACCATTGTGCGTCACAGGTATCGTCAGCATTACACATTTATTTTAACTAGAAAACACCTTTCTCTCCTTCTCCCCCCCCCCAACCTCATCAGCAGCAAGACTTACTGTAGACCAGGGGTTCTCAACCCAGCCCTCAGGACACACCTAGCCAGTCAGGCTTTCAATGAATATGCATGACATGACTTGTTTGATTGTGCTCTCTCTATTCCATGCAAATTTGATTGTGGACATCCTGAAAATTTGACTGGCTAGTTCAGGAAAAGTAGGCAAATACTGATAGAAATGTTAAAATAGTAGCAGTGATCACTGTAAAATTATTGTGTTGGGTCATGGACACAATACCCATTTTTAAAAAACCTAACCTGGTTGGCATTTTTAAGACTATTCAGGTATCTACAGCCTTGGCTCCAAATCTGCCTTATTCCTCCTATCATCACACTTAACCCCAATGCAATGGCTTTACCTTTAAATTGCTTTAATCCTGCAAGACCTCTGAGTCATTATTGCCTCCAGCTATGATTCACTTGGTTATGTTGTTATGCTGTAATAGTCACATGTTTTCATTGGCTTAGCTCTGTCATGTCTCTCCCAGAAGGGTATTGTCATTCTTATATGAACAAGCTGATTGTGTTACTGTCTGTATGTCTAGACTCATTCAAAAGATGATCTAAAAGAAAACTAGCACTGGGTTATAATCTTATGAGGTGGGAGCTTTGGTTGGCAGCATTACAGACTTTGAGCACCATGACCATCACTGCTGAGTCAAGTGACAAAAAAGCCCTAATGGTGTTTGGGGGGGAGAGGGAGGGCTGCACAATCAAATCAGGACACAACTGGGGACACATTACAAGGAAAATGCTACACATGCTATATAAAATAACTTGTAGCATGTCACATTTATACTGCAAAACTTCAGATAATAATAACCAAATATAAGCACTGCAGAAACTTACATACTGCTCTATAACCAAACGTGTTTTGTGACAAACCCCACTGAAAATCTTTAGGGGGTCTTTTACTAAAGTTTAGCTCGAGTTATCTACAGCAGGGCCCATTTTATTTCTATGGGCCCTGCTGCAGATAACTCGAGCTAAGCTTTAGTAAAAGACCTCCTAAGTGACTTAACCCACCTTTCTGAGAATCCTAAATCCTCAGCAACCTCCTATGTTGCTCCAGTGTTCTTCCTTTAATGACATCATACATTACCCCAATAAACTCCAAATTGGAGTAAAGCACAAGCAGTATGATTTATGGAAATCCTTAGTTTTATTCTAAAAATATTTTAAGTGCTTATTTATGAGCATCCTAAACAGGACTTGCAGTATTTATCTGTCATCAAATTTAAGTTTAAGAACCAGATTCTACATCTACCAGAAAATATAGCAGGTTGCATAGTGTGTTCAATGTTCAACAGAATATCTATTTGAAACAATCTAAAGGTGTTAAGTGATACATAGTGCTATATATATATATATATATATATATATATATACACACACACACTAGCCGTTAAGCCCGTTAAAATGGGCAAGATTTCCAGCTACCCTCCTCGCCACCGCTCTCTCCCCCCTCCGTGCTGGGCCCCCTGCACCGACCTGACAGTGCCTCTCACCTCCGTGTGAAAGCTCTGCTGCTGCCTGCAGCGCTTCCACACGGAGGTGAGAGGCGCTGTCAGGTCAGTGTAGGGGGTCCGATACGGCCACACGGAGGTGAGAGGCGCTGTCAGGTCAGTGCAGGGGGTCCGATACGGCCACACGGAGGTGAGAGGCGGTCAGGTCAGTGCAGGGGGTCCGATACGGAGGGGGGCGGAGGGTGGAGGTTGGTGCGCGCGATGATCGTTTCCAGGCTCCAGCGGTAGCATCGGACTCCATTTCCCTCTCTGTTCCACCCTCTGACGTCATCACGTCTTGACGCGAGGGCGGGACAGAGGGAAGTCTCTACTGCACATTTGCAGGTGAGTCGGTCACTTGCCATTTATATGTTTGTTTGATTGATAGATAGATAGATAGCATCACTGACTATATAGGTATAATAAGGAACACTCAGTGTCATAGTGATACACCTAAATGGATTCACCCAAATGTATACAAGTATTCGATAATAGGCATTCAGGTGAGCACACCCTTTAAAGAATAGTGTGTATACTAGCATAAATGTACATGTTCAAATGTGGTGGGGCATCCAGTGTTCAGAGCACTGTTGCATTTACGTACTCATATGTATGATTTATTTAAAATGTATATCCCTCCATTCTAGACATTCTAAGCAAGTTATAAGTGAACATACACAAAATTAAAACACAACAAAAAAATTTTCCCCAAATTACTACTACTACTCCTCCATCACATAGTCGAGAATGTGGCTAAAGTTAATAACGCGTAACAAACATCATCTTAAAGTTTATAGATTGACACAATTGGAATGTTAAAGTGCTTATGGTGCTTTTTCTGCAGTATCTAAGTATAATGTCTGAAGCAGGATTTATTAGAGAAATTGCTACATGAGGATCCAAATTTAACCTAAGAGTTGAAATAGATGTCTATTAGATTGTAAGCTCTTTGAGCAGGGACTGTCTTTCTTCTATGTTTGTGCAGCACTGCGTACGCCTTGTAGCGCTATAGAAATGCTAAATAGTAGTAGTAGTAGTAGAATCTCTAGCATAGCTTTGTAAAAAGGAGCCCTAGGTTTGCTTACATATTTGTAAAAATAAGTAAGATTTCAATGCTTTTCTAAATGAAAGCAAATATGTTGTTTTATTGTTCAAATCTTTTATTGACGAAGAAAGATAAATACAAGTAAACAGAAGCTTCCAAATAAACATAATACAAATACAACAGGTTTCTTCTTTGCCATCTTACATTCGTAAGTACATTTTCTCCCCTTTCCCCCCCCCCCCCCCACCTCCCCACACATTCAATTGACATTGATTCATGGAGAGAACAACATCACGTTATAATGCCAGCATCACTCAAGAACTTGAAAGCCCTCAGGTCAGCACTCGGGCATGCCAACATAATGCTTATTAATAAGATATGTGTCACTCCTCTCTGTGTTATCCCTTCCCTCTCCCCACTCTTGGCTCTCTCACCCATCTGTTCTCTGGTGCTAACATGAACCTGTATTTTGGTTTAATCTAGCACGCGGGTACTAGTGCCCTCCTCATTCTCTTGACTGACTTTGGTGTATCGTCTAGAGGGGGGAATTTAAGGTATCAACCAATGTCTATCAAAACTTAAATATGCTAGGACTGGAGTCACGTGATGCACGACTAGAGGAAGGCTGTCGTCGTGCGGAGCTCCCTCCTCACCTGCCCTTAATTGCGAAATTCCAGCAGTGTTGCGGCGTTTCCCGTTTCTGCAGACCAAAGAGGTGATCGGGTGCAGAGCACGGATCGATTTTGTGAAAGCGGAACGGGAGAGCAAGCGGAGGATGGCGGCGAAATGCGGAAAAAAAGAAGGGACGCGGAGTCGCGTACCTGAAGCCAAGATGGCGGATGTTGATAGCGGGAGTCCTAAAACAGTGAGCTCCGCGTGGGCTGCAGAGGTGGCAGCGGAGGTTTCTTCTATGCTGGAGGCGTCTGTGGACCTAAAATTGCAGAGGATTGCAGACCAGCTACAGGGGATCGATGAGAAACTGGGAAGCATCCAGTCTGAGGTCGCCCTATATAAGCAGAGGTTATCGGACGTCGAGGACTCAGTGCAGCAACAAGAGAGGTCAGGAGCGGTTTTGAAGCAGCGGGTAGACCGCCTTGAAGCGAAATTGGAGGACCTGGAGAACAGGTCTCGTCGGAGCAACATTCGGATGGTGGGGCTGCCTGAAACAATCAGAGAAGGTGATTTGCGCTCCTTTTTGGAGTCCTGGCTTCCTAAAGTTTTACAGTTACAGCTGACTACAGGCCCTTTGCGTGTGGAGCGGGCCCATAGGCTGGGGCCCGTGCGGAAGGAGGATTCCCGCCCCAGGGTGGTGATATTTAAGGTCTTGAACTTTGCCCATAAAGAGGACATTTTGCGGGCGATCAGGAAGGTGGGGCAGCTGAAATATGAAAACTCTGTGGTGCGCTGCTTCCAAGATTTTTCAAGTGCAGTGTCCTCACAGCGCAAGGCGTTCCGCGATGTCTGTCAACGTCTATTTGCGAGAAAGATCCAATTTGCTTTACTGTACCCAGCACGTTTGAAGATCTGGCATCAGGGATCTCAGAAGTTCTTCACAACAGCAGAAGATGCGGTGAAATTCATGCAACACGATTTGGAGGTGGAGATGCCGGCATGAAGATCCCTGTTTGGATGGCCCTTAGGGCAGGAGCAGTTGAGTGGTTGGCTGGGATGGTCAGGTATCTGGTGTAATGCTGGGGCCCAGTGTTCCTTTTAGGCATGCCAGTGTGCGTTGTTAATGTAGTTATGTTGGACTTTATATTTTAATAAGAGGATTTTGGGATTGGTTTAACCTTGGAGGTTTTGGGTGGTCTGTGGTTTTTCATGGGCTTGCAACAACTGTTGGGATAGATGATTTATACTTGGGTGAGGAGCGAGTGGGGAGTGTATAAGTGGATTGGTTACAGAGTGAGAGACTAAGTGAGGGGGTTATGCTGTTTTATGTACTGTGTGGGAGGGGAGGGAGCGCGCGTGATTCGGCTCCACAGGGGCTATGAGGGTTTTTGTATGGGGACGGGAGGGGGAGGGGGTTGGCAGGGGGTGGGGGGGCTGGGAAAGCGGGGGAGGGGAGGGAGGCTGAGGAGATGCCTGGATATTCTTTGGGGAAGGAGTTGTGGGAACGGATGGCTGTGGGGGGGGATGTCCATGGGCTGGGGGACATCCTCTGTTGTTTTTGAGATTGAGAAATTTTGCTACAGGATTAGATGAGTATTGGCTTAATGGGGTCACTTAAAATAGTCTCTTGGAATGTGGGGGGGGGGGGGGGGGTAAATTCGCCCATTAAGCGTACCAAGGTACTGCAGGCACTGCAAAGGCAGAGGGCCGATGTGGCTTTTATACAAGAGACACATTTGTCTTCCGGTGAACATGCCAAATTTAAACGTAGTTGGGTGGGATCTCTGGTGGAGGCCCCCGCAGTGGGGAGGAAGGCAGGGGTGATGATTCTTTTAGGAAAAATATTCCTCTTCAGCTCAAGTCGGTTAGAGCAGATCCCGAGGGTCGGTGGGTTTTGGCTGAAGCAGTGCTAGCTGGTCGCCATCTAGTGCTTTGCAACGTATGTGCCCCCAATGTTTTCACTGGGAGTTTTTTTCAAGCTTTGATCGGGAGGCTGTCTCCGCACGCTGGGGGGGAACTGATCGTGGGAGGAGATTTTAATTTGGTGTTTGATCCCCTGATGGACAGATCAAATCCGGGCGCACAGAGGTCAGGGGGTGGTTGTAAGGCATTGTCTTTGTTGTGTAAGGCTTTAGATCTAGTGGACGTATGGCGGGTGCTGCATTCCTCGGAGCGAGATTATACCCACCTCTCAAGGGCACACGGCTCTCAGTCACGTATTGATTATTTGTTTGTTTCCCGATCTATTTTTTCTCAGGTGCAGCAGGCGGAGATCGGACCATACGCGGTGTCCGATCATGCTTTGGTTTGGTTGAATTTGACTGGTAAATTGGGCGGCCTGTGTTGTCGGATTTGGCGCTACCCTTTGGAGCTCGTACGTGATCAGAAATTTCAGGTCTACTTGTTGGAGAGATGGGAGGATTATGTGCACCATAATGGCATTCATGTGGATCAACCGGCTCTTTTTTGGGAAACCGCAAAGGCTGTATTACGCGGGGATATTATTTCTTATTTAGCGAGACATCAGAAGGCAAGGGATGGGGAAATTGTGCGTTTGGGAGCATTGATACAAAAGTTGCGAAAATCTTATGGGCGCTTACATACTGCTTCGTGTAGGGAAGCTCTGTTGGGAGCACAAAATGAATTAAATGAATTGCTCCATCAACGGGCAGTTAAGTCTCAGCTTTATTATAAATATCATTTGTTTCAACATGGTAATAAAGCTGGGCGGCTGTTGGCCAGGATGGTTCGTAAGAAAGGAGGTGCATGTCGTGTTTTACAGTTGAAGGCATCGGACGGTCGGATGATGCGTTCAGACAAGGATATTGCAGATACTTTTGGTCGGTTTTATAAAACATTGTATGCCCCTGACTTGGATGTGGACTTGGATAGCAACATGTATTTGGATAATCTGGATTTACCTCAGCTTTCTGATTGTCAACGGGAACGGCTGAATGCGCCATTTACTGAGGGAGATTTGATGTTGGCCCTGCAGCAGAGTGCTTCTCATAAGGCTCCAGGACCCGATGGATATCGGATAGAGTTTTATAAGCAGTTTTTTGAACAGGTCAAAGCGCCATTAATATCTTTATTCAACACAATGGTGGCTAACCAGGAGATCCCAGATACTTTTAAGGTGGCACAGATTGTGGTAATTCCTAAGGGGGGGAAAAATGAGGCAGAGCCGGAATCCTATAGGCCAATCTCTCTTCTGAACGTAGACGCTAAGTTGTATGCCAAAGCTTTAGCCAATAGGCTAGCGATGGTACTCCCGTCTTTGGTTGATGTGTCCCAAGTGGGGTTTGTGAAGGGGCGTACAGCAGTTAAAAATGTTCGTTCTATTTTGGCATCTTTAGAGGTTGTGGCCCAAAAACGGTTGTCATCGCTTTTAGTCAGCTTCGACGCAGAGAAGGCGTTTGATCGGGTGAAGTGGCCCTATCTATTTGCTGTGTTAAGACGCTATGGTTTTGGGGGATTTTTTTTAGAGGCCCTTCAGGTCTTGTATTTGGAGCCGCGGGCCTATGTGTGGGTGAATGGAAGGTGTTCAGAGTTATTTAGGATATAGGGGGACAAGGCAGGGATGTCCATTGTCTCCTCTTTTGTTTGTCTTGTCTCTGGATCCCCTTATTCGTGAAATTATACAACATCCGGAGATTAAAGGGGTACCAATCGGGGGCTCGGATTTTCTCCTTTCAGCTTTTGCTGATGATTTGTTGGTGCATCTTACTGAGCCACACAGTTCTCTGTCCGCTCTCCTAGATCTTTTTCGGGAATTTGGAGATTTCGCGGGATTCCGACTCAATTATTCTAAATCTCTTGCGTTGCCTTCTGTGGAGAGTGTGCGTCAGGAGTGGGGCTCGGAGTTTCCTCTTCATTGGGCGCAGGGATCTTTTAGGTATTTAGGTCTTCACTTGTCCATGCGGGTCTCAGAGTTGTATCACCTGAATGTCTCTCGATTGTTGCAGGCTACTATGGAGAGGTTACGCGCTTGGATATCTCTTCCTCTGTCACTTTGTGGGCGGATCCAGTTGTTTCGAATGGTGGAATTCCCCCGATGGTTGTATGTGATGCAGTTGTTACCAATATATCTGGCGGGGGGAGATCTCAAACTGCTTCAGAGAGCGCTTCGGCGCTTCTGTTGGGGGGGAAAAAAGGCTAAGCTCCCGTTGAACATTCTGATGGGATCCTGGGGTGAGGGTGGCCTTGGTTTACCAGATGTGAGGCGTTATAACTGGGCATGCCTTTTGAGGTATTTTGGAGACTGGTTCTTGGCAAGGGATGATTATACTTGTAGGCAACTGGAAAGTCAGTACTATGCACCCTGCCAGTTTCAGTTTCTAGTGCAAGCCCCCAGCAAGATGGTTCCGGCCTTGTTACGTGATAGCATATTGTTGACTCCTTTACGGAATCTTTGGAGAGATATGATGAAGGTGTTTGGGTTAAGCAGATGGGTGTCGGATTTCCTCCCAATCAGGGGGAACAAGTAATTTCAACCGGGTATGGAAAATGTGGTTTTTCGGAAATGGGCGCAGCAAGGCATAACGAGGTTAGAACATGTGTTAACTGTGCAGGGTTCAATGTTAAATCTTGGAGCCCTGGGTGTGGGCTATGACATGGGGAACATCTTTGCTTACAACCAGTTGACACATTATGTGGCCTCCTTAGACAAATTGGCTTTGGGGTCCAGACATAGTCACTTCCTGCGGCAGTTTTTTCATTCGGTGCAGGGGGAGCGGCTTTCTATTTCTGGCTTACACAGGGTGTTGGGGAAGTTTTTGGGATCGAGAGTATATTCGACGGCGATGGGCGGGCGATTTGTTGAGACCGCATCTTTCTTTGGATTTTAATGTGTTGACATCTAGAATTCCTGGTCTTACGGGGAATGCGGGATTGCGTGAATGTCAGTATAGGATTTTGCATAGGGCCTACCTCACAAAGGCCCAGATTTTCAAGATGGGAGGGACAGAAACGCCAGTGTGTGGAAAATGTGGGAGAGCTCCGGGGTCGTTTTTTCATTGTTTATGGGAATGTCACAAGGTAAGACAATTTTGGGGTTCCATAGTCCATTATTTGGAATCCCTTTTGGGATCGAGAGTGGTATGTTCCCCTATGGGGATTTTGCTGGACAAACATGAGCTTTTTATTTTGCAGGGGCGTTCGGCCCGTCAGTTGATTCGGAAAGCCTGTCTGGTGGGTAAGAGGCTTATAATGAGCCAGTGGATGGTAGACTCTCCACCAGATTTTTGGCACTGGCGGAACAAACTGCACGAATTTATGTTATTTGAAAGAAGAGGTGTGGGCAGTTCCCCCAGGCGGCAGAGATTGTTTCTTGAAACTTGGGGGCCATACGTTCAAAGCTTGCCTGCTAGAGGGAGGAGTTTGTTGGTAAATTCACTTTAGGAGTGGAGTAAGATATAGGCCACTCACCTTGTATTTAGATCGGGGGTTCGGGCATCTCCTTGGGGGGGGGGGGGGGTTCTGGGTGAGGGAGTTGTTTTGATTGCTGTGAATGTAAGTTTGGTTAAGGGAGGGAGGGGAGAACACTGTTAAAACTTAAATGATGAGCTTAGTAGTGTGCTGTTAGTCAGAACCATTTTTTTTTTTAATCTCTTTTCTTCCTTTCTTTTAACTTTGCTGTGATTTGTGACTGGTGGTTTTTTTTTTTTTTTTTATGTTGCATCATCCATAATACTTGTTGAAATATAAAACATCAAGTAATAGCGGTGATACCGTTAGGTGCAGGGGATAACAGCCAAGGCCCTTTGCAATATGTTACTCTGAATGGCAGTTTGCTTCAAGTATTAGACAGATTTCTGTCTTGAGGCAGACACTTTGTTAGGCACTATTTTGATGGCATCTTTCTTTACACAGCAAGACACAGCTTTACGTCTGCAAGGTGGCTGTAGAATATGATGGCACTATAGAATATGTATGGGGGGAAGGGGGAGGGGTTGGGAGGTGGGGAGAAAATGAAAACTTGTATAATGACACTGGCTACGATGTTGATATCTGGCGCTTGTGTTCTGCTTTGAGATGTTGTACTTTTTATGATACTGTCAATAAAAAAGATTTAAACTTAAATATGCTAGGACTTCAAATTCATCCCCCAGTCTCCACCGGTACTTAGTAAAGTCATGTTATGTCTAAAAGGCGCTAAAAGTTTAGCAGTAAACTTCTCCCTCGAGGAGGGAGGTAGCCTACAAGGGTTCCCACTGCGCCCTGAACCGTTGGCCCGGTGTACTATCCATATCAGTGATTCCACATCTATCTACTCGCATCTGTTTTATCAGCTGTGCCCGCCACACCTGTAGAGGGGGCTCCTCTTTAGATCTCCAAAATTGTAAAATAGATGTAACTCCGAAGTATACAGCCATCCTTGCGAACACCTTGAATCCCTCTGGGGGGGTCTGTTGAATATTTAAAAATATTAAATAAAAACAGGGGATCCCTAAGAAAGGTACAGTGCCATATCCGGTCTCTCGCCCCACCCTTTGCCAGAACCGTTCAATGTACTTGCAGCTCCATAACATGTGTGCCAGTGAGGCTAATCTGTATTTACACTTGGGACAGTCCCCGTTTACTGCAAACCCTGCTCTAAGTGCCCTACGTGGGGATATGTGTGTTCTCATTATCCACCTATATAATCTCTCTCTCTGTGGCACCGAGAGCCTCTGTGTGTATAAGGATTTCAGGAACATCCTGCAATCATCCGCCGAAATCTCGCAATTGAGATCCCGCGACCATTCCTGAGCTAGCCAGATAAAGTCCAGCTCTGCAGTCATGTCTTTTAGCTGCTGATGGTGAAATTTCAAAGGTACAGAGAGTTGGGCTCCTAAAGTAAAATCCTCAGATAGGACCTGAACCACATCCTCTGTCAGATCTGTCCATTCTAGATAGGCAACATAATGCTTGAGCTGGTGATAAGCAAAATGATTACCTGCCTGGATCTTATATTTCAAATTGAAGCTCTGGATAGGAATATATTTTCCCCTCTTCTGTCACTATATGCGCTAAGTATTCCAGTCCCTTTTTTGCCCATTTGCTGAATATGCCGCCCCCCTGGTCTGGCGGGAAGGCCAGATTGTTACATATAGACAGCCAAGGGGATACCCGGGCCAAAAAATAGTGGCGTTTACATACCATCTCCAGGTTTCCCTAAGAGCTCGCAACAGCGGATGTATTTTAAAAGCATCCCTAGGCAGTCTACCCCCGGTGTGGAGTAAATGGCTGAAATGTACTCCTGGGAACCTGGAAGTCTCCAAGGGCGTCAATGAGAAATCCGAGGTCCCTCGATACCAGTCATTGATATGTCGCATTGAGCAGGCGACTGTTAGAAACTTAATATTTAGGAGACCCATACCCCCTTCGTCCCGCGGGGATGCTATTTGTTGGTATGGTATTCTGGGTTTTTTCCCCTGCCATAGATAGCCCTGTAATAACCTTCTCAGCATTTTTTCATCCCTGCTCTTTAAAAAGAGGAGCAATTGCTGGAAGACATACAGCCACCTGGGAGCGATCACCATATTAAAGAGCGCAATTTGGCCCCATACAGTGTGGTAGTTCCCACCACATGGACAGTTTACACTTAGTCATGTCCAGCAGCGGGTCCACATTATCCCTGTACAGAGAAGATTGGCTACTGGAAATAGTCACTCCCAAATATTCCAATTTAGAGTCTATCCATCTGAGGGGGAATCCCCCCTTCCATTTCACTATTACGCTACCATCTAGAGGCATTGCACACGATTTGGTATAATTGAGGGCAAACCCAGACAATTGACCGTACTCCTGGATCACCTCCAACGCCGTCTCAAGTGATCGTTGCGGTTCGGTTAGGACCAAAAGGATATCATCCGCATATGCTAAGGCCCGCACCTCCTGATCTCCCACGCACACACCTCTAATCTTGGGGTTGGAATTTAGGAGCCGAAACAGTTCTAGTGCTAAATCGAACAGTAAAGGGGAGAGGGGGCAGCCCTGCCTCGTTCCCCGGCCTATTGAAAAGCCCGCTGATAGTCCCCCATTAACCATTACATGCGCCTTCATATCAGTGTAGAGGGCCTGAATTGCTTGCAGTATCCCACCAGGCAGTCCTACCCATTTCATAGTTGCGAACAGGAAGTCCCATCCGACCCTGTCGAACGCTTTAGCAGCATCTAGACTATTATCCCGGGGGTTTATATGTAACAGAAGATCATTTCATAGCGTCGGTCCTGCTATAAAAAAGTCAGGCTCTATCTTCATGCAAGGGAACTCAGTGGAAAGAGGAGACATCTAATAACTTAGTAACCATTTACCCCATGATCTTAATGTCTGTGTAGGTCAATAAAAAACTGGAGGCAATAGATAGTGGAGCATCATTACTCAAAGCTATAAACATTAAAGTTAAAATCTAAAATGTGAAGGTCTATAATAGACAAGGACTATGTGGCAGCTTTGCCAATGTCTGTTACTGGTGATGTGGACATATCCCTTGGCGGATACGCTCCAATGTGGCCCAAAGGGTCTAAATCAGCTTGCTAGTAGCAGAATATCATACAGTCAACTATCCAGGTGTACAGAGTGCGCCTGGAGGCCTAATCATGCATGGCAGAAGGGTATAAAAATCTGTGAAGACTTGAGATGTTCCTTAGAAAAGACAGATAATACATGAGCATTCTCCTGAAGACCAGCGAGTGGAGAGAAGACTCTCCTGGGTGAATATATGGCTTAGGGTGATTGCCTGGGACCCCGCCCAGAATAGGAACATAGCTGGCTCTTTATTTTTAACTCCAGGAGGCCAAGGGGAAGAAATCCACATGCACACCATTAATAAATAAAAATATATATATAGATCAAAGTTTGCCATAGGGAGAGAGGAGAGGGTCACACCTACAATCAGGCAGTGCACCCAAAACTGTCTCTGCTCCATTTTATTGACTAAAGGAATGCATTGAGGAATTTCATGTAGTTGTGTACTAGTACCTGCATTTCACTGATCCTAGTAGGAAGGCTCAAGGACTAAAGGAATGCATTTTAAGGAGGAATTTCATGTTGTGATTTGTTCTAAAAGACAGTTATTTTTTGTTCTTTGGTTGCTGGAGAGGTAGCACTACTAGTGACCTGAATTAGACGTTAATTAAGGTATGAGGTTCAAGTGGAATACCTGCAAAGGTTATTAAGGTTCAATCCGATTACTGAGTTAGCTTGAAAGGGTCTCCTCTTAGATTCAAAACTATATAAAGAGGAAAGGTCCCAATTTGTACCACAGGATTAACAGATAGCCTCTAGCAGGCACAGCAGGACCTAGTCAAACATAGAATATCCCTGTTCACAGAAATCAGCAGCCACAGGAGAAGAGCTACAGAACACCCTCATTTCTGAAGATATGGAGTGCCATGGAACTAAGCTGTGGTATCTGCCAAACATCCACCACTTCTCCAACTGCAGTAAAGCAGGAGATGCAGCACTACATATCATCACATAAGAGAGGTGTGCAGTAGGATTTACCTTGGGATCTGGGAGAAGTGATGAGAATAAGAGGGGATCCAAAATAAAAAGATTACACCTGAGGTGAGGGGAGAGAGGGCTACACCTGAGTGCAGTAGGATGGGGGTATGAGGGAAAGAGGGAGGGGCTGCTTGGTAGAATAGGCAGTGTGCACTCTATAGGAAAGAAATGCACTAACTATGTAGTCCCACTATCCCCCAAAACAAACTTGAGGATGAGGGAGAGGGGTGGAATGAATATATGACAAGTGCATTTTATCCTTGGTAGATCATAGAGAAATTTTTCAAAAAAATCTGTCCATCCATACTATCACACCTTGCACACTCCAGCCATACTGCTGAATTTAACTTTCTCCTGAAGAGTCCACATGTTCAAGAAAGCACAGGCTTTAGACATCAATCTCGGATAAAGTGGTGTGCAGGCATGCCAACCAAAATTATAAGAAACAGCTAATTTTGTATAAATCAGTAAATTTATTCACACAAAATAAAATTGCCACAGATTTTACAGAAATAACAATATCATGAAGCAACTATATCGATGAAATTCACGCACACAGTCCCAATGGGTAAAGGAGAAGCATTTCTATTATACAGATGTCACAGTAAGAAAACAGTCCCTGATAACGTACCTCTCGTAAAGGCACTACACTGGGTATTGAAGATAAAGTCCTCCTCATTGCAATACTATACTATCAAGAGGAGATATCCAGGCCCCAGGGTTCACATCCCTTTCAAACATATATGATACACTGGGGACAGCTTATGCCAGCTACATAAAATGCTTGTGTTACGTGTCTCCAACATTATCACATATTCCCATACCACCTCATTTAGGCATTGGAAAAACAGCAAGCATTAAAGATACAACAGTCCTGCCATCTGTAGTATTTATAGACCATCAAGAAGTGTATAAATGGTGCAAAATGACAAACATACTAAAATTTATTTTGAAAAATCCAAAACATGATGCACAAGAAATGTCACTCTTGACCACTACTATCGCAGCTATTCCATGCAAACAGTAAATGCTGCAGGAATGAGGGAGATCCCATACCTAAGCATAATTACCATTAGACACATGAGCCAAGGAGTTAAGGAGCTTGTCACAGACTTCTGTTATCTGTTACAACAGCACCGAGAAGGATCCTCTGGCAGCTTAATGTTCCTATAACAATTTGCTCTTATATAGTAGGAAAAAAAATAGTCCTTACAACCTTTATAATTGGGATCTTCAGAGAAAGGTAGACAACCACCTCATGGACGGATTAAAAACCATTATTATTCAAGCACAGGGAAGAAAAGTAATCTGGCCGAGGTCCCAGATGTAATTTATGGCACTTTCAATTCCTGGACCTGTCTTCTACCTAACAAGACAGACAATAGATGCCAAAGAAAAGCTACAAACAGGAAACATATCACATTTGATGCTTCAGTGCACAGACATGTGTATATACCTTCTGTTATCTGTCAGATTAAGTACTCTCTCTCAAGCCTCTTCTAAAAAGTTTCGTTAGCAACGTTGAGTTAGTTAGCACTCAGGATTCAAATATTCATTTAAAAGTACTTAGCATTTACTAACCGAAACAGGGAGGACTGAGACATGGAGAAGGGATATACCATGGACAGATACCTGTATAAAAACAGGACAATGCAAAGATGAGACAGATGGCCAATTTTTTTTTTTTCAAACACTAAAGAGTTTTGCACAACTCTATGAACATTACCATAAAACAAAGTCAGTTTAAGGCATCGAGAGGTTGCATCCAGCTTAGTTTTCCATATTCCGAAGCAACGAGAACTTTGCCCTCTTGGCCAGGAACTCGCAGAAACATAACAAGAATACACAGAACTGCCTCCGTGCAAGGTTCAAGGCCATATGAGGCAAAAATGAGAAGGCGGCAGCAGCATGCATCATCTACACTTCTGCTGGTAAACACCAGAGATGGCATGGGAATGTCAGACTTCCTCCCCCATAAAAATCACCAACAAATTAGGCACAAATGCTGGCCTTCAAGATCAGTCAAAGTAACCAAAGCTTGTTTTCTTGAGGAGCTGGTAACTGGGATCCTCCAAGATCTTCTCATTCACAGTTCTGTTGGAGCAGACTTCAAGTATCAATCAGTCTCTTGAGTACACCTACCCCAAACAGTCCTTGCACTGAGTGAGAACAAAATCCTTTCATGAGAGAAGCCCAAGCACTAGGCATATTCCATCTGTCCTCTACTGCAAGATGTCTCAGCCTTGCGCTCTGAGCTGGGCTTAGTCTCACTGCTGCCCTCCAATTGTCGAGGGGTATAATCTTTCACTTTTATTTCCATATTTGTGGCTTGGAGTGTCGCAAGATGCAGTTTTTCAAGGAAATCAGGCATGCCTGCAGAAAGGAAGAAACATTGAGCAAGGTAAATAGCACATGGAAGTGAAGAAAGGAGGGAAAGAAGCAAGTGTGTAGAGAGGACATGGATCTTTATATCTAACCAGATTTAAAATCACTACCAAAAACATATTTTATTTATTGATTAGGATTTATTTACCACCTTTTTGAAGGATTTCACTCAAGGCAGTGTTCAGCAGTGGCGTACCAAGGGCGGGGCGCTGGGGGCGGTCTGCCCCAGGTGCATGCTGCTGGAGGGGTGCAGAGAGCAGCCACGCATCTGTCGGCTCCGCTGGTTCCCTGCTCCCTCTTCCCCGGAACAGGTTACTTCCTGTTCCGGGGCAGAGGGAGCAGGGAGCTGTGCGGCTGCTCCCAGCAGCTAAGAATGCACCTTGGGGGGGGGGGGGGGGGTGGGCATCGGCGATCCAGCCCGGGTGGCAGCCAACCTAGGATCGTCACTGGTGTTCAGTAAGAATAAATCAAGCATAAGCAATAGACAACTACAGTAGTAAAAATATTCAGATAACAATACAAAGTATGGCATAGTATACTACTTAAAAATAAAAAAATATATACTGGAGAGCAAAAATCAGAAGCAGCTTATCATAAATTAATTTGCTCTAAGTTTGGCTTTAACATAGACCATAATATGCATCATAGATTTTAAACAAAAAAGAAACCTCAACAGCCTGGGGTGCTTACAGAGATGGTCTCCCCCAATTTTAACAGCTCCTATCATTGGTTTCAATAATCCCCTGAAACCAACTGCAAAAGGAAAACAACTCCCTAATTGAAAACCCAGCTCCTCCCTATTGCACATTTCATACATCCCACAAATAGTTGAGCCTAGTTCACATTTCCCTATCATTTCCCCTAAAAATATACTGTTGCGGGGGGGGGGGGGGGGGGGGGAGGCAGTTGGGGATGAGTGGATTCTCTGCTAAGCTTCAGCTACAGGTCTGGCTAATTTCTTTCTACTACTCTCTCCATTAGAGGGAAAACGTATCACAGTCAATACTTTACTCGATGAGTGGATATCAAGCGGTCCCTCAGCAATCCCAGAATGTCTCAGAAAACACCAGGCAAACAACTACAAATAGGCTGGTGAGCTCAGTGCCTCATGTGCAGGCTTTCCAGCATTGCTACTAGAGAATGAAACAAGGATGAGCACCGATACTAGAGAATGAAATGAGAATGGGGAGCTGTGATAAAAGAAAAAAAATTAGCTCATTTGCTGCGGGTGCAGGAGCAAAACTTTTAACTGCCCCACAGGAACAGTAAAAAGCTTTGCTCCTGTAGTTTACAAAAAGAAAAAAGCTGCTTCTGCGGGTCCAGAATCTCCGTGCCTGCCTCCCTCGCACAGTAGCTCTACCTTATGTAGCCGAGGGATATTTGTGAGGGGAGACAGGGATTTTGTTGACTCTTGTTCTGTACTGTTTGTGATTTATAAAATGACAATTGTACAGAATATTGTTTCTTTTTATACTTTAATAAAATGATTTAAACATAAAATCGTAACTGTTCGAAGCCTGTTGATGGGATCCGACAGAGTTCATAGAGACGGAGCAGGATAGGAACAAACTTTGTTCCCGTGTCATTCTCTAATTGCTACCATCATCAATGGAAAGAAAATAGAGCAAGCTTTGAAATTCTGTCCTGGGATCCAGCAGCTGGTAAGGTTTTCAAGATATTCATCGTGAATATGCATGAGAAATTTACATATATCAGGTTTTTGGTGTATACAAACTTCTCATACATATTCACTATGTATTATTACAAAAAGCTGCCTGGCTGTGGGGTCCCATGACAGGTCTAAATAGCCCTGACCTAGAGACTATGAAATTCTAATCCAAATTTCAGTGGATACGATGTGAAACATTTGTTTGTGAGGTGGTTAAAGGGGGGGGGGGGGGGTCATAAACAGGGATCATACTTTTTCAGTTTTATATTGTAAGGTGTTTGCTTACTATTCTCTTTTTGTTTGCTTATTCTTATGTAGCAGCTTGATGCTTTGTCTAGACTTGTTGTTCAGTGGTTGGATATATGGTTCTTTTAATCCTGAATAAAAAACGATAAACCTTAAAAATGTTTTTACCCCCTCCTGATTTCCTCTATTACTACATAGGTATCACACTAAATGGTTTCTGATCTTTAAACAAAATGTAATATTAGACAAAGGACATCTCAGTAAACACAAATAAATGAATAATTTAAAAACCTGTGTTAAGGAACAAAGTTATCCAACACCCATATCACCCATGAGAAAAGTACCTGCCCCCTTAATTGATAATTAGATTCAGCTGAATGAACACAGCTAGTCTTGACTGCAGCCAGCCCTCTTGAGAGTGTAGTCATCACCACAAAAATTCTACAAGAACACAATGCTATTGTCAAAAGAAAATTCTGAAGATATAAGAAAATAAAAGTTGTTGAAATATCAGTCTTGTTACAAAGCCACTTCTAAAGCTCTGGGACTCCACTGAACCACTGGGGATAAAAGACCTGGCTAAAAATAAATTGGTGTTACAGAAGTGTATTTCCAGAATTTAGAGAAGAGACTTAAGCACCTGGCAAAAACCACAGCTTTCTCAGGTGTATTATAGCTGTTCATGGTGTGGGGCAGCTGGAATCTTACAGTATGGGTACCTATATAGATTTCAGGGCCTCTACAATAAGCAATGTAATTTTTCCTGATATCTGTAGTTGTCTGGCAGAGCACTACACTGGCACCTGGAAATTCTAGTCTCTTTCAGAAAGAAGTAGCTTGTAGAATACTATAATCAGACAGAAGGAACAGTTTTAGTAGGAAACTACAGAGTATAAAACCTTGTTTCACTTTGGTTCAACTGTCTTTGTTTTTTGCCTCCTCGCCGTCTGACCAATTACAGCCTTTATACTGTGCTTCCTTAGCCCTATCAAGGGCTGCTTAAGCCCCTGCCCTGTTGGGTGCTCGAGGGAACAAGAAACCCTCTACATCCCTTGTGAGATACTTAGGGGAGAGAGACTGGACTACAAGTGTATCCTCCCATCTCATCCCATCTACCAGTGGTAAAGAAGCTCCTACTAAGTCAAAGGAGAAACTACCATATATATTTACATCTTGAGTCTGAAGTCTCATCGCAGCTAACAACCAGAACTGTAAGTGGAGATACTAATGAATTGTATTGACCCACTACCCTTAGTGGTTGTACTTAAGAGAGGAATCTGGATTTTCTCTGGCCACAGGAGTTTGAAATACAGAATATCAGAAACATTGTAAATAATTCAGTTGCCATTTGTTCCTTTTGCCTACTGTATGCCTCTGCCACATTGTAATTTTTTCTTGAAGACAAGCTCAGTAAACTGCTGATTCAGTACATTTTTGGGAGTAGACTGGTTTATTGAGAGCAAGAAGGTTTAATGAAGACAGGAGATGGCATGACGTCAAAAAGCTGAAACCATCTCCTTCCTCCCCCCCACCCCCCGCAGCCGCCATATTGGCAACACCAAAACAATCCATCTGCTGCTGCATGCTTTACATAACATAGTAACATAGCAGATGACGGCAGAAAAAGACCTGCACAGTCCATCCAGTCTGCCCAATAAGATAAACTCATGTGTATACCTTACCTTGATTTGTACCTGTCTTTTTCAGGGCACAGACCGTATAAGTCTGCCCAGCACTATCCCCTCCTCCCAACCACCAGCCCCGCCTCCCACCACCGGCTCTGGCACAGACCGTATGTCTGCCCAGCACTATTCCCCGCCTCCCAACCACCAGTCCCGCCTCCCACCACCGGATCTGGCACAGACCGTATAAGTCTGCCCACCACTATCTTCGCCTCCCAACCACCAACCCCTCTTCCCCCCACCGGCTCCACCACCCAATTTCGGTTAAGCTTCTGAGGATCCATTCCTTCTGCACAGGATTCCTTGTTGATAGCATTTTTATTTCATCTCAATTACAGAAACATGCCAGTTTGTGAAGCATATAGATATATCTTTATCATCATCATAAGCAAAAATAAAGGCATATAGAGCAGCACTGTAAACAACAAAGCAAGCTATGGAGCACCGACAAATACATTTTGAATATATCCCTCCCCCCTTCACAGACCCCTTGAAAACTCTCCAAACCCACTCCCCTTATAAGACCCCCCTGATCCCCTCCTAACAGAAAGAATGCAAAACCTAGGAGGCTTAACAATATAAAAACAACGTTTGCTATTGTTTTCAATACCGATTGCTATTGTTTTGGTGTCACCAACATGACAGCAAGCTCCGTACACTGCTTTCAGCCCAGATAAGCTCATGCCGTCTACTGTTGTGACGAAACGCCTTGCCATCCACCTGGTGCTAACCCTGCGACCACCTGGAGAATCTGTCCACAGCACAGCTCAGGAGTTGCCTAGTGGTTAGTGCACTGGACTTTGATCCTGGGGAACTGGATTTGATTGCCACTGCAGCTCCTTGTGACTCTAGGCAAGTCACTTAACCCTCCATTGCCACAGGTACAAATAAGTACCTGTATATACTATGCAAACCGCTTTGAATGTAGTTGCAAAAACCACAGAAAGGTGGTACATTGAGCCTGCAAATGGATGGGAAAATGTGGGGTACAAATGCAACAAATAAATAAATATCAAGTCCCATTCACCCCCCCCCCCCCCCCCACCAGCCGCCTGTGCTCTACACTAGCACCCTTCACCCCACCAACTGGGTCTCACTTGCCTCTGGGCGAGTCTCCCACTCTCAGGTTATTCCCCGGTGATTTCTAGGTTACTGGGGCCACATTCTCAGGGGTCCCCCAGTTCCCAGAAAGCACCCACAGACCAAAACATCAGTCCAGGACAGCAGTCAAACAAATCAGGTTTATTGTCAGAGCAGAACAATGAACCAGGTGGAAAAGAACAGGAAACAACAGATAACTGAATATGGATCAAATACAGTGGTGTACTGGAGCAGGCTCTCACAGGCTCGCAAGAGCCGGTTAAGTTTTTAAGAATTTTGGGAGCCGGTTGTTAAAGTAGGGCCCTCCATGGCTACTTTAACAACTGGCTCAAAAAATGTGGGCTTGGGCCCCCTGCTGAATTCTCTTATACTTTGCTGGTGGGGATGCTGAGCCCTGCCAGCCAAGTAAATAGACTGCTGCTGTTCCCTGCTCCTTGTTTTCAGCTCTGAGCAGCAGGCTGGGACTTCTCCAGCATGTGTGAGAAGTTACAGCATGCTGCTCAGAGCAAGACGTTGGGAGTGGTGGCAGTCCATTTATTGGTTGCCAGCAAAAGTATACCTAGCGTGCCCGCATGAAGGGAGGGAGGAGAGAGAGGCAAGTGTTGCTGCCCCCCCCCCCCCCCCCGGCCACCCCTGGCCCTTCCAACTGCAGAGCTGGCTATGTCTGGAGAAAGAGCCTGTTAAAAATTTACCAGCACACCCCTGATCAAATATAAAACTATCTAAACATTTATCTACTACCTAAATAGTACCTGGGGAGATTAGGAACAAGATATAGCTGCTCACAGGTTATGAAGTCTAACTGTTCACAGGGTCTCAGGAAAAGAGAACCTTCTCTTTCCACTCCCTTATCTGCAACTAAAAAAATACCTCACAGCTTAAGCTAACAGCTTTTGGCAGGAAAAAGAAACAGAAAGTTCTGTAACAACTTTACAAACAAAAGACAGTCACCAACTTCTGGCCAAACAAAGGAAATGTACATCATAAACAATAGCTATATAGTTTTCAAGCAGGAAAATTCCTTGTTTCGCCATACCTGTCATTAAACCTTCTTGATTGCGAGAGCAGAAAGTGTGGAGAGAAAGTGAAGTTGCTTACTGCCTCCCAGAGGATTTTGGTCTCAATCAAATGAAATATTGTTTATGCAGAAGGGTTACTCAAAGTCCTGGTACACCCTAGGCAACCACCTACCAAATACCAACCAACCCACCCACCCCTCCCTTTTACAATAGTACGTGAAAGGCTATAACACAATGACTTTAATATATGGCTCAAAAAATTGTGCAAAGCAGCTTTTAGATAAGAGGGTTGGTGCTAAGCATGGAACAACAGAAAGCTATACCGTAGTGATGTGTTCATTTTGCTTGGGGTAACTTTTTCAAATAGGTTAATTCTGCACACACTGTGACAAGTATGAACCTCATCCTATCCAAGGGTATGCTGGAGATTCACTGCTAATACTAGTCTCAGCATCTGCATTGTGTCAAAGCGCCTCCTTCTGGAAGTCATGAGACAAAAATTCTTTTTAAATTAGGCAGACAGCACCAGCATACAATTGTAATAACTTTTCTAATGGCAATGTTGCGAAATGGATTAGTTCTGCATGACTGCATGTGGATTGAAGTGTTTCTTCATATGGGGAACTACAATCTGATTGGGCTAACACTGTATTTCTGAAGAAGTCATGCGATGCCACTGGGATGAGCGGACACATGCTAGGATAGGTTCGTGGTGGATGCCCAAAAACTCAGCAAAATACACTTGGACAGATAGATTCCCTAGGGGAAACTTACTCACAACGCCTGTAAAGGTCAGTGACACCTCACATAGCCAGTATCATTCACATGCAAGTGGGAAAATCTGGTCCAGGAGCGTGCCATCAGGAAGGCATGAGCACCAGACTTCAATAGGGAGGCTGTAAGAAAATGAAGCATGACAAGCAGAAAATGGTGAGTGGAGATTGGGGGGGGGGGGGGGGGGGGGAGGAGGGGAGAGAGGCATTAGCACAAGCCCCAGAGTTAGTACATCCAATCTCGTGAGGTGTCTCGGTGGCCCTGAAGACAAGATGAAAAACTGCAGTCTGCGATGGAAGAGATCAAGGAGTATTTTCACAAAGAACTGCAGCACATTATGGAGGTAGAAGCAAAGGGTTGCCAAGCAGGAAGAGGAAGGTCACAGGGCTACACAGCAGATTGGGGCACTACAAAAAGAGACAGCTGGGCTCCTGGACTAAGTAGAGAAGAAAAATGAGAACAGAAGCTGTTTTATCAACCTTCGGGTCAGTGTTCCCTCTAAGTTGTGCATGAGTATACATACATGTGGATCAGAAAGGGAGCACACATGCCTAGCAACCACACACACAACATTTTTGCTGGCTTTCTTTATTGGGAACATTGTCAAGGCTGAAAACTTGCTCACAAAATGTTTTTCATGTGCACATGGGCCAATAAAAATTAGAAAGAACATTGCTTCCGGTCATAAGTCCCCTGTAGGGTGTCAATAGATTAAAAAGTTTTTATGGCACTCATTCTCCTCCAAACCTAGGGTATCTTCCCACCCACTCCTCCTCCACCATTGCCCCTAATTTGGAAGCTTAAGCCAACATTACTCCTGAACAGAAAAGCTATTCCCTCCTGTTGGATTACAGAAGCTCTGCCTAAATTGTCACTTTGATGGAATAAAATGATGGAATATATTTAGCTAGAACAGATGATATTTATTTCTAAGAGGGTGGTAGAAGATGGGTATGCTGAAGCATGGACAACTTTCTTTGCCTTATTCTCTCCAACTAGAATTGCAGGATAGAGGGTATTGTAATGTCTGGAAGGGGAGTTGTGTAAAAGAAAACATGAGCGCTTTTCTCATATTGGTCTAAGCATCTTCTGTATTCATCTTTATTTGATATTTCTCTGATGATGTTTCTTGATTCATGGGCTGTAGGGAGAATTTATTAGTACTGTACTTCTTTGTTCTTTTTGATGAGGTCAAATGATCCTCCATTGCCCCATGTAAGCCGCATTGAGACTGCCATGAGTGGGAAAGTGCGGGGTACAAATGTAACAAAAAAAAAAAATCCTTCCCTTATATTTGGACTGAAGCAGGAGACCTATCTTAAAGAGTTTGGAGTACAAGAAACTCAGGGGTCCTTTTACTAAGGTGCACTGAAAGATGGCCTGCAGTAGTGTAGGTGCGAGTTTTGGGCACATGCAGAATCATTTTTCAGTGCACCTGTAAAAACGGTCTTTTTAAAATTTTTGCTGAAAATGGACATGTGGCAAAATGAAAATTGCCGCATGTCCATTTTGGGTCCGAGACCTAGGTCAATGGCTGGCGGTAAGCGGTAAAGTCTCAGGTGGTAATGACCTACACGTGTCAAATGCCACTTGGTGCGCGTAGCTGATGCACGCCAGAAACTAGAAAATATTTTGCGGAACCGTGCCAAAAATAAAATCACTGCAAGGGCCACGCGGTAGCCGGGCAGTAACTCAGAACTGGTGTGCGTTGGGCACGCGTAAGCGCTTACGCGGCTTAGTAAAAGGGCCCCTCAGGAAGGAGTGGGTGGAACAGTGTGAATGTGCCTCTTAGTTAAGCACAGTGGAGTAGCCATTTTAGTCCACAAGCAGCTCCCTTTTGAGCTGGAACAAGTGATACCCAACCCTGACAGCAAGTATATCATTATGAGGAGTACAATGTTTCGAATACACTTGTGTAATATCTATGCACTTGAAGCAGCCCAGAGGAAGGCAATGAAAATGATATCAAAACTGCACCAAGAAACACGAGTGAGACTTGAAGACCTGAATATGTATACCCTAGAGGAAAGGAAGGGATAGAGGAGATATGATACAGATGTTTAAATATTTGAACAGTATTAATCTACAAACAAATCTTTTCCAGAGACAGAGAAGCGGCAAACTAGAGAACATAAACGGAGATTGCCGGGTGGTAGGCGTAAAGCCAGGAAATACTTTTTCATGAAGAGGGTGGTGGATGCCTAGAATGCCCTCCCTTCTGGAGGTGATGGAGGAAAAAAAACAAAACAGTGACGGAATTCAAAAAAATGTGTGGGATAGACACAAAGGATCCCTAAATAGAAAAAGATGATCATCAAACTGAAAATTTAACACAACAGCTATGAATTCATTTATGATGGGCAGGAGAAGTGCTTAGATAGTAACTCCAGCATTGGAAAAGCAAGGCCAATGCCGGAAGTCTATACGGCCATACAGAAGTTGTGTCTGGGGAAGGCCTCTGGAATTATGGGGACCAGAATTTTACAAGATTCTGAAGTTGAGGGTTTTGCTGACCCTCTAAAGGAGCTCTACTCCTCTGTGCAGGGGTGGGATTTTCCCAGGATATACAGCAGATACAGTATTTATTTAGATTTTGCTCACACCTTTTTAGTAGTAGCTCAAGGTGAGTTACATTCAGGTACACTGGATATTTCTCTGTCCCAGGAGGGCTCACAATCTAAGTTTGTGCCTGAGGCAATGGAGGGTTAAGTGATTTGCCTAAGATCACAAGGAGCAGCAGTGGGATTTGAACTGGCCACCTCTGGATTGCAAGACCAGTGCTCTAACCACTAGGCCACTCCTCCAGGAGGGACCCAATATTAATGTGATCATATCAGTCCATTTTGCTCTTAAAAGTTGATACCAAATTGTTAGCTATAATGCAGGCAGTGTGTCTCGGTGAAGTTCTGCGCAGGTTAGTCAGATCAGACAGACTTCTTAAAAGGGTTGAAACAGGGTATGCAATGTTCACAAAGTGCTGGAAATGCTCTCCAAACTGATAAAGGAAGGAGCCTCAGAGGCTGGCAGTGTGTCTAAGTGACGTTCTGCCCAGGTTAATAGGTAAGGATCAGACAGAGTTTTTAAAAGGAGTGAAATGGGGTAAGCAATGCGGTTAACCTGGCTGGTTAAGTGCTGAATATGAGCACTAAACCAGCCAAGTGCTGACTCTGCTCCTGGAACATCCCCAAAATAGCTGGTTTGCAGTTCAGTACTAACTGGTTATTTTCAGCGGCACTAGCCATATGGAAAAGTAAACTCACTGCCACTGCTTCCCCTATCTTTTTCCAGAAACAACTGAGTAACTCTCTTCATGCCTCCACATCCTCTGCTCTCTCTTCTCCTAAAAAAAAAAAATCACCACCACTGCTGCTTCAATCTCTCATTTGTTCCTCATCCTTGCCATCAAACCAGACCAGTGTTACTCCACCTCACTCCTCCCCCTAGACAGTTGATATTGGCATACTCACCACTTGACACCATCCAGCTGACACAATACCGAGGAAACACAGTCTGTGGATTATCACTGTAGGTTAGAAGGTAGTCGAAGCCATTCTGGAGATGAGAAGAACATACATAGTAACATAGCAGATGACAGCAGAAAAAGACCTGCACGGTCCATCCAGTCTGCCCAACAAGATAAACTCATATGTGCTACTTTTTCTGTATACCCTACTTTGATTTGTACCTGTCCTCTTCAGGGCACAGACTGTATAAATCTGCCCAACACTATCCCCGCCTCCCAACCACCAGTCCCGCCTCCCACCACCGGCTCTGGCACAGACGAGATTTGCTGAAACACCTTCTCCTTTCTGTAAATCATTAAGTATCTGGAATGCTTTCAAACTAACAAAAACGCCTTTCACTACAGCACTAGCACCCTACCAGCGTGCATACACACAGCTCCTGTCTTCCTACTGTTATAAACGGGGAGTAGCCACATCATTGCACATCCCTCTCTATCCAACACCATCTATTAATTGAGACTGTCAATGATCTCAGGATGCAACCAGAGATGTGGAATGGAAAATTTTCCATTTCTAAAAATTCATTATTTTATAAAATTTGTTAGTAGCAATGAATTTATCTCAATACAGGTTAGAAAGCTTGCCAATTTCAAAGTTATAATTAATATCTTTCAGGTAATATCTCTAGAAAAAGGGTTGTGAAACTCAAATGGTATGAGTTTGTTGTGCTTTTTTTTTTTCCTGACCAATGATTAATTTAACACCTACATATTGCATGGTTGTACTAAAAGGGTGGTGAGCATATAATTCTGAGGTATTTTCTCTCTACAAATTTTTACGCAGCAATAAGGGTGCAAAAAAAAAAACTTAAATGCCTCCTTGGCGAGCTGGCTTTTTTGTGATTTTCTGATTTAAGGTCCAGTTCTTTTCCTGGTTTAATTTTTGTTGATTGACTTACTGGCAACATTAAGATGGTTCACAATAGGCAGAGCAGTTTTGGTTTTCAGACAGTCAAAGACTGGAAATTCTCCAAGCCCCGTCCTTAACTACTTTGGCAGAGGTTGATTCTGGAGATTCTAATTGGCCAGATTTATTAAAACAAATGAAGATCTTAGCCAAATTAGAATTGTATAGTGCTACTTTAGTAGAATACTGTAAGAAAAATGTATCAAAGGGTATGCCGACAGCTCCAAGGATGTATGGAGACAATAAACCTTTTGTAGAAAAGTGAAATGGGCTTGGGCAAAGAATACTTTAAACTCTCAACCTAGAAAGTTAACAAACTGTTTTGAGTTCTCTAATCAAGAGCTAGCCTAATCTTATTGTAATCATGAACTAGTAAGCAGAACTCTCATCGTTCTTAAATTGGGCTGAAGAGAAATGTTGATAGGCCACATAGAATAACAAATATAAATGTATACATCCCCCACACCTTTACTGAGAACTATTTTTATAATATCTGCTTGCTTTATACTTCTACTATATATCTCAAAATCTCTATTTAACAATAAGTACCGTATTTTTCAGACTATAAGACGCACCTAGATTTTAGAGAAGGGAAATAGGAAAAAAAAAAATTCGGACTATAAGACACACTTTTTCCCTCCTCTAAAACCTAGGTGCTCCGGTGCGTCTTGTCCGAATCCCTCCCTCCAAGTTCGGGATTGCCCTCCCTAGGGTTACCTCCCCTCCCCCTCCCCCGCCCTTTCACCACCATTCCCCTTACTCACGTGATCTTCCCTGGTGGTCTAGTGATGTCGGGGCAGGAAAGAGCCCCCTCTTACCTGCCCAGCACGCTGCTCTGCATCCTCCTCTATGCTGCCTGTGACGGTCTTGGCGAGATTCAAAATGGCCTCCGAGAATTGAAGTGGCCTCGCGAGACTTCAATTCTCGGCGGCCATTTTGAATATCACCGAGACCGTCACAGGCAGCATACAGGAGGATGCAGAGCAGCGCGCTGGGCAGGAAAGAGGGGGCTCTTTCCTGCCCCGACGTCACTAGACCACCAGGGAAGATCGCGTGAGTAAGGGGAGAGGTGGTGACAGGGCCGGGGGGGGAGGGGAGATAACCCTAGGGAGGGCGATCCCAAACTTGGAGGGAGGGTGGGCGGGCGGCCTGCTAAATCTCTACGTTCGGACTATAAGACGCACCCCTAATTTTCCTCCCAAATTTGGGGGGGAAAGTGCATCTTATAGTCCGAAAAATACGGTAACTACTTTTATAATATCTGCTTGCTTTAAACTCTAATATGTTATCAACATCCCTATGTAACAATAAGTGATTACATTGTAATCTATTACCACCAAGAATGATACATTATAAGCCACATTGAGCCTGCAAAGAGGTGGGATAATGTGGGATACAAATGCAATAAATAAATAAATAAATTATAAAAATCAGTACACTACAGCAAGATGGAATGATGGTTTACCAAATTAACTTGTCCAGAAGACACCTAGGGGAACTCATTTGTGAACTGTTTTGAGTTCTCTAATCAAGAGCTAGCCTAATCTTATTGCAATCATCAACTAGTAAGCAGAACTCTCATCGTTCTTAAATTGGGCTGAAGAGAAATGTTGATAGGCTGTCTATCCTAATGGCCAGGCTTCAACAAATCTTTACTGAATCTAGGAGCCAGCCCAAAAACTTAGCAGCCAGTGGCTGAAACCGCTTGCTAATCCTTCACTCCACAACAAACACTGTTCATAATGAAGGGCTGGGGGGGGGGGGGGGGGGGGGGGTAATCCCTTCCGAGCTCAGTAGATGCTCTGGCAACTTTAGAAACTCATTTACTAAGGTTCTTTTCCCGTTCTGTGTCTGTAGGAAACAAGTTTAGTAAATTAGTCCCTTAAGATACCACTGCACCTCACTGCCAGAAACCAGTAGTCTTCTGGAAGCATGGTGTGATACCACCCTCTTGATAGGTGAAACAAAGAGGTAACTGCCATAGGTCTCCATCTCTCTCGCTCTCATTCTTCCTCCTGCCCTCAGTCTTTACCCAGTGTCTCTCTCCTACTTCTCCTGAGCCTTCACCCAGCCTCTCTCTTTCATACTTTTCCACCAGGCCGGCCAAAAAGGGGGGGGGGGGGGTGGGGGTTGGGGGGGTGCAAAATTCCCCGGGCCTGGGGTCTCTCTCTCCCAACAGGACCCGAGTGATTGTGTCCCGACAGAAGCAAGAGACAGAAAACTCCGGCACCGGGTCCCCCCTGGAGGCTGGGGAGGACCCGGAGCTTCCTCCAACATTTATCTCCTGCCCATTGCTAAGCAGCTGCTTTTCTTCTCAGGCACACATGGTTTTGAAACTGAGAATGCCCTGAGAGGAAAAGCAGCTGCGGGGGCAGGCAAGTCAGCACTGGAGGAAGACGTCTTCTGTTGGCAGGGCCTCGGGATCCCTGCCAGTCGAGGTCTTTAGGCAGCAGCAGCGATTGGGGGGGGGGGGGGGGGGCGGCAGCCCTGCCCCGGGCCTGGATCAGTCTCTCGGTGGCTCTGTCTTCCACCCTCCCCCCAAGTCTTCACAGAGCTTCTCTCTCATACTCCCCTCCTCCCCAAGCCTTCACCTAGCCTCTCAGAACCTGCCATCTATTCCCCTCACCTTGCTGATTGCAAAAACAAAACAACCTGGCACATTTCCGACTTCCCCCACTACCATTTGGCTCTCTGAAAGCTTAAGCAATGCAGGAAGTTCAGGCTGGTCTTGTGATTTCAAGTCCCATGAGATTTACCAAATGTTCTGCACTGCCTGGCTCAAGCTTTCAGAGAGT
Source organism: Microcaecilia unicolor (assembly GCF_901765095.1). NCBI lineage: Eukaryota > Metazoa > Chordata > Amphibia > Gymnophiona > Siphonopidae > Microcaecilia > Microcaecilia unicolor. The sequence continues at coordinate 286,734,838 of NC_044034.1, forward strand.
TGAATGGCAGCAGGGAAGTAGGCAAAACGTGCCATTTTCTGCTGCAGCACAACAAAAAATAAGTATATGGAAGCAAGACATTCCAGGTGTCAGAGTGCAATTTCTACTACTACTACTTATCATTTCTATAGCGCTACAAGGCATACGCAGCGCTGTACACCATACACAAAAGACAGTCACTGCTCAAAGAGCTTACAATCTAGATAATTTCTAGGCACCATAGCAACCTCACACTTGGGATCTGTTGAGCCCTGCTAAAGGCTACTTCCATAGCTTAAACGAAACGCAGAAATCTAGCTTTTCCCTTCTAAACTTGTTCAGAAAAGTCAGAAGAGAGAAACAGCTTATAACAGATAAACATTGACATGTAAAACAGCAAATGAATGAGCACTATAGCCATCTCATTTTCTTATTACTCAATACTCTGTATGAGGGTCAATCATGAATTGCCAAAGGAAGAAGAGCCAATTCTAATGTGGGCATTCATCAATGAATCCTTCATAATACCAACTGCACAGCAAGGGTGACCTATTTAAAAAAAAACAAAACACGTTTGCTGATGAAGTTTTAAAGTCAACCTAAGGAGCTACTAGAATTCACCAAGGGGTCAATGCACAAAGGTCACCTTTAAATACGGCAGCTGCGGGTGAACTTACCGATTCATAAACAGTGACCGATGCACAAATGGAAAAACATAAATAAATGAGCTGCATGGAAGTTCTGCAAGAGAAAGGGACCTACAACATGCACAGAACAGTCTCTTGGTAAGAGTCCATGTTCTGTGCATGCCCAGGAACAGCTGCTGCACACTCTGCTGGTGGGTTCAGATCCTGTCTGTGCCCACCACCTGGGGTTCACTTTCTGCCTGTGCCTCAGGGCACTTAGTTATGTTTCCAGCTTCATTAAGAAGCTGATAATTCTTCTATGTGGGCTGCCCCAAACTCTTTCACCCTTCCTATATAAGGTTGCATCTAGTGGCAGTTACGCAGTAGCAGAGAACTGCTTTTGATCCAAGGCATCATATCTTAACAAGTATCCGAAGATTAACTAATCAGAAGGATTTCTGATAGTATTTCTACTGTTGTATGCAGGGCTTTTTTCTGGAGTCTCTCCAGCAAGGGGAACAGAAAGAAACCTCCTGGGAAAAGGGTAGGACGAGAGATCGGGTTACACAAGGACAGCTCCAGACCTACCAGAAGAATTATCAAGTTAAAGGTAGGTGTCTCTTACTGTGCATCACAAGGAATGCTCATTTTAATACGGATGAGCTGCTTGTAATATATTTGCATAGGGTTATTGGTAGCTGCTATGGCGAACGGTAAAATACGCAGAACCCAGTGGGGCCGGAGCTGCGAGGATCCAAGATGGCGACTGCACACGCCCCACAGGAACACATGGTACGAAGCGAGGAACCCGCAGAGGCTGCAAGTATGTTGCAATCGGACGTAGCAGGGCTGCTTCAAGACTTAAAATCTGACTTCGCGGGGATCCGATTAGATGTTCAAAACGCCCTCAAAGACATGGGGTCCCGAGTGGGCGACGTAGAAGGGGGGATGGTGACCCTTCAATCGGAGGTGGACTCTATGCGGAGGAAGGCAACTGAGGAACAGGAGGAGTTGGGCCGGCTCAGGAAGCAAATTGAAGACCTAGAGAATAGGTCTCGGCGGAACAATTTAAGATTTAAAGGTATCCCTGAGCTAGATATTTTTTCCAACTGTGAAGCTGTTATAAAAGAACTACGCCAGCATATTTTGGCCTCGGGGTCAGACACCCACCCCCCCAGAGATACGCATTCAACGTGCGCATCGAGCACAGGGACCCCGCAGAGATTCAAACCCGAGGGATATGGTTGTCTGCTTTCTAGACTTCCCCATAAAAGAACTAATCCTGAAACAGGCCCAGTTGAGCAAAGAAATTACCTGGAAGAATTACAAAATAGGGGTCTTTCAGGATTTGGCACGCACAACGCTGATGAAGCGTGGATCATTCAGAGAAGTTACTGGATTTATGCGTACTAAGGGGATCAGATACAGATGGTTGTTCCCCTTTGCAGTTTGGATTACAGTAGACAGGAAATCCCGCAAGGTTACAACGCCGGAGGAAGCGTGGTCGGCGTTGCGGGCCATGGGATGTCAAGACGTACCGATGCAGAATCAGGAATCGTGAACTCAAGCGGCTCCTAGGAGAGATTCAGCGTGGCAAGTGGTGGTGGAGCGAGGAAAGAAGAGGGACAAGCAGGCTTCCTAAAGTGGGGGCTGCTGAGACATTACGGACACATGGGTTGTTACCGCTTTGCTACACTGGACAATAGAGCAAACCTGGACTCGAAAGGACAGCTGGTTAGCATGCTTGATGTGGAGTTTGGGGCAAGTCACTTGGTTGCTTTGAGAGTAATCGCTTTAACAGGTGGAACTATGCTACCCAAATTGGATTGCGTCACAAGCGGCTGTTATACTTAATAGTGGTGTTGACTTCAAGCTGAACTGCTGAGGCTGGAGAGGAAGAGAGTGGAAGATCTGGTTTGCCAGAACGATGGGATGTTTCTGGGAGAGGCATCCAGACTGTATGAGTGGCTCAGAAAGCACACATAGGGCTTGTGCTGGTGCAGTTTGATGTTAGACAAGAGAGTTTTTGGGGGGAGGAAAGCCTGTGTTTAAGGGCTATAAGAGGAGTGGGGAGGGGGGTTTGTCTAATTATATATATGATCAAAGCCTCTGGAAACATACATTACTTTTCCTACTATGGCTGATCTTCTGGACCAGAGATCGGCAAAGGGGGGGGGGGGGGGGGGGGGGGGGGGGGTTGGGAGAGGGGAGGAGGGAAAAGGAAAAGGGGAGGGGTGAAGATGAGGGAAGGCGGGGGGAGGCGGGAGGGATCTGGGGAAACACTAACAGTAGGGTCCTGGAATGTGAATGGGCTTCACCATCAGGGGAAGCGGGGCCGAGTGTTTAAGGAATTGAATAGGTTAAAATGGGATGTGACGATGATGCAAGAGACACATCTGAGACCGAGAGACACGCATTTATTGCAGCGTCGGCCCTTTAGAGAAGTACTAGTACATCAGGGACGGGAGGCCAGAAAGGTTGGGGGAGTAGCTATAATGGTGCGGCACACCTGTGGGCTAAGCATACAAGAAGAATTTCAGGACTCGAGTGGCTGATGTTTGGGGATTAGGGGACTTCTACAAGGTAAGGAGATCACATTTATTAATATTTATGCACCTAATGAAGGTCAGAAGCAATTTTTTGATTCTCTGAAGGAGGAAATTCAATGTTTTATTAAAGGCCAAGTGATCATGGGGGGGGGGGGGGGGGGGGAATTTCAATATTGCCCCAGACGTGGATTTGGATCATTCCATGGGAAGGAGGGGGGTTGGAAGCGCCAGTCGTAAGGCATTGTTGAACTTTTTGAAGGAATGTGAGGTAGTGGATTGCTGGAGATTATTACATGGAACACAGAGAAATTACACCCATTATTCACATGCAGCACAGTCTTATGCGAGGTTAGACAGCTTGTGGGTACACCGCAACAGTTGGCATATGATAGAAGCAGCAGAAAGAGAGACTTGTCAGGTCTCTGATCACGCTCCTATATGGATTAGGTTTAAGGGGCTGGGGGGTAGGCAGGGGGTGGGGGCTATGGAGGCTCAACGAGACTCTATTGGGAGATGAAACAGTGAGGGAGGACATCAGGAGGGCGATACAGGAATTTTATCAACTTAATGATAATGGTGAGGTTAATGATGGATCCTTATGGGACGCTATGAAAGCAGTGGTTAGAGGAGTTTTTATTAAATGGGGTGCACGGAGAAAAAGAGAAAGAGGTCAGAAATCCTTGGAGTTACGAGCTCACCTAGTGCAACTGGAAAAACAACATAAGAGGCAACCCACAAAAAAGTTGGGGGAGGAGCTTACAGCAGTAAGGGGAGCATTGGCAAGTGAAGACACTTATTTCAAAGGCTGAGAGATGGTAAGGGGGGTTGGCATTATGCAGATGTGGATATATCTAGAAGCTTTGGGACATACTATGAAGAATTGTATAAGAAGGGGGAGGATATGAGTAGGGGGGAAATAGGACAATTTTTAGATCAGCTACAGCTCTCGTGTCTTAGTGAAGCTGAGCGAGTACGATTGGGAGAACTGATAAGATGGGGGGAAGTATATGGGGTAATTAAGAACCTCCCGAATGGGAAGGCCCCGGGATTGGATGGTTACACCGCTCGGTTTTTTTTAAGTGTTATGCGGAGGAGTTGGGGCCCCAGCTTATCAGGCTAGGGAATGGAGTATTGCAGGGAAGGGGGATCTCAAATTCAATGATGGAAGCAGGGATCTCTTTGTTGCTTAAGCCAGGAAAGGATCCCACTGTATGTGGCTCCTATAGACCCATTTCACTTTTAAATGTTGACATAAAGATACTGGCCAAGGTGTGGGCCAACAGGTTGGGACGGGTCCTACCAAAGTTGATAGGGGATGACCAGTCGGGATTTATCCCGGGTCAACAGGTGGGTGACAACATTCGCCGTACCCTCCACTTGCAATGGGAAGCACAGAAGAGACTCCCAGAGGCAATACTGTTAACACTAGACGCCAAAAAAGCGTTTGACAGGGTTGACTGGGTGTTTCTGAAAGAGGTTATGCAGCGTATGGGTCTTGGGGATAATTTCTGCAGGTGGATAGCAGCCTTGTATGCGGCGCCGAAGGCCTGTATACAGATCAATGGCCAGTATACCTCCTTTTTTGCTATTGAACGTGGAACCAGGCAGGGCTGCCCCCTGTCGCCCCTATTATTTGCTATATATATAGAGCCCTTGGCAGAGAGGTTACGTGGCCATCCAGAGTTTCGGGGTTTCACAGTGGGGAAGAGGGAACATCGCATGGCACTGTATGCGGATGATCTGTTGCTTTATGTGACAGATCCAGGGAAAACGTTGGAGGTGGTAGGGAATTTGAACAGTATGCGGGGTTGCGGATTAATATGGAGAAATGCGAAATATTAGGCATTTCGGTCTCCCAGGAAGAAGAAAACCGTTTGAAGCAGAGGTTTGCTTTTAAGTGGACCGGAAGTCATATTAGGTATCTGGGGGTTTGTATTCCTAGAGATCTGAGTAGAGTCTATGGACTTAATTATGGCAAAATAGTGGAGTGCATTAGAATTGAATTATCACGGTGGAAAGGGTTGTGGCTGTCGTGGTGGGGGAGGATGGCGGTAATAAGGATGAACGTCTTGCCTAGGCTGTTGTTTCTGTTTCAGTGTTTGCTGGTGGCGGTCCCCAAGCGGGAGATGCAGCAATTACAACGCCAGATATTGCAATTTGTATGGGACGGCAAACATCCCCGGTTAGTGGGAAGGGTGATATGGGGAGAGATTGAAAGAGGGGGTAGAGCAATGCCTCGGCTTGAGTGGTATGATCAGGCTGCTCCATGGAGAAATGCGAAATATTAGGCATTTCGGTCTCCCAGGAAGAAGAAAACCGTATGAAGCAGAGGTTTGCTTTTAAGTGGACCGGAAGTCATATTAGGTATCTGGGGGTTTGTATTCCTAGAGATCTGAGTAGAGTCTATGGTGAAATTAGGCCTTACCTGCTAATTTTCTTTCCTCTAGACCCTCCAGACCGGTCAAGACGCTTGGGTTATGCTCGCCTACCAGCAGAGGGAGACTGAGAACACAAACTTGAAACTATGTACTTATAACCTGTGCCTAGCCATCTATAGCCAGTATACACATAGCAAAGCAGAGAATAAAAACACAACTCTGAAACTAGAAACCCCTGTACCTGGAAAACCCAAGGACAAGTACCAACAGTGTGCTGAAAACAGACGAGACGTCACAGCGTCCCGCTCTGTAATGTCTTAGAGTCAAAGAATTCTCTCTGACCACACAAACCTTAAGGAATAGTCCTAGCAGAACACGGCTCAAAATACTGCTATCCATATATACGGCTCAAAATACTGCTATGCAAAGACCCGGCTGAGGAATACTTCTGCGAAAAGAACGGACGGCTGAATACTTCTGCGAAAAGAACGGGCGGGCTCTTGACCGGTCTGGAGGGTCTAGAGGAAAGAAAATTAGCAGGTAAGGCCTAATTTCACCTTCCTCATCAACCCTCCAGACCGGTCAAGACGCTTGGGACGTACCAAAGCAGTATCCCAACTAAGGGCGGGACCCTCGTAAAGCAGAAGACAACACCGCCGCTCCAAACCGAGCATCTTCTTTCGCCTGAACATCAAGTCTGTAATGCTTCACGAAGGAATGGATAGAGGACCACGCCGCAGCCCTGCAAATCTCTTGCGGCGGAATAAAACTACTCTCCGCCCATGAAGCAGCTACTCCCCGCGTAGAATGTGCCTTAAGTAAAGAGGGCACCGGCCGACGCTTCAACAAATAAGCCGAAGCAATAGTCTCCTTCAACCATCTAGCCAGAGTGGCCTTGGAAGCAGCTTCTCCTCTCTTGGGACCTCCAAACAAAACAAACAACCTGTCCGAGGATCGAAAATCTTGTGTTCTGCTCAAATAGGACCGCAACACGCGCCGCACATCCAACTTAGCTAAACGACGCTGCGTGGAATCCCCGGCACGATCACCCAACACTGGCAACGAAATCACCTGATTGACATGAAAGGAAGACACCACCTTAGGAACAAAAGAAGGAACCGTGCGTAAAGTCACTTTCTCTTTGGCAAAGGACAGAAAAGGCTCTCTGCAAGATAAAGCCTGAAGTTCCGAAATCCTACGTGCCGAAGAAACAGCCACCAAAAAGACTGTCTTTAAAGTAAGATCCTTACACGTAATGGAAGGCAAAGGTTCAAACGGAGGCGCCACCAGAGCCTCCAAGACCAGATTTAAATCCCAAGGCGGAACCACCGGACGGCAAGGCGGCCGAAGCAACTTCACTGCCTTCAAGAACCGCCCCACGTCCGGAGAAGCCGCCAAGGATACTCCCCGAACCTTACCTCTAAAACAAGACAAGGCTGCAACCTGCACCTTCAGAGAGGAAAGCGAAAGCCCTCTGTCCAAACCATCCTGAAGAAAATCCAACACCTCAACCGCTGACACGCGCAATGGGGCATAGCCCCGCTCTTGACACCAATTCTCGAAAATGCGCCACACCCGCACATATGCCAAGGAAGTAGACCTCTTACGGGACTGCAACATCGTAGCAATCACCCTGGCCGAGAAACCCTTATGTCTTAAACGGTGCCTTTCAAGAGCCAGGCCGTAAGCAAGAATGGAGAGGGGTCGGCCATCTCGATCGGCCCCTGCACCAATCTCACCCGAGGCCCCAGGGGAATCGGATCCTGCACCAGCAACCGCATCAGATCTCCGTACCACGGACGCCGGGGCCAATTGGGCGCTATCAGGACTACTAATCCCGCGTGACGACCGATCCGCTGAACCACTCGGCCTACCAGCGGCCACGGCGGGAACACGTAGAGCAACTGCTGAGTCGGCCACGGAAGGACCAACGCGTCGATGCCCTCGGCTCGAGAATCTCTTCGACGACTGAAAAACTGAGGGACCTGCGCATTGGCGGACGACGCCATGAGATCCAACACCGGCCGACCCCACTGCACCACTATCCGCTCGAACACGGAGGGGTGGAGAGCCCACTCTCCGGGATCCAACGTGTGCCTGCTTAGATAATCCGCGCTCACGTTGTCCACCCCTGCCACGTGTCCCGCCGAGAGACTCTGCAGATGTGCCTCTGCCCACACCAGCAACTCTGCCGCCTCTAGTGCTAACCCGGGACTCTTCGTTCCTCCCTGTCGATTCACATATGCCACGGCTGTGGCATTGTCGGACAGAACCCTGACAGCCTTGCCGACTAACAGACAGTGAAAGGACCGAAGAGCCAACCGAACTGCACGTGTCTCCAGACGATTGATGGACCAACACGCCTCCTCCACTGTCCAACGTCCCTGGGCCACCTGTCCCAGACAATGCGCTCCCCAGCCTGACAGACTCGCATCCGTGGTCATCACCACCCACTGAGGAGCGGCCAACGGCATGCCCTTCACTAGGTTCGGAGAATGGAGCCACCAGCTGAGACTGCAACGCACAACCTCCGACAGAGCGAGCCTCTCCTCCAGATCCTGAAGCTGAGGGGACCAACGAGACAACAAAGCACCCTGCAGCTGCCTCATATGCGCTCTGGCCCAAGGAACTACCTCTATCGATGCGGCCATCAGACCCAACACTTGAAGATACTCCCGCGCCGACGGCGCCCTCTGGACTCGGAAAAGACGGATCTGAGCCTGCAGCTTGGACATGCGAGAGGGAGTCAAGAACACCCGACCTCTCTTCGTGTCGAACCGGACTCCCAGATACTCGAGAGACTGCGACGGCCCTAGGTGACTCTTGGCCAGATTGACAACCCAGCCCAGAGATTGCAAAAAGGACACCACCCGACCGGTGACCTCCTCGCTCTCCGCCTTTGATTTGGCCCGAATCAACCAGTCGTCTAGGTACGGGTGCACCAAAATGCCCTGCACGCGAAGAGCTGCTGCCACCACGACCATCACCTTGGAGAAGGTGCGAGGAGCGGTGGCCAGTCCAAAGGGAAGCGCGCAAAACTGAAAATGTCTCCCTAGCACCACAAAGCGAAGAAAACGCTGATGCGCCTCCAGGATGGGAATGTGCAAGTAAGCTTCCGTCAGATCTAGAGAAGTCAGAAATTCCCCTTCCTGAACCGCTACTATGACTGAGCGTAACGTCTCCATCCGAAAGGAAGGAACCTTTAGGGCTGCATTGACCTTCTTGAGATCCAAAATGGGACGAAAAGCGTCCTCTTTTTTGGGTACCACGAAGTATATGGAATAACATCCCTTTCCTCTCTCTGCTGGAGGAACAGGGACTACAGCCCCTAAAGCTATCAGACGTGACAGAGTATCGCGGACCGCTCTCGCCTTGCGCCTTGAATGACAGGGAGACACTAGGAAGAAGTCGGACAGAGGCCTGTCGAATTCCAGCGCGTACCCGTCTCGGATTATCTGCAGCACCCACTGGTCTGACGTGATCTGGACCCACCTCTGGTAAAACAAGCGTAAGCGAGCCCCCACGCGAACCAGAGACTGGGCCCCCAAACCATCATTGAGAAGGACGGGACGCACCGGACGCTCCCAAAGAGGAACCTCGCCCTCCACGACGGCCACCGCGAAAGGACTGAGTTCTCTGAAAGAAACGACCCCTAGTCCCACCAGAATACCTACCCGGCCGATACCGCTTTGCTTCCTGAAAACGACCGCGACCCGCGGAACCTCTAGAAGCCTTAGGGCGAAGTTCTGGAAGCCGAGGGACCTTGGCATCAGTAAGACCTCTTACCAACTTATCCAACTCTTCACCAAACAGCAAAGAGCCTTTAAACGGGAGCGAACACAGCTTGGCCTTGGACGCAGCATCCGCCATCCAGCCTCGCAACCACAGGGCCCGACGGGCTGCCACCGCTAGAGACATGTTCTTCGCCGAGGCCCGCAACAAATCATACAGTGCATCCGCCAAAAAGGAGGAACCCAACTCCAACTTAGCCAGATCTTGAGTCAAAGAGCCTCTGTCCCCTGGCGGGCTATCTAAGAGCCGTTCCGCCCAGCGGAAACAAGCCCGCGCCACTAGCCCTCCACAGACCGACGCCTGTAACGCCAGGGCCGACAAATCAAAACTGCGCTTCAGGAAAGTTTCCAATTTCCTGTCCTGAGGGTCTCGCAACGCAGCCCCTCCGTCCACCGGAATCGCCGTGGCCTTAGTCACTGCCGTAACCACGGCATCCACGGTCGGGGGCTTGAGCGAATCTCTATCTTCCTGCGGCAGGGGATAAAGCTTAGCCATGGCCCGAGCCACTTTACACGGCGCCTCCGGCGCCTGCCACTCCTGAGTAATCATTTCCCTCAGATCCGCATTCATAGGGAAAGAACAAGACACCCGTCTGATCCCCTTAACCAACGGATCCTGCTTTCCGGCCTCTAACGGAGCTGCCGCCGGATCAAATTTGAGGGTCGCAGCCACCTGATCAATAAGATCCGACAATTCATCTCGCTGAAAAATGCGCACCACCGAGGGATCCTCCCCAGGCAGCGCAAGCTCCTTATCATATCCAGCCAACGACCCCTCCTCCTCTTCTAGGAGGCTAAAGTCGCCCTCCGAATCCGGGGGGGAAAAACCTTCAAAATCCTCAGACCACTCTACACGTGGTCTCTTCGCGCCAGCCCCCCCCCGTTCCAAGGCTAAGGGGCTCCGCTCGGGACGGCCCTGCCTGCCAAGCCTGATATAAACTCCAAATGAAATCCGGGGGAAAACCACTCCTACCTGAGGCATCACCCCCCGAAGGCGCTGGAAATTGGCTGCCCGGCAGTCCTCCGACTCTCCCAGGCCCGAGTATCGCCGAATCCAAAATGGCGGCGGTTCCCGCCAAAATCGGAACCGCCGCAGGGCCGCTAATCAAAGGCGCCGTAACCTCCGAGACGCTAGCCGCGGGAACCTCCGCCGCCAACACCGGCGGAACGGAGGATTGAGGCTTAGGTTCCCCACAAAACCGGCAAACGCTCCCCACCGCGTCGACGCCCCGACGCGCACATGACCGGCACCTTAGCGGTTTCCCTGACATTAGCGCAAGCCCAGCTGACCGCCAAACAAGAGCCCCGATTGTAAAAGTCAAGAAACTCACCCGAGCAGGAAAGCAGCGCCTTACTCACTGCTGAACAGCTCCGAGGCTCCGGAGTGCAGCTCCAATCGCTCTCACCCGTTTGGGTCTGACTTTTTTTTTTTTTTTTTTAACTTTACTGCAGCCTTTCATTTGAGCCTTGCTGCTGCTAACACAATTCGGCACTCAAGGCTGCAGTATACAAACTGCAGCCGAGGCACAAAGCTGCCCAAACGGAGAGCCAGACCGGGGGAGGGACCCGGCCACCCGGGTGTGACACCCCAAAGGGGACAATGACGGGCCCCAGCGGACCCGCAACCCCTAGCACACCAAAGTCTTCCAGGCACAGGGGATCCACCAGAAATAGCACAGAAACAAAGGAAAACTCTGAAAATTAACTCAAAAACCTATCCAGATCGGGCAAGCTGCACAGGCTGCCTGTCTACCCTCTGCTGAGACTGAGAAAATACTGGCTATAGATGGCTAGGCACAGGTTATAAGTACATAGTTTCAAGTTTGTGTTCTCAGTCTCCCTCTGCTGGTAGGCGAGCATAACCCAAGCGTCTTGACCGGTCTGGAGGGTTGATGAGGAAGGACTTAATTATGGCAAAATAGTGGAGTGCATTAGAATTGAATTATCACGGTGGAAAGGGTTGTGGCTGTCGTGGTGGGGGAGGATGGCGGTAATAAGGATGAACGTCTTGCCTAGGCTGTTGTTTCTGTTTCAGTGTTTGCTGGTGGCGGTCCCCAAGCGGGAGATGCAGCAATTACAACGCCAGATATTGCAATTTGTATGGGACGGCAAACATCCCCGGTTAGTGGGAAGGGTGATATGGGGAGAGATTGAAAGAGGGGGTAGAGCAATGCCTCGGCTTGAGTGGTATGATCAGGCTGCTCAGGTCAAGATGGTGCTGGAGTGGGAAGGGGCAGGCTTAAGCCAACAGGTCAAGTGGAACAATCGTACTTCCCACATAGGGGTTTAAAATCGTTACTATGGACCACTGAGGTCAACTTGGCATTATCTGAACTGTCTTGAATGTTGCAAGTTGCTTCATTAATAAAAATATTTAAAGTGAAAAAAAAAATACGCAGAACCCCTCTGTGAATTAGATGCTAAATAAAGTTTTAGACCAGCTACAACCAATCTAAAGTAAACACTGTAAGCATGGTAAGCTTTGTGCATCGGGCCCTTAAACATTTGGGGGGCGGGGAGGAGGAATATGAAGGGGTTATTTACTAACAGAACGAGAAACTGCCATTATCTGCCAAAGGTCCATTGGAATAAAATGGGCCCTGCAGCAGATAGATGTGCAATGACAGTGCTATCATATACTTACAGTTTGTGAATGAACCCTTGAATTCAGCAACCACTAAAGTGATAATCTAGCTTTTTTTAATAATAGTGGCTTCTGCAACTGCAAAATTAATTTTTTTTCTTCCTTTGGAGTAACTCTTTCTAAATTGTGAAAATCTGGAAACTGAAAAGCAAGATAACTTGTCTTTCTTTATCAAACTATGAGGTCCTTTAACTAAGCTGCGTTAGGTGCTAATGCATGCATACTGCAGCTTAAAATGACATACCACAGGATGCTCAGGCATCCTGCTGTTGGTGCTAAATCTGCGCATGCCAACTGTACATTAAAAAATTATATGTTTTCGGGGGGAGGGGGGGGGGGTATCATTTCTTCCCGCAAGTTTGGACATATCATTAGAATATCAAACAAAAGACAATATTTTTACAAAAATTTTGTAAAGTTTTATAAAGCATAACCCCACCCCCTAAAGTAAATACTAAAACCAAAAACAATAAACCCTCCCAACGAAAGCCCTACCCTCCACTCCCACCCCCCCCATCCCAAACCCACAGCAACCCAAAAGGCATGGTACAAACCTGTACAAGGGAACACTAAGGCTACTTGTTACCACAACTTTGTAAAAGCACCCCTATGACAGTTTTATCACCTAATATTTTGTTTCCTTGCTGACTTGACTGACATTGTCTTTCATTTTTATTAGTTCAATTCATAACTAAAATAGATAATTCAGGGAGACCACGTGATGGAGTGAGTGGTGTAGACGTGAGTCTGCAGGGCTCCGGAGGCTCCCTGCCCTTATTACATAGTAGATGACGGCAGAAAAAGACCTGTACAGTCCATCCAGTCTGCCCAACAAGATATACTCTTATGTGCTACTTTTTGTGTATACCCTACCTTGATTTGTACCTGTCCTCTTCAGGGCACAGACCGTACAAGTCTGCCCAGCACTATCCCCGCCTCCCAACCACCAGACCCGCCTCCCACCACCGGCTCTGGCACAGACCGTATAAGACTGCCCAGCACTATCCCCACCTCCCAACCACCAGCCCCGCCTCCCACCACCGGCTCTGCCACCCAATCTTGGCTAAGCTCCTGAGGATCCATTCCTTCTGAACAGGATTCCTTTATGTTTATCCCATGCATGTTTGAATTCCGTTACCGTTTTCATTTCCACCACCTCCCGCGGGAGGGCATTCCAAGCATCCACCACTCTCTCTACTTCAATCGGGCGATTTTGCATTTCTATTAAATCCACATCCTGCTAACCTTGGATACTATCTTTATGGGCAGATTTGTGACAGATTGGGGTCCGCAATGTACGCCAGAGGCACCAGAAAGGAAAAGGTGCAGACAATGGAGACAACAAGCTGTGGATGCAGCAGGCACCGTGGCTCGAGGGTTCTCTCCGGCGCAACTCACCCAGTTAACCTCAGCAGTGGAACAGGCTTTGGAACCTTGCTGGGCAAGCTATTCGTTCAAATGCAGGGCTTTTGAGTCGTGCATTGAAGCTCTCATGAAAAGAATAGAGGAACAGTGTGTCTTGGATCTGGAAGATCCCTCTGCAACTTCGGGCCCAGACACTGACGCACTCAAAAATAAGCTAATGGGGCAGGCTTCTAAGCTTGATGAATTAGAAAATAGGTCATGATGAAACAATGGGAGATTAGTGGGATACTTGAAGCCATTCCGGACCGTGAACTATCACCCTTACTGGAACACCGGCTCACATCCTACCTGCTTTTGCGGGGCGATAAGGAATCCTTGCGGATTGAGCAGGCTCATTGCCTGGGCTGCCCTCAACCTGGACAATCAAGACCAAGAGCGGTCATTGAGAAACTTCTCAACTATGCACATAAAGTAGCCTTTTTACAACATTATCGGAGGAACTGACAAATATGAGGGCGAACTGATATTGCTCTTTCAGGACTATTCATCAGCCCTATTGGAACGCAGGAAGCGCTTTACTCCACTGTGTGTTGCTTTACATGAGAAGGGATATCGATTTATTTTTCTCTACCCGGCAATGTTAAAAATCTTTATTGATGGTCAGTGGAAAACTACGGACACAGCGGAGGAAGCACAGGATTTTATTAACACATTGCTGAATCAAGATCTACCCTCCTGAGGTGGCTTAGACTGCCACGAGTGAGAACTGATGTACAGGAATACCTTCTGTGTGTAAGCAGGTGATTGTTCACTGTGCCATGCCTGACTGGTAGTAAATTTAACAATGTTTAGGCTTTTTTTTCCTAGGGTGAGAAGCCTCCTAGCCATTCAAGTGTTCTCTAACCCCCTTTCAAAAATGTTTGAGGGGTACTAGATTGAGGGGGTGGGGAGGGGAGGATGGGTAAGGCTGTGGTTCCGTGGCCTGCTGTGGCTGCTTGAACTAGGACATATTTCTCAACATGGGGTCAGTGCTTTTATATGGCAAAAAACTTCCTCCTTGGTGAGGCTGAGTGCCTAGGAGAGTCTGCTTGGAGAATTATGTTATTGGGTCGGATGCAAACAAGCAGAATGATGGGTAAAACACCTAAGGGGTCTGTGCGCCTCCTCTCCTTGAATGTGTGTGGGGGGGGGGGGGGGGGGATTACGTCACCCATGAAGCACTTTAAAATTCTCAGTGCACTGAAGCATCACAGAGCACACTTGGTCTGTCTCCAAGAGACTAGGTTGTCCTCCACCGAGCATAAAAAATAAGCCAGAAAGTGGGTTGGGGAGGTCTTTAGCTCCCCCTCTGCTGGCAAGAGGGGAGGTGTGGCGATCCTTCTTAACAAACCCCTACAATTTACTAGCAAACTGCTTTTTCATGATGATATGGGCCATTATACTGGAGTTCACTTAAATTTGCAGGGAAGGGAGTTGGTTCTAAATGGGAGTGTGTGGCCCTACCCCTAGCAATGCTGCTTTTTCTTCATCAGCTTCTTCGTGCTTGCTCACCATACTCTGATTTACCACTGGTTATAGCAGGAGACATGAATACAGTGATGGACCCTGTCCTAGACTGTTCCTCAATTAGCAAACCTGGAGGTGGGAGCACCCACGAGATATTGGCGAATTTCTGTCGCTGGATAAGATTGATGAGTGGCGAGGTCTGCATCCAGAAAAAAGCGACTATACCCATACCTCCAGGGAGCACCACCCCCTTTCCAGTCTAGATTATATCTTTGTGAGAAGTTCTTTTTTTCCACTATGTCTCCTCTGCAGCCATTGGCCCAGAGGAGATTTATGATCACACGATGATCTAGATTTGGAGCCCTATTTTCAGCAGCGTGCACACTGGTGATTTCCTGTCTTATCTTTTTTCCTTACCAGATTTCTCGTCCTACTTAAATAATGGGATGAGTTTGTAGTCCATAACCAGCAGTATATGGAAGTCCCATCCTTGTTTTGGCCTACTGCCAAGGCAGTCATGCAAGGTGCCATAATAGCACATATCAGTGCTAGAAACAAGAGCATAGCAAAGGGCATCACAGACTTACAACACGTAAGTGCATAGTACTCCCTACCACAAAGGCCTTTGAAAATTTGGCTGCACTGCGGGCTGCCTTAAATGTTCACATGCATGAGTGAACCTCCCATATGACCCTACACTGTAAATTTAAATTTTTTCAGCATGGCACAAGTTGGGACATCTACTAGTCAATGTCATAAAAACTTGGCGAGGTTCTCGATTTGTTCCCACAATTCAGGGTCCTAATGGGAAAGTGTACACCAAAATGACAGACAAAGCTCACGTTTTTCTTACCTATTATCGCGATTTGTATTGTGAGCAACCAGAGGGGGCTCCTCCCCTAGCTTTGATTTGAGCCTGTCTTCAGAAATCGGGTATGCCCAAACTTCCGGACGCGGCATTGCTAACACTTAACCAACCTATTACAGCTAAGGAAACCCAAGCAGCCACCCAAGCAGAACTTTTAAGCTATACTCCACTCCTGCCCCCCAATGGATTTTCAGGGGAATATTACAAGCTTATGCAAGCTAAACTTATTGAGCCCCCTCATTGATTATTTTGATGCTGCAGTGGAGAACCAACAATTCCCTCAACACGATAATTTGGCGCTTATAAGCCTTATACCAAAGTCGGGTAGGCCCCCGACGCAGCCTAGTTCATACCATCCTATAACACTTATTAACGAAGACCTAAAGATTTTTTCCCATAGCTTGGCAGACAGACTAACTGGACTCCTCCCTAATACATACTGATCAGGTGGGCTGTGAGGGGATGCCAATCGGTGCTGAATGTTCGTAAACTGCTGTTGGCACTGGTGTATGGGGAGTGCCTCTCCTACTGACTAGCCTGGATGCAGAGCATGCCTTTGACAGACTAATGTGGTCCTTTTTATTTGAGACCTTATGTGGAAATCTCTCAATGATTCCAGCAAACCATATCTGCTGTTTACTCGGGTCCAAGTGCATTCCTGCTGGTCAATGGAATCCGAACGGCAGCCTTTCCCATATGCTGTGGAAAATGACAGGGCTGTTCCCTCTCTGTTACTTTTTTTTTTTTTTTTTTTTTTACTATGCTTAGAGCCCTTTTTGTGTACTTTACGGGGTTTGGCAAGGGTACAGGGACTGGAGGTTCAGGTGGCACGATCAAACACCTGGCCTTTGCTGATGACTTACTGGTAATGCTCTCTATATCCCAGTCCTCTCTACCTGCTTTAATACGGGCCATTATCCAATATAGGACCCTCTACAGATTCTGTTAAATTTATCAGTCTCAGGCCCTTCCTACTCATCCTAGCCTTTTGACAAAATTGGAGGGGAGACTTCCCTCTTTCCTGGGCATCTGATCATCCTATATAATAATTCTCACCTCCAACGTTCTAATGTGCCTGGTACCGTGGCTCCCTCGGAGGTGGTCTGCTAGGCAGTTTAGAATGCACTGACATCAGTGATGTCACTGACAGCTGATTCCAAGGCAAGTTCCCTACTCCTCCCCTGCCTGGGAAACAGCTGTCAGTGCCCCCCCCCCTCGGCGCAACACCCAAGCCCCTGCCCTGCAAAGCCACGAGCCAGGCAGGGGGAGTAGGGAAACGCGCGGAGCATGTTTCCCTACTCCCCCCCCCCCGCCTACCAATCAGCTCTCAGTGCCCCCCCCCCCTCGGCGCAACACCCAAGCCCCTCCGCCCCGGCGCAGCACCCAAGCCTCTACCCCCCCCCCTCGACGCATCACCCAAGCCCCTACTCCCCCCCCTCTCGGGCACATCAACTCCCTCGCCACCCGCAGCCGCCAATACTAACGCTGTCCGGCCGCTGCTGCTTCTCCTGTGGAGCAGCAGCAGCAGCCGGTACAAAAAGAAAAAAGCCAAAAAAAGATTTTTAACCTGAAACGCGGCTCCGTAGACAGCCATCTGGCATTGGCTGTCGTCACTGCAGCCGCTCCTCCTCTCCCCTCCACGTCACTGCCCCTGCAGGAAGACCCCGGAGGAGCGCAGCGACATCAGAGGGGAGAGGAGGAGCGGCTGCAGAGATGACAGCCAATGCCAGATGGTTGTCTACAGAGCCATGTTTCAGGTTTAACATTTTTTTTTGGCTTTTTTCTTTTTGTACCGGTCGCTGCTGCTCAACAGGAGACGCAGCAGCGGCCGGACAGCGTTAGTATTGGTGGCTGCGGGTGGCGAGGGGGTTGATGAGCCCGAGGGGGGGGGGGGTAGGGGCTTGGGTGATGCGCTGAGGGGGAGGGTGGCTGGACATCGGTGGCTGCAGGGAAGAGGGAGGAGGGGAGGGGGTCCTGAGACCAGATGGGTGGCTGCAGGGGAGGGCAGGGGAGACAGAAGGGACGCTGCAGGGGGGGCAGGGGGAGAGGAGGGTCACTGGATATGGGTGGCTGCAGGGGGGGCAAGGGGAAAGGAGAGGAGGATCGTTGGACATGGGTGACTGCAGGGGGGCAGGGGAGAGGAGGGTCGCTGGACATGGGTGGCTGCAGGGGGAGCGGAGAGTCGCTAGATATGGGTGGCTGCAGGGGGAGCAGAGGAGAGAGGAGGGCCGCTGCACATGCGTGGCTGCAGGGGCAGAGGAGGGTTGGTGGGGAGGGGGTCCTGAGACCAGATGGGTGGCTGCGGGGGGGGGGGGAGGGGAGACAGGAAGGACGTTGCAGGGGGGGGGGGATTACCTTGCTAGCGCCCGTTTCATTGCCTACCGAAACGGGCCTTTTATACTAGTATTAAATATTTGAGGGTCGTGATTCCTGCAACTTTAATTAAGCTTTAGTTTAATGTTCACCCATTGCTACATAAATTGCATGCCACCCTGGGTCTCTGGCACTCCTATCCCATCTCGTTGATGGCCCATATCAATTTGTTTAACATGATTACAATCACACCATGGCTCTATGTGTTTCAGATGCTTCCTCTGTATTTGAAAGCCAAGGATGAGCGCCTGTTGCACAGAGAGCTCCAGACCTATCTGTGGCTGGGATGGAGAGTTTGACTCCCAATATCTGTTATTCAGAAGCCACAAGACCAAGGGGGGCTAGGTTTACTTAATATGCATTGACAGCAGCCTGTGTAATGAGACACATCAACGATTGGTACAGGGGCACATCGGATTTTTCTGTGACTTCACTGGAGATTGCTTTGCTTTCTGTGAATCACTTCAATTGGGATCTCCATACTATGTGGGGTTGTTCCCCCCACAACCTGAAATATAACCCGCTTCTCCAATCTGAACAGGCTGTGTGGTGCTGGCTGTGTCGCAGACACCATTTCTTGGCTGCTGTGATGCCATTCCTTTCCTTTCCATCAAAGCCAATCCCGATTTTCAACCTAGGAATGACTCTGTAGCTTTTGCCCAATGGAATACAATGGGGGTTAAGTTTCTTTACCACATACTTTCGAGGAAGGGAAAAGTCCAACCTTTTGTGGATTTACAGTCAACATATTCTATACCAAAATCTGACTATTTTGCCTATTACCAGCTTTGTCACTATGTCCATACACTCCCCTGGCAGGATCTGAGTGAGGATGTTCAAGACACTCTTACAGAGGCACTGATGTTGGGCTCCCAGAACAGACTGCCTTTGTCTTTTCACCACAAATACCTGCAATTACGACGGAGGACTTTGACCAGGTGGGCATGCCAGTGGTCGGAAGACTTGTCCATTGCTAACAGGGGCTCAATTTAGAAACTATAACTTGCACACAGCGCCATTTCAGTAGTATCTCCACCTGGGAACAGCAATACAAGTTCGCACTTTGTTTATACATATCATCTGTACAAGCGAGATACTGGGCAGCTACAGCAACAGGAGCTTGCTCCAAATGTCAAACTCCTGCTTCTCTTGGACATATGTTTTGGAGTTGTCCTTCTATAAGCTCTCTTTAGTGACAAATAGTGGATAATATCACAACACAGTGGGGGCGGTTGCCTCCCTTGCATGCCTCTTGGCTATCTGCAATATATGTACTTCCAAAGCCTCACCCTCGAGGGATACTGATGTTTTTTGCTCAATCAGCATTGATGGCACAATGTGTGATTTTAACATACTGGAGGGCGCCCACGGCCCCTACTCTAGCGATGTGGAGGAGACAAATGATATCTCTGCTCTTGATGGAACGTATAGCCATTCACGATATTTCCTCCCTACAGGGGGAGTGTTTTCAGAGAATATGGGAGTGTTTTTGGGTGACGTTCCAGCCAGTAGCCCGCAGCAGACTGTTGAATTAGATTATTTTGAGAACTTTTTTTTTTTTGGGGGGGGGGGGGGGGGGGGGGGGGAAGGTGGGAGCAGATTTAGTTACTATTTGTTAGTTTAAGCGGTTGGAATGTGTCTTCCTGGATAAGACCTTTGTTACAGAAATTTTCAAACCTTGTTGTATTTTCCAGTGATATTTTCAATTAAAAAAAGGAAATTCAAAAATACGTACTTTTTTTTGTTAAAACATTTTTTGTTATACTTGTGGAAAAATACAGTTTAAAAAGCCTATTTAAATGATAATGACCTAGGAGCCAACTTTTCAAAATTGACTTTGGGTGCTTATATGTACAAAAAACTACCTCTCCCTAAACACAGTGAAGCATTTTGCTCAATACTGGGAATGCTCAAACACCCATTCAGATAGTGAATGATACATACCTGTAGCAGGTGTTCTCTGAGGACAGCAGGCTGATTGTTCTCACGACTGGGTGAGGTCCGCAGCAGCCCCCACCAACCGGAAGAAGCTTCGCGGGCGGTCCGCACGCAGGGCACGCCCACCGCGCATGCGCGGCCGTCTTCCCGCCCGTGCGCGACCGTTCCCGCCAGTTGAATGACAAGCAAAAGATGAAAACGCAACTCCAAAGGGGAGGAGGGAGGGTAGGTGAGAACAATCAGCCTGCTGTCCTCGGAGAACACCTGCTACAGGTATGTATCATTCACTTTCTCCGAGGACAAGCAGGCTGCTTGTTCTCACGACTGGGGTATCCCTAGCTCTCAGGCTCACTCAAAACAAGAACCCAGGTCAATTGAACCTCGCAACGGCGAGGGTATAACAGAAAATTGACCTACGAAGAACAACTAACAGAGTGCAGCCTGACCAGAATAAATTCGGGTCCTGGAGGGTGGAGTTGGATTTACACCCCAAACAGATTCTGCAGCACCGACTGCCCGAACCGACTGTCGCGTCGGGTATCCTGCTGGAGGCAGTAATGTGATGTGAATGTGTGGACAGATGACCACGTCGCAGCTTTGCAAATCTCTTCAATAGTGGCTGACTTCAAGTGGGCCACTGACGCTGCCATGGCTCTAACACTATGAGCCGTGACATGACCCTCAAGAGCCAGCCCAGCCTGGGCGTAAGTGAAGGAAATGCAATCTGCTAGCCAATTGGAGATGGTGCGTTTCCCGACAGCGACCCCTAGCCTGTTAGGGTCGAAAGAAACAAACAATTGGGCGGACTGTCTGTGGGGCTGTGTCCGCTCCAAGTAGAAGGCCAATGCTCTCTTGCAGTCCAATGTGTGCAACTGACGTTCAGCAGGGCGGGTATGCGGCCTGGGGAAGAATGTTGGCAAGACAATTGACTGGTTAAGATGGAACTCCGACACCACCTTCGGCAGGAACTTTGGGTGGGTGCGGAGCACTACTCTGTTATGATGAAATTTGGTATATGGAGCATGAGCTACCAGGGCTTGAAGCTCACTGACCCTACGAGCTGAAGTAACTGCCACCAAGAAAATGACCTTCCAGGTCAAGTACTTCAGATGGCAGGTATTCAGTGGCTCAAAAGGAGGTTTCATCAGCTGGGTGAGGACGACGTTGAGATCCCATGACACTGTGGGAGGCTTGACAGGAGCCTTTGACAAAAGCAAGCCTCTCATGAATCGAACGACTAAAGGCTCTCCAGAGATGGCTTTACCTTCCACACGATAATGGTAAGCACTAATCGCACTAAGGTGATTCCTTACTGAGTTGGTCTTAAGGCCAGACTCTGATAAGTGCAGAAGGTATTCAAGCAGGTTCTGTGCAGGGCAAGAACGAGGTTCTAGGGCCTTGCTCTCACACCAAACGACAAACCTCCTCCACTTGAAAAAGTAACTCTTTTTAGTGGAATCCTTCCTAGAGGCAAGCAAGACACGGGAGACACCCTCCGACAGACCCAACGCAGCGAAGTTTACGCCCTCAACATCCAGGCCGTGAGAGCCAGAGACTGAAGGTTGGGGTGCAGAAGCGCTCCGTCGTTCTGCGAAATGAGGGTCGGAAAACACTCCAATCTCCACGGTTCTTCGGAGGACAACTTCAGAAGAAGAGGGAACCAGATCTGACTGGGCCAAAAGGGCGCTATCAGAATCATGGTGCCGCGGTCTTGCTTGAGCTTCAGTAAGGTCTTCCCCACCAAAGGTATGGGAGGATAAGCATACAGGAGGCCGGTCCCCCAATGGAGGAGAAAGGCATCTGACGCTAGCCTGCCGTGTGCCTGTAGTCTGGAACAGAACAGAGGCAGCTTGTGGTTGGTCTGAGAGGCGAAAAGGTCCACCGAGGGGGTGCCCCACTCTCGGAAGATCTTGCGTACCACTCTGGAATGAAGCGACCACTCGTGCGGTTGCATGACTCTGCTCAGTCTGTCGGCCAGACTGTTGTTTACACCTGCTAGGTATGTGGCTTGGAGGAGCATGCCGAACTGGCAAGCCCAACGCCACATCCCGACGGCTTCCTGACACAAGGGGCGAGATCCGGTGCCCCCCTGCTTGTTGGTGTAATACATCGCAACCTGATTGTCTGTCCGAATTTGGATAATTTGGCAGGACAGCCGATCTCTGAAAGCCTTCAGTGCGTTCCAGATCGCTCGGAGCTCCAGGAGGTTGATCTGCAGATCCTTTTCCTGGAGGGACCACAGACCCTGGGTGTGAAGCCCATCGACATGAGCTCCCCACCCCAGGCGAGATGCATCCGTCGTCAGCACTTTCGTGGGCTGCGGAATTTGGAATGGACGTCCCAGGGTCAAATTGGTCCGGATGGTCCACCAAAGCAGTGAAGTGCGGCAACTGGTGGAGAGGCGGATGACATCTTCTAGATTCCCGGTGGCCTGAAACCACTGGGAAGCTAGGGTCCACTGAGCAGATCTCATGTGAAGACGAGCCATGGGAGTCACATGAACTGTGGAGGCCATATGACCCAGAAGTCTCAACATCTGCCGAGCTGTGACCTGCTGAGACGCTCTGGTCTGCGAAGCCAGGGACAAGAGGTTGTTGGCCCTCGCTTCGGGAAGGAAGGCCTGAGCCGTCTGGGTATTCAGCAGAGCTCCTATGAATTCCAGAGACTGTGTTGGCTGGAGATGGGACTTTGGGTAATTTATTACAAACCCCAGCAGCTCCAGAAGTTGAATAGTGCACTGCATAGACCGGAGGGGCTCCCGCCTCCGAGGTGTTCTTGACCAGCCAATCGTCGAGATATGGGAACACGTGCACTCCCAGCTTGTGTAGGTACGCCGCTACCACCACGAGGCACTTTGTAAACACTCGTGGGGCAGAGGCGAGCCCAAAGGGCAGCACACAATACTGAAAGTGCCGTGCGCCCAGGCGGAATCTGAGATACTGTCTGTGAGCTGGCAGTATCGGGATGTGAGTATATGCGTCCTTTAAATCCAGGGAACATAGCAAATCATTTTTCTGAATCATTGGCAGAAGGGTGCCCAAGGAAAGCATCCTGAACTTTTCTTTGACCAGGAATTTGTTCAGGCCTCTCAGGTCTAGGATGGGACGCATCCCCCCTGTTTTCTTTTCCACAAGGAAGTACCTGGAATAGAATCCCTGCCCTTCCTGCCCGGGTGGTACGGGCTCGACCGCATTGGCGCTGAGAAGGGCGGAGAGTTCCTCTGCAAGTACCTGCTTGTGATGGGAGCTGAAGGATTGAGCTCCCGGGGGACAATTTGGTGGCAGGGAGGCCAAATTCAGGGCGTATCCGCACCGTACTATTTGGAGAACCCACTGGTCGGAGGTTATGAGAGGCCACCTTTGGCGAAAAAATTTTAACCTCCCTCCGACCGGCAGATCGTCCGGTACGGACACTTTGAGGGCGGCTATGTTCCCGTGGATCCAGTCAAAAGCCCGTCCCCGGCTTTTGCTGTGGAGGCACAGGGGGCTGCTTAGGCGCACGCTGTTGACGAGAAGGAGCGCGCTGGGGCTGTCCCTGTGCCTGACGAGGCCTTCGGGCCGGCTGGGTGTACCTACGCTTTGCAAAAGAATAGGGTACAGCCTGCCGGGCCCGGGAAAAACGTCCACCTGCTGAGGTGGATGCTGAAGGCGCCCGGTGGGAGAGCTTGTCGAGGGCGGTTTCCCGCTGATGCAGTTGGTCCACCAGCTGCTCGACCTTCTCACCGAAAATATTATCCCCCCGGCAAGGGACGTCGGCCAGTCTCTGCTGGGTGCGGTTGTCCAGGTCAGAGGCACGCAGCCATGAGAGTCTGCGCATCACTATACCTTGGGCCGCAGCACAAGATGCCACGTCACAGGTGTCATAAATACCCCTGGACAGGAACTTTCTGCACGCCTTCAGCTGCCTGACCACCTCCTGATAAGGCCTGGACTGCTCCGGCGGGAGCTTATCGACCAGGTCCGCCAGTTGCTTCACATTGTTCCGCATGTGGATGCTCGTATAGAGCTGGTATGACTGGATGCGGGTCACGAGCATGGAGGATTGGTAGGCCTTCCTCCCAAACGAGTCCAGAGTGCGAGACTCCCGCCCCGGGGGCACCGAGGCGGTATCCCTCGAACTCCGTGCCCTCTTGAGAGCAGAATCCACGACTGCCGAGTCATGGGGCAATTGGGGCCGCATTAACTCTGGGTCAGAGTGGATTCTGTACTGGGATTCCGCTTTCTTGGGGATGATGGGATTAGATAGCGGTCTCATCCAGTTCCGAAGCAGTGTCTCTTTGAGGACATTGTGCAACGGCACCGTGGAGGACTCTCTAGGTGGTGATGGATAGTCGAGGACCTCGAGCATCTCAGCCCTCGGCTCATCCACAGAGACCACGGGGAAGGGAATGCAGATAGACATATCCCTTACAAAAGAGGCAAAGGAGAGGCTCTCCGGGGATGAGAGTTTCCTTTCCGGTGAAGGCGTGGGGTCAGAGGGGAGGCCCGCAGACTCCTCTGAGGAGAAATATCTGGGGTCCTCCTCTTCCCCCCACGAGGCCTCTTCCTCGGTATCGGACATAAGCTCATGTAGCTGAGTCCTTAACCGGGCCCGGCTCGACGTCGAGGCACCGAGGCCTCGGTGTCGTCGAGCGGTGGACTCCCGCGCCGGCGGGGACGAAGCTCCCTCCATCGACGGGGACTCCACCTGCGTGGCGGTCGAGACCGGCGCCGCAAGTGGCGGCGGTGTCGACGGCCTCGGCACCGGGCTAGAGCTCGCCGGCGCCACAGTCAACGGCGCTGAGGGCGCAAGCAGCGCCGGCACCGCCTGGCGCATCAGCCCTTCCAGGATCCCCGGAAGGATGGCTCGGAGGCACTCGTCCAGGCCCGCTGCCGGGAAAGACGGTGGGGCCGGTAGAGGTGTCGGTGCCGGAAGCTGCTCGGGTCCAGGAGACGGCACCGAAGTGCTGGGACCCTGACGCGTCGGTACCTCCACAACCGAAGGGGATCTCTCCTCTCGACAAGGACGCTTCGGCGTCGACTCCTCGCCGGCACCAGAACCCTGGTGCATCGAGGGCGACCGATGATGGTGCTTTTTTGATTTTTTGCGGTGCCTGTCATCAGCGCCAAGTGGAGCAGAGGAGGAGGAGGTCGATCCCCCTCGGTCCTGAGGAACCGGGTCAGACAGGGTTCGGTCCCGAGGGCCATGGGCCAAGGGAGTGACCGGGGCCGATTGCCCACGCGGCCTCTCACCCCTACCCTCACCGGAGGACCGGCGGGCCGACGGGACCTGTGCTCCTGGGGTCGATGCCATCGGTGCCGATTTCTCGGGCCTCGATACCGGTACCGAAGAACCGGCCGTCGATACCGATGCCGTCGAGGTCGACGTCGAGGGGCCGGCGCAAGTTCCAAAAAGACGGTCCCGAAGAACTTGCCTCGCAACCTGAGTCCGTTTCCGGAGACCGAGACACAAGGAACACGACTTGATATTGTGCTCCGGCCCGAGGCACCAAGCGTGGGTGTCGGTCTGCGAGATCGGCCGGCCGCACCGACCACACTTTTTAAATCCACTCGGGACCTTCGAGGACATCGACGGAAAAATCGTGTCGGCGAAGTTAAAGTCGTCGATGGTGGCAGTAATCACACCTCGAAAAATAAATCGACCGTGCGGCCACTAGGCCGCAACGCGACGCCCCCGCTAGAAACGAGGGGAAAAATGGAGCGCATGCTCCTTTTTTTTTTTTTTTTTTGAAGAAAGAAAAAGTGGAGCACGCGGCAACTAAGTAAAATAAAATAAAGAAGTTCGCGTAAACACGACGGTTTTTCCGGGGCTGAAAACAGAGAGAGCGGCGAAGGCACGACTCTCTCCAGTCGCGGAAAAAAAGGAACTGGCGGGAACGGTCGCGCACGGGCAGGAAGACGGCCGCGCATGCGCGGTGGGCGTGCCCTGCGTGTGGACCGCCCGCGAAGCTTCTTCCGGTTGGTGGGGGCTGCCGCGGACGTCACCCAGTCGTGAGAACAAGCAGCCTGCTTGTCCTCGGAGAAGCATCTATATTCGCCTACAATATGATATCAAAGGTATCTTCCAACCATCCATGAACTCAACAGAAGCTTGCTTACCTCCTAATAACTTCATATGTATCTGCTTTGATATTATATAAAATGATCAAACCATCAATCTAGAATTACTTTATAAGGATTAGGGTGTACCTAGCTACATTCTAAAAATGAAACCTACATCTGAATATTGATAAATATGCATTCAAGCTATATCAAACAAAAATGCACTTTTACTAGAAATGATGATTAAATATAAGCTTCCTGATTAGTGATTTAAACTGATTTGATTTAAACCTAATCCACCCTGCTCCTGACTAGCAATTAAAATCAAGTCTGCCCTGCCAGAATATAAATCATCCATAAATATAAAAGATGCAATGTGAGCTGTACTTACTACAAGACATCTGGTGAAACCTGCAGGGCAGTCAAGACACCAAGAGGCATGGCACTTGTATCATTTTATCAGGAAGGGTAGCCAAAGAAACTTGCTGTTTACTCAGATCTTAGGACCTTTCATACCTGGTCAAAACTGACTCTTAAGCATGATCAAAATTCAAAATGGTACACCTCACCCCCTCCAGCAATATGAGCAGAACTATTAGGGAACATATTTTGTAAAAGGATGGGGGTGAAATGTCAACACAACTTTCAAATTCGCCTCTGATAGCAGCAGACACTGAAAACTTATGCGCATAAGAAGAATCTCAAACCACTGGGATTCAGAAAAAGTGACTTGACGGGTTTTTTGTAGAAGCAGTTAGGGTTCTCTATACAGATCCACGAGCTTACATATGGGTAAAATGGGGTGTGCTCTCAGCAATTCTGTACTTCCAGGGGCACGCGTCAGGGATGCCCGTTGTCTCCCCTTTTGTTCATTTTGTCTTTGGACCCTCTAATTACAGAGATACTCCAACATCCAGAGATTGTAGGCATTCCTATTGGTCAGTCACTATTTACTTTGTCGGCTTTTGCAGATGATTTATTAGTACACCTCACCGATCCCTTCACGGTATTATATATTATGTAAGCCACATTGAGCCTGCAAATATGTGGGAAAATGTGGGATACAAATGTAACAAATAATACAATAATAATAATAATTTGGAGATTATGCTGGATTTAAACTTAATTATTCTAAGTCACTAGCATTGGCGTCGACAGTGGAGGTACAGAGGGGGTGGGGGACTGGTTTTCCGCTGCGCTGGGCACAGGGCTCCTTCCCTTATTTTGGTGTGAGGCTTTCAATGAAGACGTCTGATTTGTATCATTTGAATACCTCTCGGCTGTTGCAGGCTACAGGGGAAAGATTGAGGGCATGGTTAGCATTACCGCTCACATTGCACAGTGGAATTCAGTTGTTTCGCATGGTGGAATTCCCGCGATGGCTTTATGTGATGCAGCTAATGACATTTTATGTTTTAAGGAAGTATTTGAATCTGCTATATAAACTGTTGGGACGCTTCTGTTGGGGGGGGGGGGGGGTGTTAAAAAGTCCAAGCTCTCATTGCCACTTATGATGGGTTCATGGAGGGAGGGTGGGTTAGGCTTGCTGGATTTTAGATGGTATAATTGGGCCTGCCTACTCCGCTATCTGGAGGATTGGTTTTTTGATAGGCAGGATTATACGCCGAGACAGTTGGAAGCTAGTTACTTTGCTCCTTGCCACTTCTATTTTCTACTACAAGCGCCGCGCTTGGCTATTCCCCCTCCTTTTAGAGCTAGCTTATTGTTGTACCTATTGAGAATGCTCTGGATGGATGTGGTTAGGTTCTGGGGTTTGGACTCTCATACATCTGATTTGCTCCCCATTGGAGGGAATCCGTTGTTTTCACCTGGGAATGAAAATAGTACTTTCTGTGGTTGGACACAAATGGGTATTACCCGGTTGGAGCACGTTCTGACTAATAGGGGTGCACTGCTGAGCTTGTGAGCTTTAGGGATTGGTATAGAAATCAATAATATTTTTGCATATAATCAACTGACTCATTATGTCCGCTTGTTGAATGCAGAGGGCCTGGAATCCTGACATAGTCATCGCCTGCGACAATTTTTTAAGCTGGTGAGAGAAGATAGGTTGTCTGTCTGGCCTTCACATAGCACTTGCTACTCTTCAGGCTCAGCAAGATAAAGAATATATTAGGTTGCGCTGGGCCAGGGATTTGATTAGGCCTAATCTTTCTTTAGACTTCATTATACTGACATCTCAGATACCCACACCAGGGGCGTAGCCACAGGTGGGCCTGGATGGGCCCAGGCCCACCCACTTTGCCTCCAGGCCCGCCCATCCACCTTCTTCTTCGCTGGCTGCCTTTTCTCCCCAGCTCCGCTTCGCTGCATCGCTCTGCATTCTTCTCCGTCCTCGCCTGTCACGCTGCACGCAGCGCTGCCATTCACACAAGCAGCTGTGCTTCCCCCTACCGCGTCTATCCGGTCCTAACAGGAAGTGCATCAGAGGACCGGATGGACGCGGCAAAGGAGAGCGCAGCTGCCTGTGTGAATGGCAGCGCTGCGTGCAGCATGACTTGCGAGAAGAAGAATGCAGGGAGCGACGATCGTGCAGCGAAGCGGAGCCTGGGAAGAAGTGCCCATAGCTAAAAGTTTGGGCTCAGCCAAGGTACCGGGCAGGCAGCGGAGCAGAGGGAGAAATTAGTTGTATATAGCGGAGAAGAGGGAGAAATGCTGCCTGGAGGGAGGGGGGATAGGGACAAGAGATAATAGGGTGGATGGAGAAGGAGAAATGTTGCACGGAGGGGGAGGGAGAACACAGGGAGAAATGTTGGACACAGAGGTGAAGGGGAGGGATAGATGGTGCATGAGGGTGGAGGGGAGGAAGGGAGAAATCTTGTATATGGGGGTAGAGGGGAGGGAGAGATGGTGCCCAGAGAAGAGAGGGAGAAATGATGGGCATGACAGTGGATGGGAGGAAGGGAGAGATGCTGTATGGGAGGAGAAAGAGATATTGACCTCTGGGGCACAAGGGAGGGGGGAGACAGAGATGGTGGACAGTGGGAGAGAGGCAGAAATGTTGGACATGGTGGAGGAAGGAAGAGAATGCTGCATGGGATGGAGGGGGAAGACAGATATTGGATCTGGGGTACAAGGAAGGGGGAAAGAAGGATGTGGACAATGGGGGAGATGTAGGACATGGGGTTGGATGAGAGGCAGGGGAGATTCATAGGAAAGGGGAGAGAGGGAGATATTGGATCCAGGAGCAAATGAGAATGATGGAGAGATGCCAGACAATGGGAGTGAAGGAAGAGAGAGGGAGAAATGCTGGACCATGGGGGACAGGGGAGGAGAGAAGAGAAAGGACAGGGAGATGTTGGGCTACGAGAGCAGGGAGGGAAGAAAGAGGGAGTAGATTCTGAGCTAGAAGGGTGGATGGAGGAAGATGCTGGGAATGGTGGAACCATGTGGAAGAGGGTGGCAAGAAAATGGATGAGAGGATAGAAATATAGTAATGGGGAGTAGATTAAAGATGAAAGGGAATGGCTGGAGAAGGAGTGAGTTGGGTAATGGGAGAGGTAGTGGGTGAGAGAAGAAGATGACGATCTGATAGGCAGCTGTAAAGTAAAAAGAAGGAGAAAGAGAGTAAAATTTGAGTTGACAGGCAAAAAATAAAAAAAAAGAGGAAAGAGCTAAAAAGGAATGATCAGTATGTCAGAGGTAGATGTAGTGAGGGAATAGACAGTAGAGAGGAGAAAAGACAAATGGACAGCAGTCACTTGAAGGAGAATTAGTAGACGACAGACAGGAAATTAGAAGCAACATAATGGAAAAATAAAATGTCCAGACATCAAAGGTAGAAAAAAGCATTTTATTTTGAATGTTTAAATGGAATATGTTAGCTTTGTGAAAAGTGCATAGCAAATGTCTTTGCATTGTGTTCAGTAGAAAGGAAATGCACTTTTGGTTTTTATTTCTCCAGGGTTGTAGTACATGTTAAGTTTAACTTCTTGGGGTTCTCACTTCAATTTTTGTGTAAATATTTTTATTTCTAACTTGTGATCCCTTGTTCTGTTTTTGGTGAGGGTCTGTCAGTGTGATAGTAATGGCAGGTACAGAAATCGGAAGGGAGGCAGGGAAGAGAGGGGATTGGAGAGAGTGCCCTCCTTTATTTTCTGACCTGGGCTAGAGCATGTCTAACACTGGCCCTTACCCTTGCTTTATAGCTGGTGGGCCTCCCTAAGCATCCCAGCTGAGGACCTCCTCCAAAGGCAGTCAGAACTTGCTTCTACCAAGCTCTGCAGTTGGCAACAGCATCTGAGTTACTGACAACTAAGGATGCAAGGGGTGCCAGCTTCGGTCGCCTAGGGATGTTGCTACTGCCTGCCAAGCTTGGTAAAAGGAAGTTCTGGCCACTTTCAGAGGAAGTCTTCAGTTGACAGAGTTTGAGGATCCTCATCAGCTAAAGTATTTATATTTTGAGGTGAAGGTAGGGCGAGGAAGAGAAACTTTTGTGCCACCCACTTTGGGCTCAGGCCCACCCAAAATTGGTTTTCTGGCTACGCCACTGACCCACACTGACAGTTAATGCAAATCTTAGGGAGTGCCAGTATCGTATTTTAAACTGGGCATATCTAACCAAAGTTCAAATTTTTAAAATGGGAGGTGTGGAGACGCCCTTGTGTGCAAAATGCCAGCACTTTTTTTCATTCCCTTTGGGACTGTATTTGGGTGCAAAGATTAGGGACCTCAATTTTACAATATTTGATGCTTATTTTGGGTTCCAGAATACCGCTTACCCGTCGGGGTTCTTTTGGATAAATATGAACTTTTTGTATTACAGACTGGTCCTGCTAGGCAATTGGTCCGTAAAGCCTGTCTGGTGGGCAAGCGTATTATCTTGAGTCTTTGTTAGTAATTCTCCACCAGAATACTGGCACTGGGAGAATAAATTTCATGGGCTTATGCTATTCATCTAAGAGGAGGACAGAGTTCCTTAACATCTGGGGACCCTATATACAATCTTTGCACCCACGAGGGAGAAGCCTGGTGGTGAATTCTTTGTAATATCTTCACCTCTGCAAAGCTTATCCACTCAATTTTTGACCATTGAATGATTTTGTTTGTTTTACCTACACACACAGTTTATTGTTTTCGCATGGGGGGGGGGGGGTAGGAAGGAGGAATTTGGAGGGAGATTTGTTGAAATGGAATTTCTAACAAGGGAAGGAACTAGTTTTAGTTAAAAAGGAGAGAAGAACATTTAGATGGCATTGCCAGTTTGTTCAGAGAGACTGAAGATTTTTGCTATGTTGGCAAATGAAGTCTATGGTTTGAGTTAACCTGCTGGGGGTTCTAGTAAGTATGAATAGGGGGGGGGGAAGGCGGGGGAGAGGGAGGAGGGTTAACGTGCAAAAACTGGATGACAATATGTTATTGTACAGAGTTATATGAATGATTAGATAATGTAATGAGTAGCATATTATGACATGCTCTTTCTTTTGTATATTTGTGGTTTACGAGTCATCAATAAACAGTTTTAAACATAAATTTGCAGATGACACTAAACTATTCAAAGCTGTTAAAGCACATACAGCCTGAAAAATTGCAGGAAGACATTAGGAAACTGGAAGACTGGAAATTTAATAAGGACAAATGCAAAGTAATGCACATTAGGAAGAATCATCCAAATCACAGTTACATGATGCTACGGTCCACCTTAGGAGTCAGCACCCAAGAAAAAGATCTAGGTGTCATTGTAGACAATACACTAAAAATCTTCTGTCCAGTGCGTAGCAGTGGCCAAAAAAGGAAACAGGATGCTAGGAATTATTAGAAAAGGATAGTAAAAAAGAATATTATAATGCCTCTGAATCGCTCATGGTGTGCCCTCACCTTGAATATTGCGTTCAATTCTGGTCACCGTATTTCAAAAAAGAAGAGCGAGCATAATGGTAAAGGGGATGGAACACCTCTCACATGAGGAAAGTCTAAAGAAGAGAGCTCTTCAGCTTGGAAAAAGAGACGGCCGAGGTGGGATATGACCGAGGTCTTCAAAATCCTGAGTGGTGAAGCCTAAACAATCGCTACAGCAGGTTATGGAGGTGACGTTGCAATATGGGGAACTCTCGGGGTTTAAAATTAATGTTAATAAATCGGAGACACTCAATCTTACTATACCCCAGAGAGAGGCCCAAGAACTGCAGAGTACATACCCGTTTAAATGGGCACCTAAGGCAATACGGTATCTAGGCATAAGGATCACCCCGCGAATAGAGAATCTATATCAGGAGAACTTCCCTAGGAAGATAAAAGAGCTGCTGGAAGACCTGGACAGATGGGAGGGTCTCACGATATCATGGGTGGGTAGAATCCATGCTATCAAAATGATGCTCTTACCGAAGTTGCTGTATCTATTTTTGGCCCTTCCAATTCCAATCCCCCGGCCTTCTTTCAACAATTAACTAAAAAAGTGTTCACATATATCTGGAGAAAGCGGCCCCCCAGGGTGCGTAGAAGTATGATGTATCAAAGACCAAATAAGGGCGGAATGGGAGTCCCTAATTTCTACCTTTATTATCAAGCAGCACAGTTGAGAATTCTAGCTGAATGGGACCCTACCAATACCAAAAAGTGGCTGCACTGGGAGCGAGCTTGGATGGGTACCAGATATACAGGGGATATACTATGGAAAACGGGAAGGGAAATATTAGAGGTGATAGACAGGGTTCTGGTGGGCCTCGGTCACATATTAAACACATGGCTTCAACTGCGAAGAGGGGTTTTCCTAGATAGGAAATACTTCCTACAGATGGCAATAGAAGGAGCGCTGGGCTTCCCCTTGGGGAGGGAGGAGAAGATATTCCAGTTCTGGGCTAAGATAGGCTTATATAAGTTGGGCCAGGTGTGGACTAATGGAGAAGCTTGGGCATTTGAAGAGTTACAGGAAGAATATGGTTTGGAGGAGAGAGACATAGTATATTATAACTGCCTGAGGAACTATATAGTTAGGCGAGCCAGGGATGAGCTGAACTGGCCGAAACGGAGCTGGAAAAGGCTATGAAGCGGGGGGGGGAGGTAGAGGTGGCATTACGCGGCTATATAGAGCTCTGTTGCTGCTCTCCTCCCCCCAGGATTTCTATACAGGGAGATGGGAAAAAGAGCTTCAGAACAAGTACACGGAAGGGTGGTGGGCGAGTAGCTATAGACATCTGTTGAAGTCATCTATCGCCCAGCCACTAGCTGAAAATGGCTATAAGATCTTTTATAGGTGGTATTATACGCCGATGAGACTACAAAAGTTTTACACACATATATCAACAGACTGTTGGAGGGAAAGGTACATTCTGGCACATTTGGTGGGAATGCCCAAAGGTTGAAACATATTGGACAGAGATCGTGGGGAAGGTGAGAGAAATGACTGAGATAGCTTATCCAAACCGAGCTGAGAACTGCCTTCTTCATATACGGCCTGAAAAGAGCCCAATACACTGTCATAAGTTAGCTATTCATGTTTTGGGGCGGTGAAACTGGCACTGGCAAAAGCATGGAAACAGAAGGAGACCCCTACCATGCAGGTGGTGGAAGGTAGACTACACTATCTGTATCAAATGTCAAAACTGACAGCAATGTGAAAGGGGCAACTCCAGAAGTTTCAAAAAATATGGGAATCATATGAACAATGGAATGGATTGTAAGGATATAAGTTATAAGATGTCTGAGGTGGGAGGGGAGGAGGGAGGGAAATGGGAGGTGGGGAGGAAAGGGGGAGAATAAAAGTTGTAAGCAAATAATTGAGTTATAAGAGGTTGATACCTTGATGTACTACACTTACAGTGGTTGTGTAGCAAGATGTTGATGTATATTTCTCTTTTTTTGAAAACCAATAAACAGATTTAAAAAAAAAAGAAAAAAAAAATCCTGAGTGGTGTAGAACGGGTGAACAGACTTCACTCTTTCAAAAGACTAGGGGACAATCAATGAAGTTACATGGAAATACTTTAAAAAAACAAATAGAAGGGAATATTTATTTCACTCAAAGAATAGTTAAACTCTGGAACTCATTGCCAGAGGATGTAGCAACACTGGTTAGCGTATCTAGGTTTAAAAAAAAGGTTTGGACAAGTTTCTGGAGGAAGTGTCCACAGTCTGCTATTGAGATAGACATGGGAGAAGCCACCGTTTGCCCTGGGATTGGTAACATGGGATGTTACTAGATTGGCCACTGTTGGAAGCAGGATACTGGGCTAGATGGATCAATAGTCTGATCCAGTATGTCTATTCCTAATGCAGAAAAAAAAACCAGAAAGACAACGGGACGCCACCACTGTACCCCAGGCCTTGCATTGAAGAACACTGTTAGAGCATACAATGTTAGCACTTTGCTATTGAATATTGTACAGCGAAGGTGATCTTACTTGGTTGTAGCGCTATAGAAATGCTAAATAGTAGTAGTAGTTGGGAAGATTTATTTAATGTATGTATGATGAGCTATTGACTTGTTTACAATAAAAATTAAAAATTAATTTAAAAAAAATACTGATTTTAAGCATCCAATCAGCTAAAAAATAAACACCAAAATCTACATTTTATAAACATCTAAAGTCAGAAGCCTTAAGTATTAGTTTCCATTTTTGTTCATTTCACTTGAACTTCAGCTTTCCAAACTGGAGCCCCTTTATAATAACCTCACTAGACTGCATCTATCATGAAGAACTTTAACTCACCTGCCCAATACAACCTCTTTTCAAACTTACAGTGATTCTAAATAAAGCTACTGCCTCAGAACTGATGTACTACTAGGTTCCCCTAGAAAACACTGACTTGCAAAATAGGCAAGAAGCAGATGGAAGTGCTCATCTCTTAAGATGATACAGTGCATCAGGGACAGGAGCCCAAGCAGGAAATGGAATCCTAGTCTACTTCTTAGAAATTCAGGGTAGTAGCCATTAAATTGCTTGACAGTCATGAAGCACACTTATGTATACAAAATACTAATACGGTTTATGTTGAAAAACGCTAGCCTAGGTGTGTATAAGTACATAAGTAATGCCACACTGGGAAAAGACCAAAGGTCCATCGAGCCCAGCATCCTGTCCACGACAGCGGCCAATCCAGGCCAAGGGCACCTGGCGAGCTTCCCAAACATACAAACATTCTATACATATTTCTTGAATTGTGGATTTTTCCCAAGTCTATTTAGTAGTGGTTTACGGACTTGTCCTTTAGGAAACCGTCTAACCCCTTTTTAAACTCTGCTAAGCTAACCGCCTTCACCATGTTCTCCGGCAACGAATTCCAGAGTTTAATTACGCGTTGGGTTAAAAAAAAATTTCTCCGATTTGTTTTAAATTTACTGCACTGTAGTTTCATCGCATGCCCCCTAGTCCTAGTATTTCTAGAAAGCGTGAAGACGCTTCACATCCACCTGTTCCACTCCACTCATTATTTTATATACCTCTATCATGTCTCCCCCTCAGCCGTCTCTTCTCCAAGCAGAAAAGCCCTAGCCTCCTTAGTCTTTCTTCATAGGGAAGTTGTCCCATCCCCGCTATCATTTTAGTCGCCATTTTAGTTAGGTGCTGGATTTCAATCAATTACAAACAAAGAAGGCTGCTATACTTAATAAACCTCCGTGCTGGATTTCAATCAATTTTTCAATCAATTACAAACAAAGAAGGCTGCTATACTTCGAAAGCCTCCGTGCTTTCCAATACCAATAAACAGGGTTGTGGTGCAAGTAAACCTTAGTAACAATGCACTGTGCTTGGTTCTTTTAACCACAGTGTCTTATCTGTTGCAATCCTCACTGGTTTCTGACCACCACCGCCTGCCCTATTGTTAATATCCTAAAGGTACTCTAAGTAATTTACACTGTTGTTTGCTTTTAAATACTTATTAATACTCTTAGTGACTATATACTCATCTTTTGAGTGCAATATTAAATCTAGTCGGCTCGGGGGTCGCTTCTGATACAGCACGTTTCACTATGTAGTTTTATCAAGGAAGACCCCTGGACTATAGCCTCGAACCATCCTGCCGACTTTCGTCCACTGTAAGCCTTCACCCCTTGCTATCTTTATAGCACATTTGTGTCTGCTAATTAAATATATGCTCCCTTTTTAGTTCCTGGCTAAGCAATGTATTATCACTTTATTTTTTAAAAATTTACATGACAGTGAAGGGGATAAAATTGTTAAAATGTTTGATTCAATTCAATTCTTGTAGGTAGGGTACAAGTTTACACACACAAAATATTCCAATGATCTAAACAAAATAAAAAATAAAATCATAACTCTTCAACGTTAACTGTTTAAAATACTAAAAGGCTGACTAAATAAAATGGTCTTCAATTGCTTCCCTCACAGTGCAAAAGTTTCAGAAAATAAAGTCTCTAGACATGCTTTGAGAGAAGAAATTCTAGATACTGGCAGCATCTTACCGCGTCGAATGAACTATGAGGACGAATCACCATCTGAGACTGGTAGGTCCGGACACGAACAAACTCAGGGGACTCAGGGGCACTGGGGTGTTCCACAGCTCTAGAGAAAGAAGCAGATACTAATAAGCACCAGGATAGGATAGCAAGACTGCACCAGGATAACATTTCTGGGAGTGTTGAGGAATTCAAACGTCACACATATATCAATAAGGAAGCCATAAAAACTACAACACAGATGCACTCCAAGATGTAGTTTAAGAACACAGGACATCAATGAACCAAGAGGGAAAAGTAGCCTAGCAGACAGAGCAGTGAGCTAACAATCAAGGAAGCCAGGGTTCAAACATCACTTTTCCCACTGACATTCCTTGTGGCCTTGGGCAAGTCACAATCTATTTGTACCATCAGGCAATGGCGGATGAAGTAAATACTCTGGGAAAGGGAAATGGGACTTGATATACTGACTCTACCTAAATGGAACTTGCCTTCAGCTATCACTGAAAAGGTGCGAGACAAATCTGAAAGTGCACATGGGTACTCTGTAAGGGCTGAGTGAGAACACTGTACTCCTGAAGGAATTCTGCACAATGCAGAACTTATGCAGAATTTCCCCTCCCCGCAGAATTTTAGAGTTGCATGTAGCTGCTGGGATCAAAGAACATAAAAGCAGCTGGGCTTCTCACCAGTTCATTTTTCTGCTTGCCACAATTTCCTCTCTCTACAGCATCTTTTTAGAGCAGGAAATGGCTCAGATTCAGGCACAGCACAGTGCTCAGTTTGAGTCTTGCACTGCTTGCAGTCTCCCTCTAGTTTCACGAGAATGAAAGGAGAGCTCAGCTAGAGAATACAGGCACCGTGAAGATGTAGGACAGTGAGCCAACTGGTGCACTAAAAAAAACAAAACACGCTACAGTAAAAGGAAAGCAGATGAACTGGTGAGGAGCCCTGAGACTTGAGTAGGAGACCAGCAGGCTGAAGAAGGAGAGGTGAGGCTGGATGACTAGTTTTGGGTCAGTAGATTATTTTCTGCCTGTATGACTGGTGAGGGGTTGGGAAGAATAGGCTGGCTTGTAGGGGTGCCTGCCTGACTTGGCAACCCTACTGCCTGACTAGGAAAAACTGGTGAAAAAACAAGTTGAGCATGAAGAGGGAGCATGTGTATGTTGGGGAGGAGGGCAGCCAGAGGGCAAGAGGTTTAGGACATCTGATTTTTCTGGATTTTTATTCATCAATTTGTGGAGTCTCAGAGAAGATTTAAGCTGTAACCACCACTGACTTTGTGAAAGTACTGCCATTGTTACTGCAAGAATTGGCAACTCCAAGCAGCAGCTAAGAAAGCAAACAGAATATAAGGAACTATTAGGAAAGGAACGGAAACAAAAATGAACGTTATAATGTCTGTGTATCACGCTCTGGTGTGACTGCACCTTGAATACTGGGATTGCAGCGCAACTTTTTTTTTTTTTTTTTTAACGCTGTGAGGAAAGTTTGAGGCAACAGCGAGAGGCAAATTTCCAACTCCGGAGGATCAGTAGCGTGGGAAAGGACGGGAAAGGGCGAACCTATGTGCCTGCATCCACAGCATGGGCAAAGACAGGGACAGGGTTTGCCTATATGACTATGTTGTCTATTGCTTAGTTTGCCCATGCGGTTTACTGTATGTGGGACAAACTTCAAGGACTCTTTATGTCCGATTGATTGAGCACCGTAGTGTTCTGAACACACAAAGAATGCTTACACCTCTGGTACTCCACTGCAATACAGTACAACACTCTTTCGCTGAACTAAGATGTTTTGTCTTACAACAGATAGAAGCATCTCGAACCCGTATTGGGGTTGACAGAAAAAGGATCCTATTCCAATGTGAACAAAAGTGGATATACCGTTTGAATTCAATAACCCCCAGGGGCCTGAATGCAAAAATAGAATGGGGACATTTTTTCTAATTTGAAGTATCGTGCTCAGTTTATCCTTTAATAGTTTCTGACAAATTGTGTTCCGTGTAGCTAGAAGGAAGGTGAATACCACAAGCTGATTGGTCTAGCTAATCATTGGCGTCTGACGCAATAAAACCTTTAAATGAGCGAAGCCATTTTTATTCTGAGTCGGTCCGTTTGAAATGTTGGATCCTTCAGCTGAGGTGGTTGAGTAAAGGATATTGAGAGAAATAAGTAATGCAGCATTGTATGGAGGTTCCAAAACTTTAATATTTGTGTTCTTCTTCTTTTTTAGTTAGACGCAGACCATCTGACCCTGACGCAGGCAACGAAACGCTGGCCATTGTTGGTCTTGGTCGCGTCCAGCATGTAACTAATTAACTAACTGAAAGAAGGATTGGACCCTGTAAAAGCTAAGTAGCTGTTACATATTAACTTTACGAATGCCCATCATTAGTTAAAAATTCAATAAGAAAAAAAGAAAAAAAGAAAAAAAGAATAACAGTGTTGGGTATAAGCTGCTCTATATATGTGGGGGTGTTGCCGATGATGAAGCAGTCCAGCCCTCATGAGCTCCATATATAATAGAGCCGGGGGCTTCTTGAGGCAACATCTCCCTTAATCACTTTATTGTATTTTTTGGTCAGAAAAAATAAGCTGATGTTGTTTTTCATACATCTCCTCCACTTTTGCATTTACTATATGTCTACTTCCACATCGGGGGCCGGGTAAGGCAGGGAAAGGGCTAATCTATTTGCCTTTAAAGTGGGCACCATCAGACACAACACCCCTGCTACAACTGGCAAAAGCACAGGAGCCACCCCAGGCAGATTTTCTGAAGGAGCTTGAACAAGCTGCAACCACCCTGCTGGGGAGATAGAGAATACTGAAGAGGCAGATGGAGCTAGCAGGCCATGAGGCATTATGAGCTTTCAGTGCTCTCTATCTCCCCCTGCTGGTTGATGGACACAACCCACTCGTAATGGATTCATCTGCTTGATGACAAGGAAACACCTTTTAGGTTAAACTATTTCCCCTCTTTCTTTTTTCTGCATTCTTTATGACCTTGGTTTAGTATAAATGGAGAAATTGTGCTCCTAACTACTTGATGCACTAATCTTTGTTATGCAAGCTATGAATTAGTTTTCTTACTACAAATATAGAACTTTATTTTCCCTAATTTCAACTGTTAATAATTGGATACTGATGTAATTTTTATTTTCCCTAATTTATTTTCCATAAATGTACTGTGTCTATCTAATGCTTTTAAGAAACTTGTTTGTAATAGCCCAATGATAAAGATTTAAAAAATTAGGTCTTGAATTTTATGGTATACTTCAATTGTGCAGAACTTATAAGCATTCTCCCATTCAATTTTGGACATTTTATGTACAAAAGTTATAGAAATATTTAAACAAATGAGAAAATCTATTTGTAATGAGAGCTGAAAATATGCATGTGTAAACTGAATCTAAGTAGAAATGTTTGTACAGGGACATGTATATGACTTCTGACATCCTTTTGTAGTCAGACCAGTATGGCCATTGGTTTTTATTATATCCTACATACACCTTGAACTGTGCAAAGAATGAAATCGGAGAACAATGTTACTAATGAATTGGACAACTGTTATATGGACTATTTAACTTGTTGGAAACCATGAGGTGCTCTAAGTGGAAGTCTTCTGGATGCAACATGATGCCTGCCTGTGTGAGCCTTCCAACGGTATACAGACTGCTGCTTCATAATACCAGAACCTACACTGAGCTATAAATTTCTCGATGTCATGACTGTCTATTCATCAAGTCAATGAAATTTTAAGTGACTCTGAATACCCTGATTTCTAATCGTTCATATATTATGGACTTTTCTAAAGATTTTATTTTTCTTACTGAATTATCTTCTTAAATCACAAGCTGTTGTATGTACTATTGACGTTAATTGCCTATACAATGTTCACCATGCTATGGAAAACTTTCATTTTATCTGGTTTGACCACATTGATAATCGTTATTGCTGTATTTGTACTACTTGGTTGTTGTGTAATAATACCCTGTATAAGGAGCTTGGTGCAACAGTTAATTGAAACTGCTTTAAGTAAAAGAGAACCTATAGGACATGCACATGTACTGTATAAAAGACCACACCTTAGAGCAGAAATTGAAAATGTTGGAGATAAAGGGTATCACAAAGAAATTACACATTATTTTGCATTATTATCTTAGTAGTAGTAGTAGGATCATTTAGAGGGTAAGGAAAATAAGGCCCGGGGAAGGTTGAAGAGGGGTAACTTACATCTCACTATGACCACTTTTTCTTTCTTGTCATCCATAGCCTGATCCCTGTAAAAAGGAGTTGACACATGCCAACACCTCATTCATGCAGGAAACTGAGATCGCCCTTTAGTGCTCATGAGGTTGCATGGCAATGACGGGTAAGACAGGCACAGGATTCCCATCCTGCTAAGGGAACCTGAGTGACCTGCAACCTAAGACGGG
This sequence comes from Microcaecilia unicolor, assembly GCF_901765095.1. NCBI lineage: Eukaryota > Metazoa > Chordata > Amphibia > Gymnophiona > Siphonopidae > Microcaecilia > Microcaecilia unicolor. Next base: position 286,775,715 of record NC_044034.1, read on the forward strand.
GGATTATCATAGTAAGAAATAGAGACGAGACACAGGTCCATAGGCAGGACTAGGCAGTGGTTTATGTTTCCTGTAACGCAAGAATAACAATCTTTAAGCTGATTAGTGAGTAACCTCCCTAAGCTCAACATGCATCTGAAAAGGAACTCATTGCTCCCCTCTGAGGCAGATGAGACTATAGTAGAGGTTCAACACAAGTGAAGCCGAGTGGAGGAGCAGCCTAGTGGTTAGTGCAGTGGACATTGATCCTGGGGAACTGAGTTCGATTCCCACTGCAGCTCCTTGTGACTCTGGGCAAGTCACTTAACCCTCCATTGCCCCTGGTACAAATTAAGTACCTGAATATATTTAAACCGCTTTGAATGTAGTTGCAAAAACCTCAGAAAGGCTGTATATCAAGTCCCATTTCCCTTCCCCTTACTCTCGAAGGCCTTCAAGGGGGGAGATGTAAATAATGAGAACATGTGTGCATCTTGAAACAGAAGGAAAGGGCACTTTGAAACAAGGTAAAAAGGTTTAAGCTATGTGAGCTGGGGACTCATGACCTGATAAGACATTCTTGCGTGCAAACAAGCGTGGAAAGTAACTATGGATGGACAAAGGAATGTGGTTTGGCAGTTGAAAGAAAACAAAATGATCTTTGAGGAAGATGATTTGTTAAACTTATGGGAACATAAAGGATATAAAAACAGTTGAAGCTGTACATTACTTTGGAGAAACAGTGGCAGAAAACACCTGTGTGTAGCGGCGGCTGTTCTCCCATGAGAAAATGTTGTTTATATCTGTACTTTGGTAAGTAAATAAACTAAATTGCTTTTTCTCATACGTAGCCTTAGTTTTATCACTACAAATTAAGAGTAGCTGGCACATAATTAGTTTGGAGTGGTGGTAAAAAGACTAACATTTAATAACAAGAGGAAGATCCTATTTTTCAAGTATTCTTGCCAATTTCCTTTAAGGGCTTTGAAGATCAGAAAGAGAAATTAGATCTTACCTCCTAATTTTCTTTCCTTTTAAACCAGCAAATCAGTCCAGAATATGCAGGTGTTGTGTCCTTTGGTCAACAGGTGAAAGTAGAAAACTATAAAAATGCACTCTGCCCTACAAAGGACACTGTGCAGCTCCAACACTTCAGTAGTTGATGTAGCGAAGTAGTGGAACTCTTGTAAAGCTATAGAAACTAATTAACTTTTATTCCCAGAATATATACATTTTGTAGAATAAAAACACTACAAGATTCAACCAGAAAAACAGGACATGAACTGTGAGGCAGACAGACTACATCGTAGCAGAACTTTGACTCTGAGAAAGGGCAGGAACCTAGACTGATCTGGTGGAACTAAAGGAAAGAAAATTGGAGGGTTAATCTAGTTTCTCCTTCCTTAGCATGCTCACTCGATCAGTCCATAATATGTAAGAAAGATTCAGAATTCTGGTCACAATCACCAAAGCTCCCAAAGTAGCTTCTTCTTGAGCTGCGACATTCAAATGATAATGTCTTGAAAAGGTATAAGAGAGGAGCATGTCGTTCTATAAATATCTGGAGAGACTGCTCTTAGTTCCCTCAGGACGCAGCAACTATCATCTTGGAATGCACCTTCAAGGACAATGGGCGGCTACTTGCCTGCAAGCAAATACACTGAAATAATTTTCTTTACCCAGTGTTATTGTTGCCTTAAAACTATTTTCACCTTTCTTGGCCTTCCCAAACAAAACAAATAACCTTTCAGTTCTATGAAACTCCTTGTCTCTTTCAAGTATCTCATTAAAACTATTCAGACATCCAGAAACCTCAAAAAACATTCTGCACCCTAATCCTCTTTGCACAAAAAGGAAGAAATAATCAGAGTCTGATTTAAGTGAAAGGGAGAGACCACCTTCAGGAGGAACTGTATGAATGGAGACTTCCACTTCCTTGAACAGCAGGAATGGATCTCTGCAGGAAAGCGCTTGTAGTTCAGAAATTTGGCAAGGTGAAGTATTTGCTATTAGAAAAACCAATTTCAAGGTAAGCTCCTTAAAAGCGACCCTTTTAAATGGGTCAAAGGGGGCTTCTGGAGTGCCTTAAGAACCAAATTCAAACTCCACTGCAGACATACAGACCTTACTAGTGAATGAAAACGGTTAACACTTTTCAGAAAACAAATTACATCAGGGTGAGATGCCAAGAAAGCCATTCTCTACACAACCTGAAAAACAAGATAATGCCACAATCTAGACCTTCAAGAAACCCAGAATCTTATGCAAGGATGTTTGTCTGGGAAACAGCTCTTCCAAACACCAACTTTCAAAGTTTATCCAAACTCCAGCATATGCTACTGAAGTAGAACATTTCCCTAGCCTGGAGTAGGGTGGTAATGACCACCTCCAAACAGCCCTCATGCTTCAATTTTGACCTCTGAAGAACCAAGCTGTAAGACCAGAGTGATGGATCCTCCATACAAATCTGTCCCAGATGCAGATGACCTCTACAGAGGAAGATGGAGGGGCTGATCTATTTGGAGCTTAATCAGATCTGCATTCCAAGATCTTATGGGCCAATATGGAGCCACCAGTACCACCCTCTCACGGTATGAAAGGTAATTTTTTTTTAATCTTCTGCTGATCAGGAAAAATGTAGAGAAGGCCTTATCCTGGCCAGTGCTGAACCAAGGCATTAATAGCTTCTGCTCCAAACTCTTGGCATTAGCAGAAGAAGCCTAAAACCTTGGCATTCTACCTTGTCATTAGATCAAGAAGAGGGCTTCCCTGATGTTTCATTATCAGACAAATGCTCTCAAAAAGTTTGATTTATCTAGTTAATTATAACTTTATAGCAAGGTTTTAATACAGTTTACAATAAGCATAAACTGCTAAAAATTAAAACAGTTTACAATACACATACAGTATAAAATATCATAAAACACCACAAGTGTAAACAACAAATGTGGTTTTGTATTTATTTTATATACGTTTTTATTGTAATCCACTTAATTTTTAGGCAGAATTTAAAATAATAAATTACTTTACCCAAAAAATGACACTTCAAATATTATGAGAGCCAGGATGCAAGAGCGCTTACCCAAGAAGACTGCTTGAAGATTCAATTACCCTGCTATTTGTGCCACTAAGAAGATTGTCAGATTGCACTCTGTACAACAGAAGAGCTGCGAGCCTTCAGGGCTAGCAACACATTCATGCCCCCCTGCCTGCTGATGTAGGTACAGCCGTCGCATTGTTGGAGAAGACCCAGACTGGTTTCCCTTGTAAGGCTGGGGCAAAGGCTAGCACAGTCTTCCAAATTGCTCTCAAAATTTCAGATGCTGCTTTGGCAGGTGATGATTTTCCCTGAATCACTTGCTCTTGACAATGGGCTCCCCACCCTGTCAGACTGGCATCCATGGTGACTACCATCCAATCAAAGATTATAACGGAATTCCCTTCTGCAGGGTACTGTCTTATAGCCACCAGATCATGATGAAGCATGCTCGCAAGGTTCATAACAGACAACTGTAATCCTAGGTCATAGGCCACCACCAGAGACAACTAAAGAGGTCTCATATCCATGAGATCCAGAACCTTCATGTAATCCCAAACCATCAGAGATCTCTGCTGGAGCAATAGAATGAGTTGGGAATGAAATTTCTCTCCACATGGGTGTTGAAGAGGATACCTAAGTATTCCAGACTCAAAGGATTCTAGGCGGCTCTTTCTAAAACTGATTATCCATTCCAGAGCTGCACTATTCTGGAGGTGGCCTACACACTGTCCTGATGAGAAGAGGCTGTGATCAACCAGTCATCCATGTAGGGATGGCCACTGCCATCACCATCATGATCTTTGAAAATGCCCTGGGAGCCATAGTGAAACTGAAGGGTGTTGCCCAGAACTGAAAACAGTGACTTACGATTGCTAATCTGAGACACCTTTGGTGGAGGAGTCAAGTAGGTACATGGAAATAGGCCTCCTAGAGATCTAGAACCGTCAAAAATTTGTCTGGGCATTCTGAGGCTATCCTGAAACACAAACCAGCTTATAATCGAACGAGAATAACGCCCAAGTTCCGACCTAAATCGGGAGATGGGCGTTCTTCTCACAAAAACAAATAAAGCGGTATAATCGAAAGCCGAACTTTGGACGCTTTCAACTGCACTCCGTCGCGGATGCGGACAAAGTTGACGGGGGCGTATCGAAGGCGTGTCGAAGGCGGAACTGGGGCGTGGTTATCGGGCGAACAGAGATGGGCGCCCTTCGCCGATAATGGAACAGTTTTGAGCTAGAATTTAGGACACTTTTCCTGGACCCTGTTTTTTGACGAATAAGGCCCCCAAAAGTGCCCTAAATGACCAGATGACCCCCAGAGGGAGTCGGGGATGACCTCCCCTGACTCCCCCAGTGGTCACTAACCCCCTCCCACCACAACAAATGATGTTTCACAACTTTTTACTTTCACCCTCAAATGTCATACCCTCCTCCCAAGCAGCAGTATGCAGGTCCCTGGAGCAGTTGTTAGGGGGTGCAGTGGACGTCAGGCAGGTGGACCCAGGCCCATCCCCCCCCTACCTGTTACAATTGTGCTGCTTAATGCTACTAGTCGTCCAACCCCCCCCAAACCCACTGTACCCACATGTAGGTGCCCCCCTTCACCTCTTAGGGCTATAGTAATGATGTAGACTTGTGGGCAGTGGGTTTTGAGGGGGATTTGGGGGGCTCAACACCCAAGGGAAGGGTGCTATGCACCTGGGAGCTCTTTTACCTTTTATTTGGTTTTTGTAAAAGTGCCCCCTAGGGTGCCCGGTTGGTGTCCTGCCATGTGAGGGGGACCAGTGCACTATGAATCCTGGCCCCTCCCACGAACAAATGCCTTGGATTTATTCGTTTTTGAGCTGGGCGATTTCATATTCCATTATCGCTGAAAAGCAAAAACGCCCAGCTCACACCTTGACGAATAAAACATGGGCGTCTTTTTCTTTTAAAAAATACGATCCGCCCCGCCCCTTCACGGACCCGTTCTCGGAGATAAACGCCCATGGAGATAGGCGTTTCTGTTCCATTATGCCCCTCAAAGCCTTCATCCAGAAGTGGGACACTTGCAGGAACCAATTGACCTTTTTGAGGACCAGAACTAAAGAGGCTTCTTTCTTGGGTATGATGAAACAGATGGAATACCTGCTCTTTTCAGTCTTCTCTGGGAATTGGGACTGCAGTTCCCACATCAAGAAGGTTGGATAATGTGGTTTCCACTGCCCATTGTTTTGCAGGAGCACTACAAGGTGACCTCAAGAAGGAATAGTCAATGGGGTGGGAGAATTCGAGCTTGTATCCTCCCTTGACAATGGCCAAAACCCACTGGTCAGACATAATTCTGATCCAGTCCTTGAAAAAGACAGTCAAGCCAGCCGCCAATTTTTTTCCTGAGGAATGAACCAGGACCCCATCATTGGGTGGGTGAGCTGAATGGGTACTGCTCTTGCTGGTGCTTTGTTTGATTCCTATTTCACATAAAGTAACCCAAAAACCCTGGTCTAAATCATTGGATGTCTCTGAAACATGGATGATTAGCAGCAGCATAGGCCAAAGCCTTAAGCTAGTCCTTAAAAGACACCGAGGCTTAGTAGCCTGGCCCAAATCCTTTACTAGCTTCTCTATGTCAACCACCAACAGTTTTTAAAGGGAACTTTAGTGAGGTGATCCTTGAAACTGTATCTGCTAACCCAGGATTCAACAAATTTTCTTAGAACCTAGGTGACAGCTGAAAAATCTAGGAGCCAGATTTGAATCAACTGTAATTTATATACTTATGCATATTTATGGATCACCCAAGGTGATAATACAACAAAGTACTTATTACAGCATCAATTTAAATATAGAAAAATGAAAAAGGTATGAAGCAATAGTAAACACAGTGGTGTATTCTCCTCCTCCTGATTCCCCCTATTATTGGCATATATGGCACACAGAGTGGCAAATTTAAACAAAATTTAATATTAGACAAAGAGGAAATGGGTAAGCACAACACTGAAACAGAAGGAAACTGTTGTGAGAATGAACTACTGTTAAACAAAACAAAAACATAAGGCAGGCCTATATAACCATAGAATTCATATTAATGCAGACCAAATGCATTACCTCCACCAGAACCAAGATATGCCAAGAATCCCAAAGAGTGAGATTTGCTACCACAATGATTAAAATAAACACTGATTGGCTTTCATTCTCATAGAAAGGGCAGAGGGCATTTGAGGGATAAATGTAGCATGATAGAGGAGGGTCTGAGGCCCGAGGAAGAGGCTGCGACTACATTTATTAATAAGTAATACCTACACATTACTCTATCATGCCACATTTATCCCTGGACCTCCAACAAATATAAAACAAGGCAGCAAGAGCACTATAGAGGTATGAAGGCAAATCACAAAAATTAAAGCCTCAAGTCAGACCCTGCAAGCAAAGCAATACTAGAGACATTAAGGATTGGAATGAATATCAGAAATGTGCATTTCCCAAAATAAATTCAGAATAAAAATGTTTTTCTACCTTTGTTGTCTGAGCGTATTTTCCCCATTAACTTTGGTCCCAGGATCTCTTTTCTACTTTTCTCTGTTTTTCATCACTATCTTTCTAGGATCTCCTGTCCAGTTGACATTTATTCTCTATGTGCAGCAACTATCTTCCCTCTGTGAACCTATTCTTTCCTCTGTGCCCATCTCTAGCGTTGCCCTTGTACATCCTTATCTCTATGCTCCTTCCCCATGCAGTATCTCTTCTCCATGTCCCTAACCCACCTCAAAGTCAGCATCTCACTCTTCCCACCCCCCAATAATCTGGTTCCTCTACCCTCCAACACACGTCTGGCATCTATTCTAGCTCAATTCCCCCCACCCTGCCTCTTTCCCTCCCACTCACAAACTGTGGACTCACCGAGAATGAGTGAGGAGGACAGAGGGAGGTGGAGAGAGAGAAAAATGCGGGACCCACAGGAGTAGCCATTTTCAATCCCTCATTTCCACCCCAAACACACACAGTAGTCTCTCTGATGCCTCCCTACCCTCATCCCACACAGTATTCTCTCATGATCCCCCCACCATCTCTCTAATGACCCCTTCACCCCATAGTCTCTCATGGCCCCCTACCCTCACCTCACATCCCACACAGTATTCTGTCATTATCCCCCACCATCTCTCTAATGACCCCTTCACCCCATATAGTAGTCTCTCATGGCCCCCTACCCTCACCCCACACAGTATTCTCTCATTATCCTCCACCATCTCTCTATTGACCCCTTCACCCCACATAGTGGTGTCATGGCCCCCTACCCTCACCCCACATCCCATCTCATTATCCGCCCACCATCCAGTATTCTCTCATGATCCATCCCCCTACATCACATCCCACAAAGTATTTTCTCATGATCCCCCCACCACCATCTCTCTCATAACCCCCCCCCCCCCACCCATCCCACATGGTAGTCTCTCATGGCCCCCACCCTTACCCTGCATCACATCCCACATAGTATCTCATGATCCACATTAACCACCCATTACATCCCACACAGTATTCCCTCATGATCCCTCCATCTCTCTCATGCCCCCACCCCACATGGTAGTGTCTCATGGCCCCCCACCCTTACCCCACATCACATCCCACACAGTATTCTCTCATTATCCCCCCACCATCTCTCTCATGACCCCCCCCCCCACCCCACAAGGTTGGGGGAAGGGGGAATGGGACTTGGTATACCGACTTTGTGATTTTTGCAACTACATTCAAAGTGGTTTACACAGTAGGTACAGGTGCCCAGAATCACAAGGAGCTGCAGTGGGAATGAAACCCAGCTCCCCAGGATCAAAGTCCACTGCACTAATCACTAGGTTACTCCTCCACTCTCATGTCTCCCCCACACCCCACATCACATCCCACCTAGTAGTCTCCCATGATCCACCCCCATGATCCACACAAAAAAGCAGAGGCAATTTGAAAGTAAATTTAAGCAGCCTTACCAAAGGTTGGAGACACTTCCCCTGCAGGCTGTTCTGCTCCCACTGATCCCAACACTCTTCTCTTCTCTTTCTGCTCTTGCCGATCCACCCCTCTCCCCCCCCCCCCCCCGATGCTGCTCTCGCCAGTTCATTCACTGTTCCTGCTGGTTCCCGACGCTGCTGCTCCTGACAGTTCCCAATACTGTTCCTACTGGTTCCCTGATGTTGCTTTCTGCTCTCTCTGCTCTGCTGCTCCTGCAGGTCCCAGATGCTGTCACTGCACAACCGCCATGTTGTGGGGGGGGGGAAGCATCCTCCACTTCTGCATAGCCACTGCTGCTCCATCCTTCGTCCTCTCCCACTCCGAATGGCATGGGCTTCCAAAAGGCTCCATTGGCTGCTGCTTTGCTGGCCAATGAGAGCTGCTTGCCTTCCCAGCCAACGAGATGCTACTTTCATTCCCAGGAAAAGGAAAGCAGCATCTCATTGGCAGTTTTGTTTGCCTTGTTAGGAAGAGAGAGAAAAGTGGTTGCCTGCACTGTTCATCAGGTATGTTTTTGTATCGGCTGCAAACCTTAGAAACCAGATCCTATTTTTTAGTCACTATGGCAACCTGGCGCCCAGGGTGTGTCAAGCCCTGAGCTAACCAATTCAACTTCGAGTCATCTCACAGAAATGGAGAGCACTATAGAACGGGAAAGGTCTCTGATCAAATCGGAGGGCATCGGACAAATAGCTAACCCCGCCTTCAGTTTGGGATCAGGGTCACTCGACTGCTAATTGGTTTCCACACTGCGCTGAAACCACTGAAGGTAGATTCTGGCAACATAAGAGCTGTATATGGAAGCCTGAAGCCCAAAAACACCACAATATTAAAAATGTTAAGGGTCTCCTCCACTTTGCTGTCCAGGAGCACAGTGCTGCCTTCCATGGGAACAGTGGTCTTCTTTATGACTACTGTCACCAATGCATCCACCTGGACTACATAAAAACTTCTCTTTCTCATCTAGTAAAAGACGACAGAGTTTGCCCATAGCCCCTCCCACCATCACCCCTGCATCATGTGTCTCACACTCCGCTGAAACTAGAGCCTGAATGGTGCAATGAACTAAAAAGGTTCTAGTCAGCTTCTGTGAACCATCTATGATGGAATCTCCAAGGGAGGAAGTACTGGAGGTACTAGCAAAGAATATGCAAAACTTCCAAGGACTTTGAGATCGTTTCACAAGGATCACCTGCCAGGCCCAATCTGTGAACAGAAGGATCATCCCCCCTCCATCCTCTCTCAGAGATTTCTTGGAAAAGGAGGACAGAGATGCCAGCGACTGGGCTTGCTCAAACAGAACTGAAACGCAGGAATCCATCTGGTTCAAGTGCAGAGATGGGCTGATTTCATCCTGGTGGAGTCGAAGGAGAAAAATCTGGATGCACTGGGAACATTGCTGTAACCAAATCCTGCACCACTCTTGCAGTTCACAACTGTTGAACAGCTTGCTGTCCAGACTGGGAAAACATGGAAGGTCAAAATTGTGCTGTTCCCATGCTTTCTAAGATTCCTGACACTATGATCAACTACTACTACTTAACATTTCTAAAGCGCTACTAGGGTTACGCAGCGCTGTACAGTTTAACAAAGAAGGACAGCCCCTTAGAAATATTTAGTATGATCAAAGCTGCCTTCTCCCAAGCTGGGAACGTGCCTCAAAGCCAGCCAAACAATGCAGCAAGAAGAACAATGCCTTGACTTGGCCTGGCACACTCCACAAAACGAACAGCACTTTGCAACTTCAGCCAGTCCTGCCATCAAAGAAGCTCCACAGGAATAATCCTCTAGAAAAGTAAATAGCACTAGTCACAGAGCTCAACCAGCCAGGACACCCTACCCCCCTTCCACAGGAGACTACCAGAAAGGAGAGGCAAACATTTTGCCAGCAGTTGTCTGTTGCCACATCAACTTTCCCCTTCAGAATTTCTGCTTGCTGTTATATCCTGGGCGGGGGAAGAGGCATAACACTGGGTATACCCCTCCCTGCGACAAAGTTTGCACTTACCCAGGACCCCCCCCTAGCTCAAGTGGCTACCAGTTCACCAAATGGCCTAGTAGCAGTACTCAACCCTCAGTCTATGAGCTGCACTAGAGACATCTTCCACCTGCTGGAGACAGAAAATTGCTGAGGTGTTGAAGCTGCACAATGTCCTTATAGGGCAGAGAATACTTCTGTAGTTTTCTATCTCCACTGCTAGCCAGTGGATGCAACACCTGCATGCTCTGATCTGGAAAGGAGTTTTAAATTTAGCCCTGTATTGTACTGGTAGCTAGTGAAGTTTTTGCAGGAATGGTGTGATGCAATCTCATTACTTACAACCTATCAGTCATGCTGCAACATTCTGAATCAATTAGAGGTAGTGCAAACCCTTTGTTGTCAGACTAATGTAGAATGCATTACAGTTACACAGCATTAATATTATCATGGGGTGAAACAGTGTGACGAGACTTGTCTTCTCGATGTACAGAGAGAAACAACATAGTTATCACAGATGATTGACGCAGCTCCTGAAGGTTTTTTTAATTTGGGAGGTCAGCACAAGGGTTGAGTCTAGCTGTACCCAAAGGTTCCTAGACAGTAATTTAAGAGGGCATTCATATCTCCCAAAATGGATTTTGTACAAATGCTTCAAAGACAAGTGAAGAACTTCTACAGAAGGATTGCATCAATTCTCAAAAAAAAAAAAAAAATATTAAAAAAACGAGCAAAAGGACAACTCTATGGCAGTTCCTGATAGGATCAGCATTCTTCAGTTTTAAGCTGGATCAACATTCTTCTCCAGGAAAAATGCACTGCATGACTGTATTGTCAAACATCACAGCTACAGACTTACAGCACTACCAGATGTACACGGTGTTGGTAAGTATTCAGGCACAATATGTTTCTGCCTCAGAGTATTCAATCTAAGTGGGCACCTGAAAAAAAAAAATAGGAGATAGCGACTTGCCCCAGAGTCACAAGGAGTGTGGGTGGTAGACACAGGATTTAAATCCTGGCGTCACCCACTTTCAATCTACTGTTCTAACTACTTGGCCTGCTTTAGTGTATGAACCCCCAATTCATGTTCTCTTCCCATCCTAATCCACACTTACCGCGACACCAGTACCATTAGGTTATGCTCCTCATCCACATGGTAGCGTCGCACATACACATAATCTCGAGAATACATCGGATACTGAAAAAGAAAACAAATATTGCCAAAGCAATACACAGAATGGAGAGGAGAGATGAAGAATAATAAGCAGTAGCATTAACCCCCAACTCATAATAAGCAGAGGAAATTCAAGTGCTAAAGTCACAGAACTTACTGGAAAATGTGTTATCCAATGTACAACCTCAGAACCTGTTACAGGATCCCGGTCAATTACGTCCAGTTGAATAATCAGAGCATCCCACTTCTTGCGGTATTCTGTATCCAGCTTGAGTAAACACAGACAGAATTATACATGAACAAATGCCTAACATGAATTCAGCATGTTGGTCACAACATGAAGAAAGCAACCAGACAACAAAAAAAAGGTAAAAAACACTAAAAAAGATACCACTGTCAGCATGCTGAATAAGGTACTTTGCACACTAATAAGAAAACCACAAATAAGCTTCTTACCTGCACATTAAAGAACTGTCGAGGGGAGACATCTGTATATGTCCCAAAGACTGTGGAGAGAGAAGAGAAGCTATGGACTTTCAGAGGGGCAGATGGAAACACTTACAAAAAGAAAGAAAAAAATGGGAGTGGAAACCCCCACTTACTGCACTATACAAAACCCATCTAACACCTGAATAATTCCCACAAGAAGAGATTTACTGTTATTCTTATAGTCTGCCACCAAAAGTTCTATGCGGGTTACAAGTTTAGTTTAAGAGCTCCATTGCAGGTCATTGGGAATAAAATTAATATTAATTCTTAAAAACTCATTAGCATGCCAAAAATGTCTTAAAGACAAAATTTAATAATTTCCTAAATAAAAAGTAGTCAGTCAGTGCCTTTAACTGAATCAGTAAAGAATTCCATATACGAGCAACCAAAAAGTAGGAGAACAGCAATTTCAAACGAACATTCTTAGCACTTGGATACTGAAATAAAAGAGGGTTTCTAGAAACATCAATCCTGGTAAAATTAGGGAAACTAATTAAAATTTAACATATATGATAGAGAGTTACCATCTACTATAATAAAAAGGGTTCGTAAGTTCTTAAGTGTGTAACCGACTCACCATCTCTCTCTGCCCCGCCCTCGCGTCAAAATGTGATGTCGTCGAGGGCGGGTAATGAGAAAAGAAAAGAAGATTTATCACCATCTCTCTCTGCCCCGCCCTCACGTCAAAACGTGATGACGTCGAGGGCGGGTAATCTATAATAAAAAGCACGCTCAACGTTCTGAAGCTGACTCCGTGGCTTCAGTGAAGGGTTCGTAAAGTCATATGTGTGTAACTGACTCACCATCTCTCTCTGCCCCACCCTCGCATCAAAACGTGATGATGTCGAGGGCGGGTAATGAGAAAAGAAAAAAAAAAAAGAGGAGTTATATCGGCCTCAAAGAATCGCCCACACCAAGCACGCGGCCTCAAAGAATCGTGCCACTCGCGTGTCCACACCAAGCGTGCCTGCGCACCACCTACCCTCACTCTATCTCACGCAGTGCACCGGCTGGCCTTTTGTGGACTCAGGTAGTCCTCCGTTGGTTTTTGACTAGGCAACAATTATCTGACAGCTGTAGCTGAAGGAGAGCGGCATACGCGGAGACAAGACCAGGAGGCAAAGTTTATCCTGGTGAGTGCCCATACTCTCACACACACACGCTGCTACACTGTCCCCCCCCCCCCCCAACATCATACACAAACTGTGACACCCTCCCCCCCCCACACCACCACCCACCCACATCATACACAAACTCTCCAAGGGACAATCGACATACATTCCTTGAAAACACCCTCCCCCCCCCCCCCCCCCCCCCAAATCATCATACACACACTGTGCCCTGGAGAAACAGAATCTCAGTCACTCACACCCACATACCCCCTCCCACCCCCCTTAATACACAAACTCTAAAATGGAAAATCAACATCTCTATCTCTCACTCAGACACACACACACACTCCCCCCAACCACCTCCACATCATACACAAACTGTGCCACGGTGAATCTAGATCTCTGTCTCTCACTCACCCCCCCCCCCCCCCCCACTAAATACACAAGCTGTACCATGGAGTATCACCATCTCTCACTCACACCCACAACCAAACTCCACCCCCCCCCAAGAACATACATACACACACTCTGCCATTGAGAGACAGCATCTGTCACACACACACTCCCAGCCCCACCCCTCTAAATACACAAGCTGTACCAAGGAAATTCAACATCTCTCTCTCTGACTCACACCCACCCCACAGCCCCCCCCCCAAAAAAAAAACACATACACTGACGTGGAACACTGCTACCACCCCCCCCCCCCCCAAGAATGGGAACACAGATTGGTCATGCAACTCACACACTCCCAACCTAAGCAATAACCAAGGCCCCCCCCTTCCGGTACAGGGCTAAGGAAAGGGAAGTTCAGGGGAAGAAAGGCAATTGTCCCCCCTCCAAACACTTTCACACACAGACGCCGTTACCCTCTCCACACCTCCCCCACATCATACACAAACTCTGCCACCCTCCCCCCCACCACCCCCACCACTACCCACATCATACACAAACTGTCCAAGGAACAATCACCATCTTTCTGTCTGACACAGACACACATTCCTTCCACCCCCCCCCCCCCCCAACATCATACACACACTGTGCCATGGAGAAACAGCATCTCTCTCTCTCTCACCCACACACTACCCTCCCACCCCCCTTAATACACAAACTCTAAAATGGAAAATCAAGATCTCTGTCTCTCACTAGGACACACACATTCCCCCCAACCACCTCCACAACATCATACAACAAACTCTGCCACGGTGAATCTAGATCTCTGTCTCTCTCACTCACACACTCCCCCCCCCAATAAATACACAAGCTCTACCATGCAGAATCAGCATCTCTCACTCACACCCACACACACAACCAACACAAAGAAAACAAAACAGAAAAACAAAAAAGATATTACACATAATACAACAATGTAAATTATTCATTAGCATGACAACACATATAATGAGCTAAGCATGTTCCTGCCGTCTCCTGCCAATTAAACCTCTTCGATGTTACCCCATCGAGCCTGCAACTGAAAGAAACAGAACCTTTATCCCAGTGGACAAGACCTTACACCAAAGGTAATTCCTGGTGCTGATCTCTGTCAGAAGGCCATGGAGGAAGACTCTGCCATGCTAAGACATCAGCAGGCGGGTGCCCTTTTCTCCTCTCTCTAGTAGGTCCTCCCAGCCTTCAGACAGCAACAATCCCCACAATGCAATAACGCTGATGCCTCAACCTCTCAGGATCAGGGCCATCCCTGGGTAAATCACTAGGACTTTTAAGTGGAGGATTAAGGCCTCTGCACTGCACATAACCCCAACACTCGTGCCAGATTAATTTATTGTATTCTTTTCTTCTTAACTTTTATGTGATTACTGCTACCTTTTCTATTCAAGAGTATTCTTGTAATCTATATATTAAAATTGCTTACAAATAAAGATATCTAACTGCCCGATGACAAATTGGCTACCAGACTTACTCTTAAGTATACACCACCCAGCCAAATGTAAGTCTTGTTAAATAATACTATTATTGTGAAAGATTTATCTATTAGTTTACTCACTCTGAGGGGGAGGAAAAGACTTCAGAAGCTCAGCCAATGATTAAAAGTATTTAACTAAACTGAGCATTACCAGTCATAAAAACCTCCCTTACTCTTGTAGACAAACATTAATATTTCTAATGTTCAATTGCTTGCCATTTTAGCAAAGTTGATGCTACAGAGTTGTAAGCTGCCTTTAAGTATATTATGAATCACAGGTGAGAATTAAAATTATAAATATTAAAATTTGTCTACAAGAGTAGGGGAGGTTTTTATGCCTGGTGATGGTAATACATTTAGCTAAAAACTTTTAATCAAGCAGCTGAGCTTCTAAAGTCTTTTCCTCCCCTTCAGAGCGAGTAAACTAATAGATAAATAATATTATCTTTGTGAAAGATTTAATAAGAATTACATTTGGCAAGGTTAAAAATAAGACAGCTGTCCAAACCTAAACTTGGAATTTGCAGCTTCATCTCACTGAGGTACTCCATACAGGCTGTAAGGGATGAATATACACTTCACCATATAATACCCCTTCAAAACCCTATGCTTGGGAGTCACCAGCATCTGGCTGACTCGTGCTTATCCATGGAGAAAGTGAGGTTACTACTTGTAATGGGGGGTCTCTCCATGAACAGCAGGATATATCAGCAACACAAAACTTATCCTCTGAGATTAAATGGCTTTCAGATAGAGAATGCATTAAAGAGAAAATGGGTGGGCAATGCAATCGACTAGCACAGGGGTCGGCAACTCCGGTCCTCGAGAGCCACAGGCAGGTCAGGTTTTCAGGATATCCACAATGAATATGCAGGAGATAGATTTGCATACCATGGAGGCAGTGCTTGCAAATCTATCTCCTGCATATTCATTGTGGATATCCTGAAAACCTGACCTGCCTGCGGCTCTCAAGGACCGGAGTTGCCTACCCCTGGGCTAGCACATGCTCAGAAGCGCCTTTTTTCTCCCAAGTTCTAGAACAGCTAATCTGTCCATAGCTTTGTTATATGATGTCACCAGTATGTGATTGACTTATCCTGCTGTCCATGGAGAACCCCGTTACAGGTAAGTAATCTCACTCTGCCTAACCATCTAGCCTCCTAAGTCTACATGGCTGTACTGGTCAGTACCTGGCCACTATTGACCTGATTTCTGGAGCATTAGTTTACCTGTACCAACCTGGCAACACCATGACCTGCAGTTCAGTGGCACAGGATCCAAGAACAAATTAAAGGATTAATTAATTATGTTTTACTTTTAATCAGTCACTTCAGTTCAGCTGCTATTCATTACCCAGAAGACTTTGATTTTCAATCAGTGATAGAGGTTTTGATTTTTTGCTAATCCAGATTGTGGAAAGGCAACTACATGGGATAACTAATCAAGGCAAAAGTCCCGCACCATCTTGCCACTCAGCTTCAAAATGTGTGCATCCACCTCAACACTGATTTAAAATACGTATCTCTTCCCAATAAATTAAAGGTAGTAAAGGTCTACAAGACACCGTCCACTCTGTCTCTCTGCACATTCATCCTGACTCTCTACAGTTGCAAATTTATCCCAGATCCCGCTCCCTCTTACTTAAAAAGCTGTAGAAATTTCTCTCAATTCCTCATTATCATCTGTACAATGACAGCTATGAGCACATTTTGTGCCTCAAAACCTCACCTCTATACTGATATAGGTGTGTCCCCTCAATAGGTCGCCTCCATAGTCGGAATTGTTTCTTTTCCATCACCATCTCCCAAGCCTGTCTCTCAGCTGCATCACTGCCAGCTGTGCAAGAAGTATTCCTGGGATCCAAAAAGCATGGCTGTCCTGCTTCAGGTCTCAACCTATGTAACATTCCAGCCAACATCTCCATATTCCTCATCTCTTCAGCAGATCTGCAGATACCAGGAGATGACAGCTTTAGCTAATAAGACAGATGAGAACCTGGGTCCTGAAGCAGGAACAAAAGAGCAGTTTACATACGTAACCAGCAACCCCTGAAATATTGTTGGAATGTAGTCATGAATGGCTCACCTTTATCACCTCACCTAAGCCAGCCTAGAGAAGCTGATTCACTCCTAGTTTTGTTCCATTGCATGCACAGAAACAGCAGCCTACAACACCCCTACAGCTCCAAACACATAATAGACCAAAAAAAAAAAGGACTAAATTAGGGAAAGGAATTTTTGATTTAGCCCACACCTTTTCAGATAAAGCTGAAATCAAATTACATTCAGGTACATTAGGTATTTTCCTGTCCCCGTAGAGCTTAAATCCAAGGGACTGATGCAGTAAACTGCAACATGCTTTAACTCAGTGGTTTACTGAAGATTGTCTCATGCTAGTCTTACTCCCCAATGCAGAAAACCTTCTAGCAAAAGAGAATATTGAGTAAAACCACTACGCCAAAGGACAGCACTGTAGGCATGCAGGCATGCAAAACACACGCAAGGTGTGTGAATTTAGTAGTTGCTCCCACAAAATACAGTGCTAAAATTTAGCGTGGCTTTTTACTCTTTACTTGATGCTGCATCCTCCAGAAGAGCAGCATAAAGATGACCCAAAGATCACCAGTAGCCCAAGTTCTCTAATCAACCCTCCCCCTCAAAATACTACTGGTGGCCCAATGGCACCTGCTTCTTGACCCCCAAGAATTTTCCTGGTGGTTCATGGGCTCCTGACCCCACCAAAAATACACAAAAAGAGTTTCATTCAAATTCATCAATATAAAAAGAAAGTATCCGGTGTAAAATATCCAGATTTCCACAAGAAGTTATAACAACTAATCCCAACATGTTTTGGCAACCATAGCGTCTGCATCAAGGACAAATCATACATTTATTGGGAGTCAGACAGGGGTGGCTATGTTATCTGACTCACAATAAAAATACATGATTTGCCCCTGATGTAGGCGCTATGGTTGCCAAAACATGTCAGGCTAAGTAATAACTTTTTGTGGAAATCTGGATATTTTACACCTGGTGCCACCTTTCATATTTATGAATTTGAATAAAGCTCCTTTTGAGCCTAAGCTGCCACACTGCTTTTTATCTGCATGTACTTTGCCTTTTGTTGTGACTGCCCACCAAAAATACCTCAGGGGTCCAAGGCAAACCCCTAATCCCCAACCCTAAAAACATCCTAGTAGCCCAGTGGCCTGCCCCCTGATTCCCAACCCTCTCACTCTGTACCCCAAAGACTTCCCTAGTGGCATGTGGGCTCCCACCCCCTCTCCGATCCCACTAAAAATATCCCAGAAGCCAAGTGTCCTCCCCAATACACCCCATTAGAATCCCCAAAGGAGCAATATCCACTTGCCCCTCCCTTTATATCACCATCTTGGAAAATGGCACCAGAGCTCACGCAGTGTATCCTGGGATGTGCCACAGAGGCACTACCAAGTGGGCATTCTCCTGTCTCCCACTTTAAAGGTGTGCTTTGGGGATTCGGGGTGGGGTCAACTTTAGTCCACATAAGTATTTTTAGTTGCATCAGGGCTCATGGGCCACCCAGAATTTTGGTATCTAGGTGGGGATCCACTTGGACCGCCAGGGACATTTTTGGGGTTGGAGTGTCTGGATTCATGAACACATAGGTTTGAGCTAGTGTCGACTGGAGGTCTTGAGTAGAACCTCCAGTTCACCCTAGCACAATCACATGTGCATATGCAACCAGGGCACTTTGCCCTGTTAGCATACGTTTTTCTGCACCAGGCACATTTACATACTATTTGATTACTACACTGAGGAGCTAAATTTTTGCATTAGACTGGGGTTAGGAAGCCATGCACTAGCACAAGCTTACTACAGCCACCCTTAAATTTGTACCCGAGACAACAAAGGGTGAAGTAACTTTCCCACAATCTCAAGCATCAGTCTGATATGAATCCTGCTTCTCTAGATCAGCATTTTTCAACCGGTGTGCTGTGGGCAGGAGCAGACTGACTGTTCTGGCAATCGAGGACCCAGAGCAGCAGGGGGCCCAGTGCCGCATTTCTCCCTTTTTCATCAACTCTTCTCACTAGTTCCACCCCCATCTACCTTAAACCATGCCTTGGAAGGGAATTTCCCAGCAGCGGTAGTAATTCACAGGTTGCTTGGAGCCTCTCTTCTGCCCTGGTCCACCCTCATGTAAACAGGAAGTTGCATCAGAAGGGGACGGGTTACAGCAGAAGAGAGGCTCCAAGCAACAATGGTGAATTAACTGCTGCTGGCAGGGAACCTGCTTGAGGACACGGTTCACAGCTTAAAGTAGACCCTGGGGGGGGGGGGGGCCAGGTAAATAGGTTGACCCGGGGGGGGGGGGGGAAGAAAAAAAACTGGAACCGTGAGGAGGTGGACGGAAGGGAAGGGGAAGAAAAAGAAAAATGCTGGACCTGTGGGAGGGGTAGGGAAGAACAAGAACAATACTGGACCTGGGGAATGGAGGTGATTTAGGGAAGAAAGAGAAAAAAACAGACTGGAGGGGTGGGGACAAACAATGGGCCAGAGTGGCAGAAGGGGGAGAAGTGAAAGAAAAAATGATGGATCCAAGGGGTGGAGGGGAAGAAAGAGAAATGATGGACCTGAATGTGGAGGAAAGGGAGAAAGATATTGGACCGCAAGGGGCAGGAAGGGTGGGAAAAGATATTGGACCACAGGGAGGGAGAGATTGGACCACAGGGAAGAGAAGATGGCCAACAAATGATGGGAGTAGAGGGAGAAAAGAAACTGGGAAAACTATAAGACAGAGATCACAGGGGATTGTCTACGAGATAAGGGAGATGAGGATAATATGTAGAGAGAGTAAAAATGTGGCCTAGTGGTTAGGGTGGTGGACTTTGGTCCTGGGGAACTCAGGAACGGAGTTCGATTCCCACTTCAGGCACAGGCAGCTCCTTGTGGCTCTGGGCAAGTCACTTAACCTTCCATTGCCCCATGTAAGCCACATTGAGCCTGCCATGAGTGGGAAAGCGCGGGGTACAAATGTAACAAAAAAAATGCAGCAATAGGGAGTATAGGAAAGATAGAAGGGATTAGGAAGGGGAATAAATTAGATGGGAACTGGGAGAGCTAGGGAGTGAGAGGAGATGGAAAGTTGGTAGGTATTTTAAAATTAAAAAGTAGATGGACAGCTGCAGGCTGAGAAAGCAGCTAAAATTTGAGTTGAAAGAGAGGGGTTTGAAACATGCTCTTTCTAATGAAAATGATTAGTTTCCAGAAGGTCTTTTTTTTGTAAAAGTGGGCTAAAAATACCCTATTTTTGGCGTTTTTGCAAAAATCATCAACTTTACACTCAATTTGTGAACTAATGGAAAATATTAGGAGAATTAAATTTTATATTCGAAAACTTTGTGTTGATAAGTTGTTGTGTGCAAAGTTTCATGTTTATCACACCTTTAATTCCAGAGATATAAAAAAACAAACTTTACAATTTTTTCATGCCGCAAATTTTTCGGACCAAGTTTGCTCCAAGTTTTCTTCATGGAAATCGCTCATGAATATTTTTTTTTATTAGTTTGTTTAATACAGCGCAAAATGTTGTACAAGATGGCAAGTTCTGTTTCTCTCAACAAAATATTGCTGGAGATACAGAGGCTTATTTTCAAAGCACTTAGCCTCCCAAAGTTCCATAGAAACCTATGGAACTTAGCCTCCCAAAGTGCTTTGAAAATATGCCTCACAGTGTCTCAAAGTTGCCGAAATCTCGGAGTCATACCATAAAAGGCTGCAGTATGAGGTCAGATTATTATATCTCAGCAAGTATTGCATCGGCAAACGTAAAACTTTACCAATGTTCATTGGGGACATGTATGAATGTTCACAGAAAATTTCATCGAAATCCGTGATGGTCGAGCAGGGCACTTCTCTGCAATCAGACCACTTGACATGGAATGACCCAATTTGAATCATAGGAATTAGTGCTACAGTTTGTATAATGTATTTGTACACGTTAGGATTTTTTTCAGGTTTTGTAATTTTTCACAATGTGCTTAGTAGTGGAGAGTTATTTTGCTATGGCTCAGATAACATAAGAATTAGAATATTTTTGAATGGTGCCTTCCATGTTTTTTAATGCATGTTTGTGCCTAATTTTGTTATCTTTGAAATGTTCTGTTGCCCTTTTGCCAACTTGTGTCTTCACTAAAAATATTCAACTATAAAGATAACACAATGATTAAAAATTTAACTATTGAACTTTAAACACAATCTTAATACTACATAAGTATTGCCATACTGGGACAAACCGAAAGTCCATCAAGCCCAGCAACCTGTTTCCAACAGTGGCCAATCCAGGTCACAAATACCTGGCAAGATCCCAGAAAAGTACAATACATTTTATGCTTCTTATCCTAGAAATAAGCAGTGGATTTTCCCCAAGTCCATTTTAATAATGGTCTATGGTCTTTTCCTTTAGGAAGCCATTCAAATCTTTTTTTAAACCCCACTATGCTAACTGCTTTTAATACATTCTCTGGCAATGAATTCCAGAGTTTAATTACACGTTGAGTGAAGAAATTTTCTCCAATTTGTTTTAAATCTACTTCTTTGTAGCCTCATTGCGTGCCCCCTAGTCCTAGTAATTTTTTTAACAGTAAACAAGCGATTCATGTCTACCCATTCCACTCATTATTTTATAGACCTCTACCATATTTCCCCTCAGCCATCTTTTCTCCAAGCTGGAGTCCTATTCGCTTTAGCCTTTCCTCACGTATATATCCTTTAAAAACTGATGCCGTGCCTTGGCAATTTTTGCACCAGTGTGCCATGAGATGTAAAAGGTTGAAAATCACTGCTCTAGATCACAGACTTCTGCTCCAGCCATTAGGCTACTCCTCTATTCAGATTATCACCCCTGTTTACAAAGCCACACAGCATTGCCAATTGTGAATGCAGGGCCGTGTCAGCGTGACTTTGTAAACACAAGCCTATGAGGCAACCTGTGAACAGATCACGATCTAGGGTTACCAGACATCCCCAAATTTAGGGGACTGACCCTTATCCTAATGATTCCTTGTTTGGCAAACATCTGTGCCAGATTTTAGCAATGGGGACAGAAGTGCCGTAGTGTGCATATCCATGCCTACCTCCCCTTCCTCTTGCCACCTTCCAACACCAGCATCATCCCTTCCCTTTATGGCTCCAGTTCATTCCCTCCATTGGCAGCACAAAAGTAGAGAGCTGCAATGGGGAGTCTCTCCTCAAACACGTTGGGCATATCAGCCGGGTTCCGCACCCAATGAGGGGTATGACCCAGTAGAGAGACACACCATGGTTTCAGGTTTATTAACATTTGATATACCACCATACAGCAGAAGCTTTCAGAGCGGTTTACATAATAAAATCTACCCTTACTCACACCTCTCCTACTCCCTTCACTGTTACCCATTCCCCTCCGCCTCATTTACCCTCCAATCGCTCACTTACCCTTGCTCATACTTCTCCTACTCCCCTCATCCCTGCATTTCTACATTCTTATTTCTTTTATTACTCCGATAATACTCAACTTATTTCTCTCCACCAATACTTTGTAATCCCAATTACTATGTAAGCCGCGGGGTACAAATGTAATAAATAAATAAATATAGAGTAATAATAGAACTACAAATTAAGGATTAAGGAAAGCCTCCACATTGCAACGCTGTATTTCTGTGCTGTTCTGTGCTTCCACCAGAAGAAAGGAGCCGAGTGGCATAAAGTAGTGTTTCCCAAGTCTGGTCCTGAAGTACCCCTTGCCAGTCAAGTTTTCAGGATATCCACAATGAATATAAATAAATTTACATATAATGGAAGCACTGTATGCAAATCAAGCTCATGCATATTCAATGTGGATACCCTGAAAACCAGACTCACAAGGGGTACTCCAGGTCTGGACTTGAAAGACACTGCCATAAAGAGAGATTGAGGGGGGGGGGGTGAGAAGAAAAGAATTAAGATACTGGTCTGGAAGGAGGAAGAGAGAGGTGGAGATGGCTGAATTCAAAGAGTGGAAGAATGAGAAATAAAGACAAATTTTTAAGCTGAAAAACTGACATTGGAAGACCCCGCCCACCCAGGTGTCTCAGATTTCCAAAACCTTATCACAATTTCTAGCCAAGGGAAGGGAGGGACGCTAATCACAACTTCGACCTTAGCCAGACCTTGTCCCCCCACTCCAGGAAACCCTACCTGTATAGCTCGTCGTCTCGTATTCGCGCCTCCTCCCAAAGGAACACACCGCCAAGAGCGGCCATCAAACGGCAGGCCCCGGCGTGACGGGCCCGCAGGCGGCGCCATAGGCCGCGCCGCGCGTGCTCCGTGTACAGGTTACTGTACAGCTGCGCGATTTGCTGCGCACGGCGCAGCCGCTGCCCCGTTACAAAACTACAGTGACTAGCGAGCAACGACAGTAGCCCGGGACCGACAGGGCGGCGCCAGTGCAGGACCCATGCAACTATAGCAGCTGGCACAGAACGCAGCATGGCGGCACTGGCAGTGCAAAGGGAGGGGGGCAGGCCAGGCTCGTTTGGGCTCGACCCCCCTCCTTGCTTTCAACCGCACAGCCAAACTGAGCTGATATCCCACCCCCTGGCTCTCCCATTGCTGTTTGAATTGTCTACGTCAACTTCCCGGTGCCGCTGATTGGTTGCGATGCACTCCCATCAAGGAAGAATGCTCCGCCTCCGCGAGCAAAACATTCTAACATCCTTATGCTAAAGCCACAGGGGATAGTCAAGGGCGCCTTCGCCACCTTGGATTTAAGCGGGACCAAGGAGATTAAATTAAAAAAGGAGATGGCA
The DNA here is from genome assembly GCF_901765095.1 of Microcaecilia unicolor. NCBI lineage: Eukaryota > Metazoa > Chordata > Amphibia > Gymnophiona > Siphonopidae > Microcaecilia > Microcaecilia unicolor. The sequence goes on from NC_044034.1 coordinate 286,799,202, forward strand.
TGACGTCAAAACGTTGAAGCCCACTAAGGGAGTCCCTGTTTCCCCTCCCCCCCAAGTAGCACTCGGAGTCGTGCGTCGTTCTCTGCTTACATTCAAAAAACAAAGTAAGCAAACCTATGACTAAGAGGTATGAGCTGCTGCATCCAAGTTGTCACTATATTGTTGGCAGCATTTTTACTTAATCTCACTTATATTTTCAAACATGCCGGCACCTGCAGCATACGGATGTACACAGAAGTATAATAATTGAATAACTTTTCATAGGTAGAGTAATAATTTGTTATAAATCGTACTCAGTATGTCATTTGGAGGGGCTGGTTAGGAATACTTTAGTGTAACCCATGGTTTGTTTAAGAACATGATAGAGTGAGTCCTGGGTGGCAGATTGCTGGTGGAGTGGTTGGAGGACCAGGAGGAGCTTGGAGAATATTTTATTTTTTTTACATTTGTACCCCATGCTTTCCCACTCATGGCAGGCTCAATGTGGCTTACATATTATATACAGGTATTTATTTGTACCTGGGGCAATGGAGGGTTAAGTGACTTGCCCAGAGTCACAAGGAGCTGCCTGTGCCTGCAGTGGGAATTGAACCCAGTTCCCCAGGACCAAAGTCCACCACTCCAACCACTAGGCCACTGGAGAAGGAGGATCCTGTCACTGGTTCTGACCCTTGAAGAAGTAATGAGCTCTGGTTGTGGGAGTTTGGTGTTACTGTTGGTTCCCCAGCCAGACGAGCCATTGTATCAGAAGAGGAAGTCCTGTAGCATTCTAACCAGTGGATAGATTACCTGGACAGTAAGCTGTTATATTGCATCAACCAATTGAGGAGTCCGAACTCGACGGATTGAGAAGTCTGGCCATCACTGGGGCTTGGGTGGGATTGCAGTCTACCCTGGTTGATAGCAACACCTTCGGAGTGGCAGCCTGAAGGGAGTATTCAGTTACTGGAAGCCTGGCCCAGATGGTATTGAAGTATATCGGGAGTATGAAATCCGCTCTGGGTTCTGACAGATCTGCAGGACAGGCATGAGGGTTAAGCATAAGTATTAGCCTGGATATGTATTACTGCTTATGACCATCTTGAGAGCAATATGAATTACAATTGACTTTAAGAAGATCAATACAGTGGAAACCATCAGTTAAGAATTAATAAATGGTCCAGTTCTTTTAATCCTCTGAGTGTCATGTGGTTCCTGAGTGGATTACCTGACGGGACCAGAGTGAGTAAGTGAAAATATCATGCTGTGCCTCTCACGCCCCTTCTAACCTGGGAGAGCAGGACCGGGTTACACTAGCATGTGTTATATTCGTGCAGAGATTTTTTTTTTCTCCTGGAAAAGGGCCGCTAAAACAGACATCATGTTTTGAGAATCAGGTGTTCAACATTCAAACTTTCTATGTATTTACTTATGACATTTATATCCAGTGGTGTGCTGGTAAATGTTTAACAACAGGCTCTCTCCCTGGTCCACCTCTGCACCCCCCCTCATCCACCTCTGCTTCCCCCCCCCCTAAATTGCAGAGCTGGCTATAGCCAGGGAGTGAGCCTGGGGGGGGCAATGTATTACTCAAGGAAAAAAATTTAAATTATCACAGGTTCCAATCTAATTCATGTTTAAAGTGGGATAAAATGTCATAAATAAGTAAATAAATATAAACTTTTACATTGAGCCTGCAAATAGGTGGGAAAATGTGGGATACAAGTGCAGCAAATAAATAAATAATGTTGAGCACCTGATTCTCAAAGTGGACATATTCCAAACACTATAATGAAAAATATTTTTTCTACCTTTGTTGTCTGGTGTTTTTGTTTTTCTGATCATGCTGGCCCAGTATCCGATTCTGCTGCTATCTGTCCTCTTAACTCCATTTCCAGGGCTTCCTTTCCATTTATTTCTTTACTTTCCACCTTTCTTCTTCATTTCTTGCCCTACATCCGTAAGTAAAAGCTGGGTCCTCCGCAGACTTGACTGTCCAGTGGATCCAGCTTCTGCCTATTTTCTTCATGTGCAGTTTTTCTCCTCTCTTCCTTTTCCCTCATCTCATCTCCTTCCTCACTCTTCCCTCCCCTCCATCCATGTCCAGCATTTCTTCTCTCTCCCTTCCCTCTCCTCCATCCATGTCCAGCAACCCTCCTCTCCCCCTGCCCTCCCCTCCATCTACCCACCCATGTCCAGCAACCCTCCTATCCCCTCCCCTCCATCCACCCATGTCCAGCAACTCTCCTCTCCCCTGCCCTCCCCACCATCCATCCATGTCCAGCAACCCTCCTTTCCCCCCTGCCATCCCCTCCATCCACCCATGTCCAGCAACCCTCTTCTCCCCCCTGCCCTCCCCGCCATCCACCAGTTAACCATCTCCTTCCAGCCTCCCCCCCCAGCAGCCCATGTCAACCATCTCCGTTCTAGCCCCAACCCCTACTCAACGCCAGACATTTCCTGCTTTCTTCCAGCCCCCCCTATTCCTGATCCCCCGCTCCCCAGGTCGTCCATCATCTCCTGTCTGCCCTCAGCTCCCCGATAGCCCTCGTTTCCTTCCTGCCGCCGCCCTGCCATTAAATATTGTATTTTTCCTCGAGTCGCAGCACCAGCATTAAAAGCAGCAGGCTCGGCTCCAGCCTTCCCTCGCATGGTTCCGCCCTCATGGAAACAGGAAATACATCAGAAGAGGGCAGAACCATGCGAGGGAAGGCTGGAACCGAGCCGAGCCTGCTGCTTTCAATGCCAGCGCCGCAAGTCAAGGAAAAATACAATATTTAAAGACAGGGCGGTGGCAGGAAGGAAATGAGGGCTATCAGGGAGCTGAGGGTAGACAGGAGATGATGGGGGAGCGGGGGAGCCTGCAGCTCGCGGGGTGGGGGGAGGAGAGGCAAGCCGGCTCGCAAGATGCCAATAAATTTAACAACCGGCTCTTGTGAGACGGTGCGAGACGGCTCCAGCACACCACTGTTTATATCCCACATTAAACATGAATTAGGTTGAAACCTGGGAACATTTAAAATAAATGTTTCCTGTGCCTACATCTTAAGAAAAAGATGGCATGTGGGAACTTGCTTCTTTTGTGGATTGCAGTAGTATATTATTAAAATGCACTTGCCTTTTTTTTACTATTACTATTTCACAAAGAGGTATTAAATAATGAGGGAAGGGCTTTCTTCATGTAGAAGTTCTGTCCAGCGCCAGTCTAAATGTGCCAGCTGGATGGTGATGGTACAAGGAATGCAAGTTGGGTCAAGTGAAGATTTAAAAAAAAACCTGTTCCTTAGCTGGGCTCTAGTATTACCGTATTTAAAATGCAACCATACCATGTCTCTGTGGTAATATTCCACTAATATGTTAAACAATTAACTGGTTTTCTTGAAAGGATTATATAAACTTTGGATGCATGACTAGGGACATAAATATACACTTATTTATTCAATATCACAATTCCTCATGAACAGCCAATCCCCACTTTTGTAGGTTCAGAACCTCTCTCCCCTTCGGCCTCTAGCCCCCCCCCCCCCCCCCCCCCCGCAGGTGCAGCCACTGTCTCCCAGCCCACCCCTCTCCCATCCTGCAGGTACAGCCACTAACTTCCAGCCTGCCCCGCGGATTACCATTACTCGGTTCTTTTTCTTCCCTCACTCTCGCTGCGCTGCTTCTAGTTTAAATTAAGGACACCGGCCAGCAGTGATTCACAGAGGCCTGCTCTGGGAGCTTCCCTCTACTGCGATCCGTGCTCTCTGACACAACTTCCTGTTCAAGAGAGGGCGGATCATTACAGAGGAAAGGCTCCGGAGTGGTTCTCTGTGAATTGCTGCCGGCCGGCGCTCTTAATTTAACCTAGACGCTTCACGGCAGGGGTGAGGGATGGATTTTTGGGTGGGCCTTGGGTGGAAATGGGTGGGCCTGGGCCCACCCGGGCCCACCTGTGGCTATGCCCCTGCTTTATATATAGTTTAGTATTAGTTCACAATGGCCCTCATTTTACAAGCCCCTATTTGCATTTGGTAAGTGTATAAACTGGCATTTAAATGTGTATCTTGTATAAACATCTAAATCCCTATTTTACAAAGCCGGTATATACACATATGAAACCTAAGTGTGTGTCAAATGGCAGGGGGCGTGGTCTGGGTGTATTTTGGGTGGGACAAGGATATGGCAAGTTGATAGACGTTTATTCCCCATTTTAGAAGGAGACTATGTTCATGTTTATGTTTATTAACATTTATGAATCACCAAGAACATACCTAAAACTCTACTACCCAAGCTGCAAAGGACTCAAATACAAATCAACTTATGCAACTAGCTTCTCCTACATAAGCACACAACTGTGGAATGTACTACCAAAAGCCGTGAAAAAAACATACAACCACCTAAACTTCAGGAAATCACTAAAATCTAACTTATTCAAAAAGGCACACCCTACTGACCCAACTTAAATGCCTATACCCTGCTACACAAGGAAACTTAACCTAGTAATGGACATAATGCAACTCTTCCTCTCTCTGATTCCCAAATGTGTCTGTAACATATTAACTTTTTTCCACCATAATACCATTTTGTATTTGTTCCTTACTGGCATGGCAAACGCCTTACGGTACTATGTAAGCCACATTGAACATGCAAATAGGTGGGAAAATGTGGGATACAAATGTAACAAATAAATAAATTAATTAATCGCCTTTTTTAACATGTAAGTCAAAGCGATGTACAATAATCCTATCCTATATAATAAAACACACCTCCAACGTTCTGAAGCTGACTGCGTGGACATAAGCCTTGAGGCATTCGTGCTTCTGTATCCATCTGAAATGATGACGTCTTCCACTTCCGGGTGCGTCAGCAGTGACAGTGCCCAATCACAACATAGCAGCACGAGCGACCTGCTGCTGCACATGAACAACGCGCGCTATCAGCGCGAGGCCGACCTGGCGCATTTCGTGCACTTCAAGCCTATTGGCCTGCTGGGCGCCCTGCACAAGCTCCGTGCCGACATGGTGATGAGTGGTTGCACCGTACACTACCGCCGCTCCCTGCGACTGCTGCGTTTCAAAATCTGCACATGCCTCCTCTGCTGGGACGACAAGGCGTTCTATGTGGAGCAGCGCTTTGTCACGCCCGCCGACGGCTTCGTGTGCACCGTGCTACTCAGCTGCCAACATGTCCAGGGCAGTAGCCCTGAGAAGGTGGAGCAGTTCCTGTGCAAGAGGAAGGTGAGCTGATTAGGTTTCCAGCGGTAGAGGGCGCTGCATAATCACTGGTGAGGAGGACTGGGGGGGAGGTGGAGGCAGTGTACAAAGCTTTAGCACAGGAGTAACCCGGTGTTACTTACGGGATAACCATACTGAAGGGTTTCAGCTCTGGTTTTAACTCGCATGGAAACCCTTATTGCAATTGCGTTTAAATACATACAAATGTGGTACATTTGTTCTGCAGCATGCAAAAAACCCAAGCTGCGTTGGGAAAATTGACGTCAGGGTTCTGGGCGTTGAAGAAGGGTTGATTCAGGGGAGTACAATCTACTCGCACACTCTCTCTTTCTCCCCCTCCCCCAACCAACCACCCTACCTACCAACCTGCATTGCCTGCCACCCCCCCTCACTGATACTCGCCCCCCACTCCAACTTTGCACCACCCTCTATCACTGCCACACACACACACACAAAATATATTTGTGACAAACAAGAGATCTTTGTCTCAAACACACATGCAATCACCCCCCCCCCCCCAAAAACCCCACCAAAAAAAAAAAACACACAAACACTGATGCGCAACATGGAGACATTGACATTCACTCTCTCCCCCATCACACCCTCTCAGTTCACCACCCCGCCCCCTCCTCCTCCCCACCATTCTGAGACACACACACAAAACCACACAGACACCCCCAACCTCCAAGTCAACACAACCCTCTCTCACTTTCACACACACACAAACTATCTCTGTGAAACACACACACACACACACATATGAATAAAACTGTGGCACAAACTACTTTGTCAATCTCTTTTACTAAATCCTACAAGTACAATAACATAACAACCAACACAACAAAAAAACAAACAAAAATATTACACACAACACAAAAATGTAAACTAATCATTACCATGACAACACAATTATCCTAAATATCCCATTCAAAACATTAATTGCAGAAAACAAATACCTTACTAGCGCCCGTTTAATTGGTCTCAGAAATGGCCTTTTTTACTAGTTAAAGAATAAAACTAAAATAAAAACCAAAAAGAATGGCATCTGGATTTCTATTTGTATGACTTATCTAAAATGGGGCGAACATGTTTGGTACCGAGAGGGTTTATGTTGCTGTTACTTGTTACTGACATTATACTTTTTGTGCAGGGCAAATTTTATGGGGAAATGTTCTAGCTGTGCTCTGCACTGCACCTATTGTTGGGAAAGGGACAGGGAGTGAGTTCTGTGGATGCAGAATTTGTTTGGCTATAATGTTATTTGGGGGAAGCATTTGTGTGTTGGGGGACGTAGAGGATTGTGGCTCAATAGGGGCTGAAGACTGAAATCTCTTGTACTGCACTGTCTGCTGTTCTCACTTTAAGTTTTATTTATTTAATGGGAGTGCATCAGGACTGAAAGAGCATGGGCAACGGAGGTGTGGTGGTTTTGTTTTTTTCCTTTCAAAATGTTGACAGCCCCAAGCCCCGTTGACTGGAAACTTATTAAAAGACAGGAAACAGAGAGTAGGGCTAGATCTGTAGCTTTTCACATGGAACAGGGCCCGTTGTAGTGTGCCCCAAAGATCTGAACTGGAACCTGTGCCAATTTTAACACATGAATAGAACACATCTTTAAAGTCTTTTGCTCCCTGTGCCTGGGTCCAAACTGAACCCTCGTGTGTTACCCCCCTCCCCCCTTTGGCTGTTTTTTGTTTGTCAGTTTATCTGTCAAAGCTTGTTTCCTGCCACGATGTGGTTCATCAGGGCGCGGGAGAACCACTGTAGAAGAAACGTATGACTACAATGCCTGCGACCTCGCAGCAGTGTCTGTCTTCCACTCTCATTTATTTCCTCAAAGATTCTGTTCACACTGCTGTTTTTTTTCAGGTACCGAGCGGGAAACGCGGAATTTGGCAGACGTGGTGCTGCTGCTGTACTTGCTTAACCTCAGATGTAGCTCACAGGTGCTCTGTTGGTGAACAAGGGCATGATGGAGCCCAAATAACACAGCTAAACGGATGGTTTACCCTCATCTGGTGACCGATCGGCCGGCCGAGGGAAAGGATAACACTATTCCTCTTCCTGGGTCAACATTTTGATTCCTTAATTGGGGGGGGGGGGGGGGGGAAAGAAAAACTTGTAATCGGTGTGAAGCGCGGGGGGGGGGGGGGGTGTCTTTTCTCTCCTTTTCCCACCCCACCACAGACGATTTGACTCTGCATGCGGAGTATGCGCCCCCATCGGTGTTTCCCCTCGCCGGGCTAACAGCAGGAGGTGACTCTGCCCCCACCTTGGACCCCAGTACTGGCGGCGATGGATTTCTTCCGAAGGCTGTTCAAGTTGGGAATGGAGAAGAAGAAAATAAAACTGTATGAGAATGTGAAACGGGACGAGAACCCAGAGGATGGTTGGGCAGTAACAGCGGAGGTGGGTGACGGAGCCTTTGGCAAAGTTTTTAAGGTAAGTGCACCTTCGCTCACCGCCACCTACTACATACAGGTGGAGAGAATAAACCAAAGTCTGGAGGAGCAAGCATAAGGGAACAAACACACCATCACTGTATTGGATTTATTTAAGAAAGAAGAGGGTTAAAGTGGTATGGAGTAGTCTAATGGTTAGTGTAGTGGGATAAGAAACTGGGAAAGTGGGTTAAATTCCCTTCCCACATTTCCTTGTAAACCTGGGTAAGTTATCTAACCCTCCATTGCCCCAGGTATAAAACTTTTAGATTGTGAGCCCTCTAGGGACAGAGAAAGTACCTGCATAAAATATATGTAAGGGCTTTTGTTGTACCACAGAAAGGCAGTATTTAAAAAATCCATGACCTCCCTTCCCCCTTAATTTTTAATTGTTTATATATTTTTTGTTACATTTGTACCCCGCGCTTTCCCACTCATGGTAGGCTCAATGCGGCTTACATATTGTACTTATTTGTAGCTGGCAATGGAGGGTTAAGTGACTTGCCCAGAGTCACAAGGGGCTGCCTGTGCTGTGCCTGAAGTGGGAAACAGGACCACAGTTCACCACCCTAACCACTAGGCCACTCCACGCTGCTGATCTCTTATATCTACTTAAATAATCACAGTTATGAATCTGTCTGAGGAAATTTATTGTGCTCTTCTGGCTGCTAAGACAGATTCCACTAGAAAGGTTTGTGTTTGTAGGTAGAGTAGGTTTCCTTTATGCTTTGATGGAAGAGCTCTCCTGTGTCACATAAACTACTTGAACACTTTTTATTGTTATTACCATGTTTGTTATATATTTTTTCTTACACTCTTTTTATATTGTAAATGTTTTGTATTTGTTACTAGATTGTGATATACTTTGTACAGCCATTGACAGAAAAGGCAGAATGCAAATTTATAAATTAAATGAGTTTCTGGTTTGAAAACTAAGGGGGAGGGGGACGTTATCAAGGTGTGTTAGGGCTTTAAATCATGTGTAAATGCCTGAATGCAACATGTAAACTGCTTTGATTGTAGAGGCAGTATATAAATCTAATAAATAGATAAAAATATGTGCCTCAATGCATGTTAAAGGGGTCTAATGCATCAAATTACCTTAGTGCAACAATAAGCTACTGCAGGATACATAGTAATGAGATACAAAACATGCAAATGCATGTAAAACAGCCATTACTCTATCTCCCACCTTACCTTCCTCTCTATCACCTATCTCTACCTACCCATCCATCCTATTACTATGTTATACTTATTTTCCTACTTTACATAACAAAATTCTGTGTTACCTATTACTATGTAAGCCGCATTGAGTCTGCTTTTAATGGGAAAGTGCGGGATACAAATGTAATAAATAATAAATAAATTACTATTTAAATTCTATAATACGACTTGTGATGAACACTGCAAGTTGTGTGATAGCTGGAAATTTTACCATCCCTTGAGCATCGGATCTCAAAGCCACTGCCTGATTCTCCTAGGCCCCATTTGGTATAGTCAGGCTACTGATGATCCCTGAACCTCCCTCTCCCTGTTCAAGATTCCAGTTCCCCAATCATCCTCTGAACCCTCCTTCAAGATTCCAGTCCCCTGAACATCTCCTGAACTGCCCTCCACTCAAGAGTCAAGCCCACCTCCAATCTGAACCCATCCCCTCTGTAACCCCAACTGCCAAATGATTCCCTGCTTCTTCCAAGTTTGTAGACCCACCAGGGCCTATCATTACAAGTCTCTTGGGGGGGGTGGGGGGGAGATCCCAGGATAGATTCAATCCCCAGATGCTCTGCCTCAGCCGCCACCTTCTGTCAGAATGGCTCCCCTAGCTGTAGTCTCGCAGTACTACTGCTAGGAGGTCATCTTTCTGTATGGGACATAAATGAAACAAAACAAATGGTTTTGAAAAGAATAATCAGAGATTAAGAATAATGATAAGCTCCCAATAATCAAACAAAACAATAATAAGAAGCTTCAAAAAGTATTACTAAACAATATAATAATTTCAGTGATCAGAACCGTGAGGTTTAACCAATAATGGACAAGCCTCTGTTAGAAGGGTTGAGTGATGATATTTTTTGAGTACTCAACCCAACTTGCTGATAGTGTTTTGTTGTTGTTGTTGTTGTTGTTGTTTTTTAAGGTTATAGCAGAGTGACTGAATGAGATAGTGGTATTTTTGAATCCCCAGATGATGCTGAAAATACAAAACATGGCACCGTGTTGAGATTCAAAGTAGTTGGTGGATTTTCATCTTTATGGATATTCAATAGAAGATGTTTCACATTAGATTATTTTCACAAGGGTAGTAAAATATCAGTCCAGTAGTGGACTAAAGAAGCCACATCCGACCAGTGAACTTCTACTTTATTATTTAAGAACAGTAACATCTTTTCCAATGTCATAGCTTGAGCGGTTGAGATTGGGATCAGTACTGTCTGTTACGAACTGTAACAGCAAGGTAGCTGTAAAAAATAATAATTTTTGTTGGCCTAATAAGCCTACAGGCAGTTTGATGATTGGATGGTGGAGACTCATCCATTATTGGCTAAGCTTCACAGTTCTGAGCACTGAAGTTATTATATGATATTGTTTAGTAATAATTTTTGAAGCTTATTATTATTGTTTTGTTAGAAAAGAATCTGTAATGTTTTAGGAGGGAAATTGGATTGGATTGAATTTATTGACTTAATATACCGCTACATGCAATTGGTGTCTAAGTGGTTCACAATGAAGAAGAGCAGTAAACATGTGTCATACTGTACATAATCAACTATTATAAATACGTTTTTCCCTGTTAGAATAAACTATTGTATTCAGTCTTCACAATTTAGTCATGACTGTAGCATTGCCTAAACAATAAAGTCTTTAAAAGATACCTTCCTAAGTATAGGTTTTCCTAGCTGCAGGAGGCGATGCATCAGATGTAACTCTCACAGAGTTCCAAAGAGCCACTTGCCAGTTTGAGCGTGAAATTGGTGTGGAGATCTCTGTTATGGGCAAAAGAATGATGCTAGGAGTGTTTCTGTGAAATGTGTGTATGTATGTATGTGTGTGTGAGGTGGTGGGGGGGGGAGAATACATGCAACAAGATCTCAATTGAGGTGTTATAGGCGAAAAGAGTATTGGAGCAATCTTAGGACAAGAACCGATCTTCAGTGAGGGTAAAGCTGGAGAGTAAGTAGGGTACTGCAACAGGAATAAATATGGGGTTTGTGGTCTCTATCTGCTATCAGTGTGTATGTGTTACAGTTTCTATATATGTAAGGAAAGCAGTGTCAGTTTCCGTATATATGTGTGGGGGGGGGAGGGTTGTTACTGTTTTAGAGTATGTTCCCCCACCTCAGAAACTCTGCTGCCTGTTGTGAAGCTTTGCTGTAACCGCAGAATATATCACATGTTAAACAGGAAATGGATACCTAGCACAGATACATCTCTGCTTGTTGTTTCTCCTTACCCACGATACTCAGGAGCTGCATTTTATCAATCATTTTTTTGTTTTTAACCAAAAACTGTGGTGGTAGAAAAGGACTATATGGCATTTACACCAAGTTGCTTGGCATATACTTTTAGTTATGTGTTGAATAAAAAAAAAAAGATGTTAGGGGTGTAATATCTGAGGGTCCCAGATCTCTCGCTCTCCCCCTTACCAAACCTTTTCTTAAGGGTGTTAGGTTCCTTGAGTGTCCAAACTTAATTGATGTTCAACAGACGGTTTGACTAGCAGTTGTGTGTATCAGTGCTTCTTTGGTCTTTATTTACCCACTGTGGTTTACCAAAAAAAAAAAAAAAGAGGCTGGTCTGGAAAGGCTTTTGTTTTTGACTTTGTTGGGGGTTTTTTTTTTTTTTGTCCCCAGAGGTCTGTTTATTGAATCAAGCTCGAACAAAAGAGAGAAATACAATTTTGATCAGGAATATTTGGACACAAGCAAGAATAATTACTTCATTGTTTTTCTTTGTCAGCCTAGTCTCCTTGCAGGGTTGCTGGTGAGTTTTTACTATGGCAGCACTGCAGAAAGAAAACCGGCACCCAGTCATAATAACCATGACAAAAGAGCCCTGACAAAACAGCCTTGTAACAAAATAACCCTTGACATTTCACACCCTATCAAAATAGCCCTTGACAAAATGGCCCCGCCCACAAAACAACCCTTGACAAAATAGCACCTACACAAAATAGCCCCCTTAACAAAACAGCCCCCTAAGAAAAAATAACACATCACAAAAAATATAATAAACAACAACTGAAATCTTCACTGATAAAGACTCCTACCAGCATTCAATTAAATAAAGCATATATAAATAAACAAAATTCTATAGCTACAAACTGGTATTCGTGATCTGTTCTGCTATTTAAAGAAACTATTCTTCCATCAACATGCTAATTAAAAAAACTCCAGTATTGTCATCATTTTCATAGTCTTACCAACCTTATCCTGTTTGGAAAGGTAAGATTATTAGGGGAAAAAATGCAGTTCCATATTCTGAGCAGCCTGATCAGGCTCTTTTGTCGGGGGGCTAATTTGTCAAGGGATATACTGTGGGCAGGCTGTTTTGACAGTGTCTGTTATGTCAGGGACTATTATGTCGGGAGCTTTATTTGTTTGGAGCTTTTTTGTCAGGGCCATTTTGACCAGGTACCAAAAAAACAGGTACTGTTCTGTTGTGGAACTCGAAGATCGACTACAGTGGTGGCGGTGTGAAAATTCTGACAGTATGCAGAGACAGCTGCCATTTCCTTTTCTCTTGGCCCAGATGCACTAAATCTAACAAGCACACAATGTGTTTTTTTTAAACTAGTTCTAGCCGGTTTAGCAAGCAAGTAGTAAAACGAGACATGCACAAAAGTGTTGTCCGAGCCATTTTCCTGTCATGGTAGCAGATAACTGAAAACGGAATGCAAAGCTATTATAATGAGCTAATTACTATTATAATGTGCATGCAAGGCGATGCACAGCCGTTTTCCGACCCCATGCACAAAAGCAGTCTCTAACTTTACGTGGAAAATCTAACGGGAGATCTGCAGCTCTCGTTAATGGGCTGCTGTGAGCTACAGACCATCTATTGCTGGTACAAGGAAGCTGATCTTCCGGGTTTTGCTCCTCCCGATGGCCGGCATCTTGAAAGTGCAAAGGTTGTGGGGGGATGAACAGCAATTGAGGAAATTTCAGCCAGCAGTCTGGAGATTCCTGTCTGATCCAGCCTCTTTCTCGACTCTCTCTCCCATCATTTGTAAGGGAAGCTGTGTCAGCTGGAGTTGACATTCATCAGAACGAGCGAAAATGGATCTTCAGCTCGGAGCCAGCCACCCCTGGAGCTCTCTGCTCCAGTCCATTCCAGCTGGTCTCTCTCAGCCAATCACAGCGCATTTAGCTGACACCAGTGTCAGCTAAATGCACTGTGACTGGCAGGCAGGCACTTCATGGCAGGCAGGAAAGAAGGTAAACAAAAAAAGGCTGTAGAGGACTATTATACCCACAGCTTGTCTGCGTGTATAAAGTCGTCTGTGTCAGGGCTGCTGAGAGGGAGGACGGGGGGAGGAAAATTCCCCATGCGCGACCCGAGAGAAAAAGCAGCCACAGGGGAAGGCCACGTGGCAGAATAAAGAAGAACAGTGCTGGAGGATGAGCTCTTCTGCTGGCGGGGCCTTGGGATCCCCGCCAGCCAAGGTACGCAACAGTTATGGCGAGCAGCAGCAGCAGCAGCAATCGTGGAAAGTGGGGTGGCAACGATCCTGGGGGGGCCCAACAGCGACCATCCTGAGGGGGGGGGGGCAGCGGTGGTGACGATCCTGTGGGGTGGGCCAACGGCAGCTTTGTCCCGGGCCTGGCTCAGTCTCTCGGCAGCCCTGGTCTGTGTCAGCTAAATGTGCTCTGATTCAAGGCAGGCAGGCAGGCAGGCACTTCAAGGCAAGCAGGAAAGAAGGTAAAGAAAAAAAGGCTGTAGATGGCTATTATATACGCAGCTTGTCTGCATGTATGAAGCTGTCTGTGACAGCGCAGAGCAGCCACACTTAACACTTGTCACAAACCCGGAATCAGATACAGGGGTCAGGCATGTGCAGCTGCAGTGTTCCTGATTCAGACGCGCTGGATGTACGTGTGTAGCTCCGTCTTCTGTACATGCATGTACATGCATCTTCTGTACATGCACACCGTCAAACTACAGCGCGTCATCCCGCCATGCTTTCAGGTTACGGCACGCACAACTAGGGCGTGGACCTCCTTTGACATCAGACGCCTTCAGCTATTAAGGAAGGAATCATTCAGTGTTTCTTTGCCTCAGCTACTTCTTTTTTTTGGATAGTATTGGTGTGTTTACTCTCTGCTGACTTACCTGCCTGGCCAGGATGAGCAAACGGAAGCTGCAATGTCAAATGAAATTAGGGAAGTGAATAAAATGGGCAATGCAATAATAATGGGTGATTTCAATTATCCAGATATAGACTGGGTTAATGTAACATCGGTACACCCTATGGAGATAAAATTTCTGGATGAAATCAAGGACAGTTTCATGGAACAGCTGGTTCAGGAGTTGACGAGAGAAGGAGCCCATGATCTGGTGCGGGGGGCGGGGGGTAACGGTGCGAGAGCCGCTTGATAACAGTGATCATAGTATGATCAGTTTTGATATTGGCTTTGAAGTAAGTGATCTTAGGAAATCAAATACACTAGCGTTTAACTTTAGAAAAGGAGATTACGATAAAATGAGAAGAACGGTGAAAAAAAGACTGAAAGGAGCAGCTCACAGGGTAAAAAATTTGCAACAGGCGTGGAAGCTGTTCAAAAACACCATCCTAGAGGTACAGGACAAATATATTCCGCGCATTAGAAAAAGAGGAAAAAAGACCAAACGTCAGCCGGCGTGGCTAAACAGTAAGGTAAAGGAAGCCATTAGAGCCAAAAAACAATCCTTCAGAAAATGGAGAAGAGAACCAACTGAAATAATAAGATAAAACATAAGGAATGCTGAGCCAAATGCAAATCAGAGATAAGGAGGGCGAAAAAGGACTTTGAAAAAAAGTTAGCGTTAGAAGTGAAAACACATAGCAAAAAATTTTTTTAGATACATCAAAAGCAGGAAGCCAGCCAAGGAATCGGTTGGGCCGCTGGACGACGGTGGTGTTAAAGGGGCGATGAGGGATGACAAAGCCATAGCGGAGAAGTTAAATGAATTCTTTGCTTCGGTCTTCACCGAGGAGGATTTGGGAGGGACACCGGTGCCGGAAAGGGTATTTGAAGCGGGCGAATCAGAGAAACTAAACGAATTCTCTGTAAACTTGGAGGATGTAATGGGTCAGTTCTGCAAACTGAAGAGTAGTAAATCACCAAGTCCGGATGGTATTCATCCAAGAGTATTAATAAAACTGAAAAATGAACTAGTAGAGCTACTGTTAGTAATATACAATCTATCCCTAAAATCAGTTGAGGTACTGGAAGACTGGAGGGTGGCCAATGTAACGGCGATTTTTAAAAAAGGTTCCAGAATCTCACATAAGGCGAGAAGCGCAGTGCTCAATAATCTGCCCCTATTGTAAGAGGAGCACAGTGCCAAAAGAAGCAAGACCAATATTTTACACTCTGGTAGTAATAGCATGTGCAGAGGTAGAGGTAACTAACCATGATGTTTAGAGAACATTTTATGCGAGTAGAGGGGGAGGGAGGTTGGGGGGAGGGGGGTATAGGAGTGGGAAGGGTAATGTTCAATGCATAATAGAGGGACATGTGTATTATTAGATAGGAGAACAATCCTTTGAAGGAGCACATTAAGAGGACCCACCAGTAAATATTGTTGGGATAATACACTGAGTAAAACACGAGTTACAAATATTGGAGTTTCATATAAAAGTTTATTGTTAATAGTTATGCAACTGCACAGTAATTATACATGTACACATTATAACTATAGGAGAAGACAAGAAGGAAGGGATAGGGGAAAAAAGTTTGGAAAACATTGATGATGGACGTTTCAGGTTTAGTAATGTGTACTAGACTTCGCCGTTATACGATTTATATTGACTGAGATGGAATTGTATACCATGTGACCTCATCAATAAAAAATTGTTGAAACATAAAAAAGGTTCCAGAGGAGATCCGGGAAATTATAGACCGGTGAGTCTGATATCGGTTCCGGGCAAAAAGGTAGAGGCTATTATTAAGAATAAAATTACAGAGCACATGCAAAAACATGGGCTCATGAGATAAAGTCAACACAGATTTAGTGAAGGGAGGTCTTACCTCACCAATCTACTGCATTTTTTTGAGGGGGTGAACAAACATGTGGACAATGGGGAGCCGGTGGATATTGTGTATCTGGATTTTCAGAAGGCGTTTGACAAAGTGCCTCATGAAAGACTCCAGAGGAAACTGGAGAGTCATGGGATCGGAGGTAGGGTATTATAGTGGATTAAGAGCTGGTTGAAAGATAGGAGGCAGAGAGTAGGGTTGAATGGTCAGTATTCTCAATGGAGAAGGGTAGTTAGTGGGGTCCCTCAGGGGTCTGTGCTGGGACCGCTGCTTTTAAACATATTTATAAATGACCTAGAGATGGGAGTAACTAGTGAGGTAATTAAATTCGCAGATGACACAAAGTTATTCAGGGCCGTCAAGTCGCAGGAGGAGTGTGAAAGATTACAGGAGGACCTCGCGAGACTAGGAGATTGGGTGTCCAAGTGGCAGATGAAGTTCAGTGTTGACAAGTGCAAAGTGATGCATGTGGGAAAGGGGAACCCGAATTACAGCTACATCATGCAAGTTTCTGTGTTAGGAGTTACAGACCTAGAAAGGGATCTGGGAGTCATTGTGGATAAGACGTTGAAAACTTCTGCTCAGTGTGCTGCGGTGGCTAAGAAAGCCCACAGAATGTTGAGTATTATTAGGAAAGGGATGGAAAACAAACACGAGGATGTTATAATGCCGTTGTATCGCTCCATGGTGAGACCGCACCTCGAGTATTGTGTTCAGTTCTGGTCGCTGCACCTCAAAAAAAATATAAAGGAATTGGAGAAGGTGCAGAGAAGGGCGACGAAAATGGTAAAAGGGATGGGAGGACTTCCCTATGAGGAAAGGCTAAGACGGTTAGGGCTCTTCAGCTTGGAGAAGAGGCGGCTGAGGGGTGATATGATAGAAGTCTACAAGATAATGAGTGGAATGGAGCGAACAGACATGAAGCGTTTGTTTGCACTTTCTAACAATAATAGAACCAGGGGACATAAGATGAAGCTAGAATGTGGTAGATTTAAAACAAATAGGAGAAAGTTTTTCTTTACTCAGCGCGTAGACTCTGGAACTTGTTGCCGGAGAATGTAGTGACAGCAGTTGGCCTTGCTGAGTTTAAAGGGAGTTTGGACAGATTCCTGAAGGAAAAGTCCATTGAACATTATTAATTTAAATTTTTGTTTTGTTTTTTGAGTTTTTGCCGGGTTCTTGAGGCCTGGATTGGCCACTGTCGGAGACAGGATGCTGGGCTTGATGGACCCTTGGTCTTTTCCCAGTATGGCGGTGCCTATGTTCTTATGACCTCTGCCTGAACCTGACTTTGCCTTTGGACTGCCGCCTACCTGGATCTGACCTTGCCTTTGGATCGCCGCCTGCCAGGACCTCAGCCCGAGCCTGACCTTGCCTTTGGAACGACGCTTGCCTGGACCTCTGCCTGAACCTGACCTTGCCCCCTGTTCCCCTCCTGCTTGGACCCAAGCCTGCTCTTTTAGTCCTGGACCTGACCTACTGTATGTGGGTATCCACTTTTTCTGCCAACCTTACTTGCTTCCTCCAGGCCAGGACCATTGTTTGCGTTTCTACGGACAATACTAATACCTTTCCTGGTAGTGTTTTCCAGCCCAGTTCCTACCGAAGTCCTGCCAGCCGCCTGAACCTAGGGGCTCAACCTTTAGAAAATGGTGGTCATTGCAGGTGAAGACCTGGGCCTTTCCAACTGCCTGTTCTAGGATTGATTCCTCGCCTTCGGGCCTGGTACCTCGCTCTAGGATTGGCATAAGGGCTCACTTCCAGAGGCTGTTTTATTTGAAGGGGGAACAGATTCAGGGCAAAATTCAAAATTTTAATCAAATACTTCTTAAATAAATCTCCAGGTGATGTCCCAAAGGATTTAGAAAATTCAGTAAATGAAGGGTATAAGCAAAGATGGAACATATAGATATGTAAGAGAATAAGAAGAACTAGAAAATAAGCAGACTAATTTAAAGAAAGTTACACATAGTTAGCAAGAGAAAGAAGCTATAAGTCTCAGGCGAGACCTTATTTTGGGTACTCTGTTCACTTTTGGAGACCACAGCTTCAAAAGGATATAAAGCAGCATAAAATCTTATTTACTGTTTGGGGATCTTGCCAGATACTTGTGACCTGGATTGGCCACTGTTGGAAACAGGATACTGGGCTTGATGGGCTTTCAGTCTGTCTCAGTATGACAATGCTTATGTTCTTGTCATATGTATTCTAAGATGGTCTTTTTAAATGCCCGTGCCTAATTAATCTTAACCTTTGCAGCTACTCATTTTATTTTATTTTTTTACATTTTCTTCATTTCCTCATAGTCTTAAAAGTTAAATATAAATTCAGTAGATTTCCCAGGTATTAAGTAAAATTTGATCATGTTATGATTACTGTAGCCAGATGATCTTATTTTCATTTATAAATGCTGCTTTTCTTTTGCAGGCACAGAACAAGGACACTGGGGTACTGGCAGCTGCAAAGATGATTGACATACAGAGTGAGGAGGATCTGGAGGACTACATGGTGGAAATTGATATCCTGGCTCAGTGTGAACACCCCAATATCGTGAAACTGCTAGAGGCATTCTACTGGGAAGGAAGGCTCTGGGTGAGCAGTGATAGGAAAAGTAGCCTTCATAAGGGGAATGGGTTTGAGGAGGAGGTTTTTAGTGAGCTGTGCTGGAAGAAAATTCTGTATAAAGACTGTCACAAAATTCCTAGCCACTCACCAGCTCAGATCCACCTGCACCTGCCACTTGTGCTCTACACTAACACCCTCCTCCCACCGACTGGGTCACAACCACCTCTAGGCGAGTCTCCCGCTCCAGTTATCCCCAGTGATTTCTAAGTTACTGGAGCCACACTCCTCCCAGTGGTCCCACAGTTCCCAGAAGGCACTCACAGACCCAACACAAACCACCAGGATTCTTTATCAGTCCAGACAAACAGGGAAACAAACAATTATATTTATTCTCTTAAAATAGTGCAAATAGCAAACAGTAACAGGTAACTGAAATATGGATCAATTATAACACTAACTAAACATTCACCGAGCCTCAGCAAGAGATCTGTCTCTCTTTTCTCCTGGGCTAAGACTGAAGCAACAGCCAGCAACAACTGCTGGGTAATTTCAAACGCCAGGCCAATCTTGAGCCCAGTCAACAAGTTTTAAAAGTATACTGCTCACAGTACTGTAGATTCGCTTCTTCACTTAGTGAAACTAAGAGGGCATGCACTTTTCTATAACGACTTTATCATAAAACATGTACCACCTGCTGGCCAAACTAGAGAAATGCACTCCAAGCATTAATAAAAGCAATTTTACAGGTTTAAAACACACTGTTCTGTCACAAAGGTGAACTGTACTACAACATAAGGCCTATTGGAGGATTGGGAGGGTGTTTGTGGTTTAGTGGAGTGACTTTGTGCCAGGGCCAGCTGTGCTGCATGCTGTGCTCTGGACTGTTACGTCACTGGCACTCCCCATTGGTTCCTGCCCATGAAGGGAAATGACCTTCTTGTAAACTCAGTTACCACTTTTATTTTGTGAAGGCAGAGAGTAATGGTGGCTGTTGTACACTGTTGGGGCCACAAATAATCTAGATAGAGCCATAGCTCATGGATCTTTGTATGGCTTTTATGCAAGGAGCAAACAAATCCACATCAGACACCCCAAGATAGACATAATTATACATAGTTTTTTATAGCAATTGGTGATACCATGCAGGTGCAGCCAATTCAGCAGACAATTAGATTCAGATGGACACAGCTGCTTTGCATCAGATGAGACAATTAGCATAATCAGAAGGTAATCACAGCAGGCAGATGTGTAGAAACAACAGGGACCTTCTTCTGCCTCTGCCCTGGGGAATGTGAGGGCAGCAGCAGGCTATAATTGCCAGCTCTAAAGTCACAAGGCCATGCACTGGTCTCAGTGAAATATAAAAGATATTTAAGCAAAGTCCCAAGAAAAAGTTCCAACAGAGTCCCTATAGATGTTGTTTCAAGTGCCCTGAGATGGAGTCCCCCAAAGATGTGTCAAATAACAGAATCATACCATAGCGATTATACTTTCTTCAGACAGGAGATGATGAGGCTTATTTTCAAAGCACTTTGGGAGGCTAAGTTCCATAGGTTTCTATGGAACTTTGGGAGGCTAAGTGCTTTGAAAATGAGCCTCGATATCTCCTGTAGCCAATCAGAAAAAACTCAGAAATGTTGAAAAATATGTTTACAACAGCGTGTGATGTGAACCAAGAGATATTCCCATCTTGCTGTGCCTTGTTGTGTCTGTCTGCTCCAAGCACAGTTGATAACAGAACTATGCAGAGAAGTATCTTGCTAATGCAGATAAATATGCTGTTTAGCTATCTCTTAGCCATTGATGAAAATATGTGGTGTTAAAAAGACAGTACACTTCTGCAATGAGTTAGGCCCAAGAGCTTGAATTTCACCTCAAAATATGGCTATGGTTTTCATCCTGCATCAGTGGCCTTAACAGGTCAGAAAGAGTAATGGGAAATGGGACTTGATATACGGCCTTTCTGAGGTTTTTCCAACTACATTCAAAGCGGTTTACATATATTCAGGTACTTATTTTGTACCAGGGGTAATGGAGGGTTAGGTGACTTGCCCAGAGTCACAAGGAGCTGCAGTGGGAATTGAACTCAGTTCCCCAGGATCAAAGTCCACTGCACTAACCACTAGGCTACTCCTCCACAGTAATCACAAAACAGAAGAGGCTGTGGGCCAGTTTGAGCTGAACACATACTTCATGTCAACAGCAGGCAAGAGATTAATATGGAGCAGTGGGGAGATTTCCTTTTTTGGTTGATGGTTGATGCATGTTCCCACTCGCTGTTTTCTCCTTCCCCAATATCATACCCAGCTTTAGGGCTTTCAGTGTTGCCCCTTGTCACCCCGTGCTTAAGGTGACCTACTTATCCTACCCTAAATCCATCCTTGCTTTGTGTCTATTCTCTACTTTCTTTACTTTGTCTTATTTCCTCAGATCTTCATTGAATTTTGTCCTGGAGGTGCTCTGGATGCAGTGATGCTGGGTAAGTTAATATCAGCATATATATAAAGAATACTGCAGACACACATCTTCTAACTCTAACCTTTTCTGGCTCCAATGGTTTCTCAGTGTAGACATAGAAGTGGCATCTTCAGATTCTTCTGTCTTCTAATCTTCATGCTCTCTTTTTCTGCTTTCCCACATTCCATTTCCTCCCTTAGCACCTCATGCCTTAGTACTTAGTCTCTTTCTTCAGCACTCTCTCACTTCTTCATGGTTCTCTATCTCTGCCTTTATCCACATCTCACTCACCAGAGCTCAGTCTTTTCCTTGAGCTCCAATGGTATAAGTTCAAATGAATGTCCCCCATGCAAAAGTTTGCTGAGGGCCTCCCATGGTTATGGCAATGGTGGTCATGGGGGGAGGGAGAAGAATGGACACCCTCCTTTCTTCCTTTCCCTGCCCCTCATTGTCCAAAATTTAAATGAGGTAATATAGCAAACATTTAAATATACAGTGCACTCCATTTAAGTGCATGTCGGATAAGCGCATGCTCTGTTTAACTGCATGCCGTACTTCGGTCTCGTTTTTGGCACCATCGATTTCTATGGGGACAAATTTCAGTTTAGTGCACCACTGATAAGTGCAAGATTCGCTTATATGCATGGTTTAAGACCGCTCCTCTGCAGTAAAGACTCCGCATAAGCGCGCGCACGGAATATGGAAGCCGATTGGTGCGTGACAGCCATCGAGATTTTAAAATTACCGCCCCTTTAACTGCCACAGGCAGAATAAGCGAAAGAATGTTGTTAGAGTGTACACTGGGGTCGTCGTTGTCGTCATGCAACTGTAAGACTTTAACACTGGCTGAACGAATAGAAGTTCTTAAAAAATTAGAAAACAAACAAAGTCAAGCATCTATTGCTAAAGAATATGGTGTCAATCCCAGTCAAATTTCACGTGTCTTGAAGCAGAAAGACCAGCTTCTGGAAGACTGGAAAAACAATACAAATCCACAACAGAAACAAAAACGGGCAGGAAAAGCTGAGGAGGTAGAAAATGCTCTTCTTCGGTGGTTTTATCGAGTCAGGAGCAGACAGTTTCCTGTAAGTGGTCCACTGCTTATGGAGAAAGCTAGCCAGCTAGCTGAAAGTCTTGGACTAACTGGATTCAAAGCCACTGTTGGATGGTTGGAAAGATGGAAGGAGAGGAACAACATAAAATTCAAGAAACAGCATGGTGAGAAACAAGACGCTGATTACTTTGGTGCTGAAAATTGGGTTGTTTCAGTTCTTCCTACCATCTTGAACGAGTTTGCACCTTGTGACATTTTCAATGCTGACGAAAACAGTCTCTACTTGCGAGCGATTCCTGATGGAACATTTGCATTCACACATTCCGAAACTACTGGAGGTAAAACGTTGAAGGACCGAGTGATGATCCTCCTTTGCTGCATTATGGATGGAAGTGAGAAGTTGGAACCCCTCGTCATTGTAAAGAGCAATCAG